>NW_009259683.1:1939793-1981129 GCF_000687185.1 Egretta garzetta
CCTGCTTAGATTCGAGAATAAAGGGTCATTTCTATTTCTATAAACTGACTATTTTACATACATTGCTCATCTTTTGACCATTTCAAATTTTAGTCTAGTTTTCAGGTGTCTATACATAACTGTCACCTGGATTTACAATGCTGTTCTTCAAATAGAAAATTCTTTTGATGCTTAAATAAGACCAGTGACAAATGCAAGAATTTTACTTTGATTTGCTGGAATAGGAGTAGAAGACTTTCATTCCAGGGTGACTTCCATAGGTATTCTGGAGGAAAAGTATGTGAAAGTAGATATGGTACACCTATTTTACCCAAGAATAAATTACTTTGGAAAAGCTTTTTGACAGGCATTCATTTCTTTCTTTCTTTCATTTGTTCTGTTGTTTTTGCCATCCAAGCATGACATGACAAAGTTTGTCAGAAAAGTGTGTCTTATGACCTAAGTCCTATCATAGCGCGTTCAACTAAAAATCCATGATCAATTTTGCTTTTAACTGAAATCAGTATGATATTTAATTTTGTTCTCAGAAATTAAAAAAAAAATGTTTCAATTTCTTAACAAGTAGAGCTGGTGCACAGTTGAGAAACATTAAATTAATTCCAGATTCAATAGCCTTTTGGCAGGTAAATGCCATGTTACTTGTACATCAGTGAGAAGGTAATGACATTCCAAGCACTGAAACAGCGTCCTCTGTTCCCTGGTGGCAGCACCATGGTCTTCAAATACACAGTAATCCTGGTTTGAAGGAGGTCCTGCACCCAAGAGATTTTGTCCCTGTACCAGCTTCTTGTTAAAGGGCAGTTGTCATGGTAATTGTGTCAAAGGTGGGAGAAAACTCTTCATGCAGCTTCCCTTCTGCAGTGTTGTTAGTTATTGTCAATTCCTGGTGGATTATTTAATCCGCCAGATTTACCCTGATAACCTAGCAGCGAAAGGCTACTTCAGTTTCCTGGGTTCTCTAATCCTCTATCAACAACAGTTTTGTTTAACAGCATGTAAATAAACAGAAGGACTAGCAACATGCTAGAGCTGGGAATTGCCATGAAGAATGGTTGTTCATCTCCAGGGAGTCTCTGATCAGGTCTGAGTAGGAACTCCTTGCTCTAAATGTCAGAAACAAGCAAAAGCTCCAACTCGTTTCCCTCTGGGGTTCAGCTTTGCTCTAGCATACAATCAGTAAGGTGAGCCAAAAGACAATGTATCCTGTCTTTTGTTTGCAGAAAAAGAAATTAAAGAAAAGAAATTAAGAGCCCCATGTTACCACAGGGGTAGCACAGGGAGGTAAGCAAGATTTATATCTATTGAGGATCTGACCAACTGTTCAGATAAGTCAAATGAAGCAGAGGGTAGCTTAAATGACTTGCCCAAGGTGAAATGGTGAACAACTGGCAGCACTGAGCACAAAACTCTAAGTCTTGCTCTCCATTTCTAACTACTAGAGCACTTCTTTCCCAGGTACCCACTTTTGGATTTATCTAGAGGTAGAGTCACACCTACACTGGAAGAATATAGCAGTAGGAATGTTAGGGCAGCTGGAAAGCTATATTGGGCTCTTTCACCTCCACCCAACAAGAAAGGAAAGAAAATGACTCAGCACAGTCATTCGTGATCATAATCAGCCTTGGGACAGGCAATGTGCTTGAGGACACCTTACTCCCACAGAGACTGGATATCTTGAGAGAGAAAACAGATAATTGATTTTGACAAGGGCCTGAACAGCTGAAGGAGAATAACTTGAAGATGACTCTTAAAATACAACATGGACACCACATATATACATACGCCATAATATATGGAGAAGTGGAAAAGGGAAACTTACTTACTTTGAGGTTGGGTTCATAGCTTTCAGGAATTCACTGTAACACGAAACATTCTTCAACAACTGCTACCACCTATTATTATAAGTTTACTTCAAGGTGCAGGTAAAACATCATCTTACTTCTTTCTTTCTTTATGCTTGTTCCAGTTCAACTTTCATTTAAACTAAATATTTAAGCATGATGTACTGGATAGCCCAAAGATATGAATACTCAGCCTTTCACTTCTAGCTCAGCTATATAAGTATAACTGAGATAAAACAGTAATCTTTATGTAATTATTAGTTGGCATTAAACCTGTTTTTAGAAAATACAGAAATTTTTTTAAGTGTCATCAGTTAGCATTAATTGGTACCATTAACCTATAGAGAAAGACAAATTAAGGTGTTAGTCATTTAAAGTCAGGATGTAAAGTAAGGGATAAATACATATTTTACATCTTCTCAGGTTGACTTCACCGTATCATTTTATCATATGCCTTATCTTTTAGTTGGCTGTTACTGAGCAAATTTATATTTAGGTATTTTTAAGGAACAGAGAAATACTAAAAACCAGAACAAAAATATGTTAAAATAAATTTAAGTCAGAGTAAAAACCAGTAACTTCAACAATTTAAAAAAACCAACCAAACAAATAAAACCCCAGCCCTTCAGTGAACACAGAATTACCCAGTGTTATAAAGCCTGGAAACTTAGAGCCGGAGTTACTTGTAAAAGAAAACCATACGTGTCAAGGTAGAAAAAAGCACAGAAAACAATGTTATTTCTTTTGTGTGTGTGTAGGATTTTAACAGTAGAAGCCACATGGGAAAATGGCAGTTAAATTGAATTTAAAAATCACAAATAATAAAATGCAATCAGTATGCACTGATCATAATCATATGGCTATTGCACGAATGCAAGTTGTTCATTCCTATACATGGATGATTTAGAAATTAAGCTGCTCATTTCACTAATGGCAATAGATATCCTTCTATTTCATAGCTTTTCCAAATATTTAAGCTCTATAATCATAAGGCTTATTTCATCAAAGTACATTGCATTTACACTGGGAAAAGGATCAGAAATCAAAACCACCAGATGGCTAGGGAGCATAATCAGGACCTCCTACAAGATCTCTCCCAAGAGATGTGAGAAAACAAAGCAGAGCCATCAAACATAGAGTCCGTGATCACAACAGGAAAAAGGAAAAGGACAACATACAACACAGTAGAAATCCCTAAACGAATGACTGTGCAATTCACACAAGAAGGCAGAGACAGAAAAACAAAGCAAAGGGAAGATTTCTGCAGTCATCCTGCCAGCACCCAGAATTTCAAGGTCACTACCAGTCCAGGAGATAAGCCTGATTTCTACTTTACCAGAAAACATCCCACAGTTCAGAAGGGAGGAGAAAACACGTGTCTTAATGTTGTGGGAGAGACAGAAATAATAAACAGGTTGGTTTGGTGGTTGTTTTGGTTTGGGGGTTTTTTTGGTGTTTTTTTTAAGTATCCAAACAAGAGTCATAAACACAGAAATTCCTGCTCAAAATGCCCATTATTCTATGTGGCCATTACAAAGATGAGTTAAGGTTGTTGCAGAAGCCCTATCTGCCCATTATCATAGAGGGGCCTTAGAGTGAAGCTTAAACGTAATAAACAGGTTTCTCCTGGCTCAAACACAAGAGGTGCCTGAAAATGATGAGGGCTGTAACATTTTTTAGGTTGGGGAAAACTGCAACAACCCTGAAGTGAACTTTCCTTAAACTAGTGATGGACAGTCTGAAACTCGTACAACTCAGTCTTTGTTATAGGAATGCACACGCACACAAAAAGGGAGTAACTGTTACTTCAGCAAGTTTCTGTCTGTTCAGCCAATACATGGTAACTAATGTGTTCCCTCCCTAGCTCTATGCCATTGCCTAAGGTCCCCTTAAAATGGTCAAGGAACATGTATGCAGTCAGATGTCATGTTTTTGCCACGGAGATGATAACATCCAGCTGGATGGTGTTTATATAGGCAAGGTGGGGGCAGACAGCAATATGTTAGTGGACTATGACAGCCTTCCAGACACACAAGCAAGCCTGAAGGTCTAATGGGCTTAAAATCTACTCTTCTGTTTGCTGTTACTCCTCCTTTCTGATATATAAGCTTACCTCATTTTTCACTGCATTCAACTTACGCACATTGTGCCAGTACAGCATTTTTTGTCCATGGACACACATATTTGTGTGTGTTAGAACAAAACTGAGTTTGAAGCTTTGCTTATCCTCTAGCAGGAATGTCTTCATGGATAGGGATAGCCTGTCTCAGATGGTAGCTCAGCTCACCGCTGATTCATTGCATGGATTGGAACTCAACCCCCGCTATGAAATACTCCTTGACATCAGCCTGACTGTTTTGCAAGCCTGTTAACAAGATGATTATAAAGCACACACACATCTACATATATACAAATATATGTGTATATATGCGTGATATACACGTATAAGTTGAAGGCAGGTAATACATTACAGTGAATGTTCCAGGTTTCATGGAGATTGAGGGCCAAACCTCCACTGATGTAAATTCATGTAGCTCAATGGATATTGATCAAAAGCTATTTTAATGTTTTTTTCATCAACATTGTTAGACTTTGCCACAGAAATGAATTAACTGTATGAGGTCAAAGAGTGCAGTAAAAGTAGCAGTGTATGCATTCTAATGTATGATTTCCTCACTACTTTTTAATCAGATGTGAGAATACAATACACGTTTTCAAAAGCAAGACTTGATTTTGAGTATCTCAGTTTTGCTGGTGTTCCAGAGATCTGGTTTTAAAGACCTAGTCCCTTTCACTGTGCCTCATGTTGAATATGCAAAGGCTCAGGGCTCCGAATCACCAGTCACTAGAAATGTAGGTCACAGTTTTTTAGCTGTGTTTCTCATTGTTTCAATTTACTGAACACTGCCTCACTATGAGGGCTGTTAAACTCCATTACCATTAGAATGTCAACATTTAACATGTTTCTCTAAACTGAACCATATGATTTTGTGTTCCTACAACAAAATGACTGCTCTCCTTTCCTTTACTTTTAATATTCCCTTTGATAAACTATACTACCATAGTAATAACCTTGAAGTCTCAGAAGCTGCTGCACACTAAAAAGAAATGTTCTGATGGCGTTCTGCAGAATGGCATATGCAATATGTCTTAGATCTCAATTTTGAATTTTATATTAAAAAAAACATACTCCAATGCAAAATAAAACTTACTCTGTAAATTATCTGTTAGCAGACGTTATTCTGCAATTTTGCTTTTAAATTATCCAAAATGAAATAGGTCTTCTTATTAAATTGTCAAATGGCATTCCTCTTCCTGTAATATAGATGGAATTTCTGGTATAAAGAAAACAAAGCGCTCAAATCTCCTTCTTTTTAACTGCTCCAATACAGTATAGTTTTCTACGTTTGCCTTGCCTTTTATTTAAACTAGACGATATGTATGGAATTACCAATTACTTTTTGCCTGACTCACATTATTTCAAAAGGGCATTTAAGAATGAGAAAATGTCAGAAGGAATGGAGGGAGGAAGCTAGTGAGAAAAGAAAGCAAAACATGAAGTACAACTGTTCTTACAACATTGCAGCAAAGATACCCAGAGTTTTGAGTCCCTTTCCACTATTGCACAAAACCATATCTTTGACGAACAGATAAAGTTGTGATTCAGTGTTATCAATAATGTGGAACTGATTAAAGTGAAATAATTGAATTCTAAGACTATTACGTATATAGTGAAGTTTTCCATTAATCTTTCTTTTTCAGCTTTGAGATCAAAATAAGGAGTCTTCTTAACTTAGATGACTGGATTGACACCTCACCCAACATAAAGGCAAAAAAATTGCCATTGTACAAGAAATACAAGTGTTAGTTCATCTACAAGAAAGACATACTTTTTATACAGTCCACAAACTTAAAGTAAAATTAATGTATACTTCATGGAGGCAGAAGGAATTCAGAGAGGAGAACATTGATTTGGGGACCAAATTACTCTAGAGTAATTGGAAGAACTTTCTTAATTGCTAAATCTGCTTTTTGTGCAAGAGAGACAAAAACCTCTGACACTGGTTTCAGATCATAAAGACAGTGGATTATGTAAAGTAACACTTCTGGTCCATAGAATTACACCTAGATTACAAAGGCAAGGAAAGAAAATCCTTCCTGCTGTGCTCCAGTCACCAGTCAAGCCATTACAGGAAAGCAGACTATGAAGCAGAGTGTTAAGGAACAGATAAGGTTTTGAAATGAAGTAATTGCACAAGACAGGAAAAAAGCAGTAATGGCTGAAAGTTTAACCTTAACTTCGCCCTTATGTCTTAAACTACTCTTCTTCCATAAACATATGAGACATAACAAACAGATAACCTAGTGGTTGGGACAGACACATCCACAGAACCCATTTTGCTGGAGCAGTACTGATAAAAGGTGGCATTATTCATTTGCCAGTGTTGGCAAAAAGTGTTATTGTATAAGAGTCCATTAAAGATTCTGGTTATAGCAATATAATGTATATTTCTGCACAGAGTTGAATTTCTTTACCTTCCATGTACAGTAAGTTACACTAAAACCTATAGTCTGAGACTTGATTTAGTTTCAAATTCCAGTAAAATCTAGAGAATGAAGCAAGGGTGAAGAAAATCAGTTCAAAGATGGAAAAAAAAAAGAAAAAAAAAAAAAAAAAAAAAAAGAAGAAAAAAGGTTAAATGGTGGCAGATCCAGCTAGAAATTTCCACTGGTGTTGCATGTCTGTGAAAAATAGCCAAAAAACCTCCATCAAATATTGGAGCACAATTTTACCTGGGCTTTACCCTAATAATTATTCCAGTTTCATAGACAATACAGGACTGGAGAATTCCACCTCTTCAACCTGTGGTTCATGCCCTGCAATAGCATCCCTTCAGCCAGTCATTGAGGTTTTTATTTTCACATACATTCTTTGTATATAACTATACATATATGTGCCTGCACAGTGCCAGAAACAGCAATGTCAGCATGGAAAGGAAAGCCACAGGTGGAAGTCAGGGTTACAGTTGTGAACTAACACTGTTGAGTATATATACTCATATATGTATACACTACATACACAGGTACAGAAAAAATAGACCTAAAAAGAAAAATGTCCCCAGAAAACTTCACATTACTAAATTCAAGCAGCCTCAAGACCTTCAGTCTCATTATGAGTATACTCTCATTGGAAAGGCAAGAAATCCAGCTCTGATCTAAAGCATCTATATACAAAGCCACCTAGTTTTTCTTCCAAGGAGGACTTCAAAACCAACATACTACTACTGCATCACCAAAACCAGTAGTTCTTTCATTGAACATGTCAACACACACTAATGTCAGAAGAGAAAGTTGTGACCTTATTCCACGGATATGCAATATCATGTCCCTATCTGGGGGAATGAGAAGGTAAACTACTGGTGGGGGGAGCATGAGAGGAAGTGGAAGGGTGCTGTGTCATCCTGAGGAAAGGTAGGAAGGATGGTTGCCTCCCACATCTCTCGCAGAGGCAAATGAAATGTCATCCTTATTGCTAGACTGGCGTTTGGGAGAGGGAGACACCGGGTTCCATACAAAAAACTGAGAGTTGCTCAGTAGTCTTTTAAATTTTGCTATGTTAAATCTGATTGCTCATTGTTGCTGTTACTTAGATGGGAAATGGAAATGCAGAAATAGCATAATTAAAAAATTCTGGCATGAGCCAGTTGCAACTGAAGCATGTTCACTGGGACTGGTTGCAAGGCAGGTGGAGGACACAGTGAGTCTGACTCCTTGTCTCTGAATGATCCTTGATTCATTTTGTACAGCACAGGGAATGCTCCCAAATCCTTGTTGAGTTTTCTATGTATGGGACTATGAAGAGAGGGAGAGCATTTTTATTTTTATCACTAATGTCAGGAAGATTTCCATGAGATACATCCTGATTAGCAGTGTCTGCATGCAAGGTTGGCAGAGGAACATATCAAAATCAAAATCTATGCAGTTCTGGGAATACCTGAAAAGACATTTAAATACTATAAGAAGTTTATAGCGGTGCCACCTTCAGTGGCAACAGGTGAATGGGGCGGGGGTATTGAACTGGGAAGTCTAAAGCCTGGACTTACAGTTAAATTACATTTGGGAATGAAGCCTTTATCTCCTCTCAATATCTCAGTTTGTGAAATGGGTACGATAGTGTTCCATGAATACTTACAGAAGTCTGTGAAACACAGAAATGATGGTAACAGGTAATCATCCACAAAAACATGATTTCTTAGTGAAAAATAAAAAATATCCTTAGTACACAGTAATTCCCCCTACCTTGGCCCAAGATTTTCCCATATGCTCAAGATCAGATCAGACTCACCAGAACTTTTTTCTTTACAAGGATGTCAGCATAAAGTAACAGAGAGCCTCTGACATCCCTTCACTGTTACTGGGCAAGAACCTTGGTATAAAAAATATCTTCAGCACAGTGCTGCAGTCAGATGGGTGCTCTCATAGTGACTTACACACTAAGTCAACATCTAAGAAAGCGCTTTTTAAAAAAAAATAAATAAACAACATCTTTTTTTTTAATCCATTATGCATCCATAACACAAGTGTAGACATTGTCTCCTGGTCCAGTTACAACAAATCCCAGTGAATCCGTACATGTTTCTGCACTCTTCACATACTCTACTCAGGGAAGAAAGAGGGAAAAAAAAAAACCCCACAGGTCTTTGCACAGCACAGTTCTTCATCAGTGTCTGGTGTCTCCCCATCTGCCATGCTGCCCAGCTGCGTGTGTGTGCGTGTATCTGCCTTTTAGGCAGCTCATTGGCCTGACTCGACGGGGACATCGCACTGACTCGGAGAGGACGTTGTGCCAAGCAGCATTTGCAGCACCTCCAGTGACATTCTCCAAGATGCGCAAGATACAGGAGAGGTGGCAGGGACTCTGCAGCACAGCAACAAACGGCAAAATCCATCTGTGAAGCCAACTGATAATAACCAGCTAGAGGCTAGAAGGCAGCACATCATTAGGCATTACAAAACAAACATGTGTGATGCTGTTGAGCACAGTCATAAACTCTGTCAAATGCAGAACTGTGTTGTTAACTAGCAATATATCTCACCAATTCCACTGTTATATTCAGGGGGAGGGAGCAGAAGGAGAGAAGATCTCTTGAACGATGACAGGTTAACTCAGCTGTCTGTGAGATCTTTCTATCGTTAAGGGGTTTCTGGTTTTTGGTTGCTTGGGTTTTTTTAACCGAAATACCATCAATTTTGATAAAGTCATTTGTTGCTCTTCAGCATGTAGCCATACAACAAACATTTTCAATACAATTGTGAGGATTTTTCTTTTTTGTTTCGATTTTAACCAGCCCATCCCATATGATTAAGGAACAAACTCCAGCTCTGTATTTACAAAGATGTAATCCATAGAGGTTTTAACTTCTAGAAAGACATATAATTAAAAGCGGTGTTTCCATGACCACTGCCATGGATCCCCAACCACCTCTTAGTCAGCTCTTGGGAGAAAAATAAGGAAAATGTTGGTGTGGCAAGTCTTTAAAACTGTAAAAATACAAGTACTCACTGCACAGAAACTTTCCTTTTGGTATCCAATCACGCTTTCAAAATGCAAATAGATTCAGATGGCATATAGTACAACAGCAGTGCAGTTTTCAGCAGAAATACTGAGCAACCGGTTATGCTGCCCTGTGACTATTTTAAATGTGTTTACTTAGAATTGCAACCACGAAACAATATTATGTCATTTTAAAAGGAGCTAGGCTTTTAAAGGGAGGTACCAGGGGCCTACTCATAAAAGATTCTGAGCTCAGGAGAAAATAAAATGGAAGGGTTTCTTTTTTTATTTATTAAAATTCATTAAGTCTTACTCGCATTGCCTACAAATGTTTGTCTTTTAGTTACAGTACCCTAAAGGAGACTAATTTATTGCTTGGATTATAAGAAGGTGAGCCAAGAGCTCCAGGCTCTGCCACCAACATCTTGAATGATCTTGGGAAAGTTACTTCATCTGCTTGAGTATTGGTTCTTTTACATAAGAAAAAGAGAGAGAGAAACAGCCCTATCTTACGCACAGAAAGGTATTGATATGCTAATGGTTTAATTAATGTTTTCTGATTGTATTGAGAAACCCAAAATGAAAGTGCCATATTAATGCAAATCATCTCTATTGTTAAGTACTAGAATGAAGCTCCCTAAGACAAAGGCTGCACAAAGCAATGTCCAAATAACAAAAGTCCAACTTCACTTGTTATATCAAATTTTTCAGAAGTGTTATCGAAAGATCATTGTAGAGAAAAAATGTAGTACAACTCAAAAGGCCACTCAAATAATATGGAACTACCTTATGTTCATAACTGGTGAACATAAAAAGTATAGAAATGGAAATGAATTAACCAAAATTGATATGCTAGAGCTTAGATCATACCGGTAAATAAACTGATGGGAAGAAAAGCTGCTCTACTAACTCTAGACTTCCTTCTTCCATCCAAAATTTCAGGGTAGCGGGTAGACGAGACTAGGAAAGGAACCCACACAGCATCACTGAGACTTCTGTCTCCTTTAGGTAAGTCAGTCCTATGAACTGGCTAGAATGGGAGGCTTCACCACCCTTTCTTTTCTTTTCTTTGTTCTTTTAATCCCTCTCTTGACTCTTCCATCATTCCCATTCAGCTTACTAGAGCTGCTTTTCTTACTTATTTTTGTGACACTGCTGTGGGCGCCTCTCATGTTGGAAAGGCAGCTAAAAGCACAGTCCTAAGCATGTTGATATTCGACAGATTTCACAGTGGCTGAGGAGACCAGGTGCTGTGCCTGTCTGTAACTGCAACATTTGCAGCATAAGCCAGAAACAGAAATTACATTTTCACTCTTTGCTGTGTGCGCGTTGCTTTGTCTTCAACAAAAGCAACCACAATAGCTAACATCCCCAGTACCCGACTTCTTCAGTCTTCCTCCAATAGTTATCCTCAGGACACTCTAAAAGACTGTCAGACAAGATTTCCTAAAAGCAAAGCAAAAAGAAAACCAGTCTTTTTAGAAACACTCTAAGCTATGAGCATAAGCAGGCTGAACCCTGTTTCATACTTTGAAGTGACAAAGGCAAATTAACCTCTTCAATTCATATTTTTCAAACAAGATTATTAGTAATGCATTACCAACAGACTCTAGTGAACAGAGCAGCCAAACATTTCTGTGTAGGATGTTTATGCATATATTTAGGTCTAGCACCCTCCTCTGTTGGGGATAATAGCTAATCTTTACAGACTTCATTGTTGCAGAAGACAACTCTATTTGTCACCGGACTTCGCCCACAGTTACGCAGTAATGTAAAGTACGGCTGCCCTAGCCAAGTTTGCTTAGTCAGCATCGCATTGAACTCCATCTGGAGGAGTTCTAGAGTTCTTCAAATAATTGGAGAATCCATAAGGACTAAGACCTCCTTCCCCAGACAGCATGCTGACAGTGGAGAAAAATGAGAAATATTTTCTATCTTCCCCATTCTCTGATGAGAGAGGATTTGTTCCACTCAATTTTATTTCTATCCTGCTTGACAGCTGAAACTGTCGGTGACAAATGCTATTTGGAGAGTATGGTCTCTAAAATATCTCATAACTTATGATTATGAGGTATAAAATGTCAAATCCACAGTTCAATATGCCTGTGCAATACTACCTTCCTGCCATCTGCAAGGTCAGAAGACGACCAAACTTATAACCACCAGGTTATGTTGGCAATAATCTGAATGCACTGGCCATTGAGATGTATTGCTCAAGATACCTGCAACGTTCCCCCTGGGCATAGTTCAGTCAGTCTTCATGCTGTCAGGGGAGCTTAGGATCACAGAAGGATTAGGGACAGAAAATGTAACAATTAGGCTTTATGTAAAGCTTTTATTAGGCAAACAAAGTACCCTGAATTTCAAACAGAAGGGCCTTTATGACCGCAGAGCAGTCCTACCAGGAATGGTTAGGACAGAGCGATCATCTTTCTTGGAAAGACATAAAGGTGAAGTCACTTAAAATAAGAGCAATATTAAGACACGTATTTCCAGGGGCCTGGAGGGGGGGGCTTGGTAGGTCACATACTTTTCTTCCATTTCTACTGCTTTCAGTGTAAAAATTGTCACAAATTTCAATGCAATGTTTAAAACTGCCCTTCTATGATCAGCTTTAAAGTATAGAAACTTAACCTAGTTTTTATTTTGTTGTTACTTTAAATCAGTTCATTACCATTTCTACCAGTGCCATTAACATTAACTTTAGATTCTAACACAGAGAATTATCAAATATTTCACCACCTCCCCACGAAAAACATTTAAATTTTTCCTTCCACAAATATTAAGCAATTTAGAGCAGTAAGACTGAATAATAGAAAAATAAACTATTTCTTAAAATGCCTGAAGTTTGTGTAAACAAAAGATATGAATCCCTCAATAGCTAATACCTTTCATACAAAGAAACCACACATTACTTTCTATGAACTTTCAATCTTTTAACAATGCTTACAATTTCCTGAGATACCATCTTTTTTTTTTTAAAGGATCTTTAAAAAAATTTAATTGGATCACAATGATTGTTTATCTTAATGACATTGTGAAATCTCCTAGGAAAATGTGTGTTTATTTATTTCTGTATTTATTTTGCCATGAGAGTTTTTAAAATTAGGTTTATATTTGTAATTAAAAAGTGTCATCATACCTTTGCCATAATTTAATTTTCAGTGAAAATGCATTGAATCATAAAGTTCAGCATATACTATACAAACAGCTTTTAATTTTAGAAATATGTTTTAAAGCATACAACACAGCATGAAGAAAGAAATGTAAGTAACAGCCATTGACAGTATTTCATCTTAAGATCTTCATCATTCTTAAAGTGTTTTAAAAATGTGCCTTACTTAATCTACAAGATCTTTCTTCGATATACTTCTAATAAAATGGAGATTATTTTAGGATTCATGCAGCTGAATGAAATTCATCGTTGTGGGCATATGTTTCAAGATTTTCATTCATTCAAACTTCAGAGAATGAAACGTCTTCTGTAACTCTCTCAGCAAACGAATAAAGAAGACAGTGAAGTTCTGTTACACAATTTTTGAAGAAAAATAATCACCATAGGGTTCTCTGCTGTATTACACAGCTTATGAAATGGGAAGTTAGCTGGAAGTGTATATTCATTCACATTTTAAACCATTTGTCGATACACTAGTATCTCTACAGTTAACACTCATCTCCACTCATAAGTAAAAACACATTTCCAAGCTTAAACCTCTTGACTGTAGAGGACTTTTTACTTTTCAAGTATTCTTAAAAACAAGCACAATGACAACTGATCATCACTTAAGCTGTGTGTGTCAACAAAATCGTTACTTTTTCTTTTTTATTCGGACATTCAGGGCCACAGAAAATAATATGCCCTTTCTCCATTCTGCCTTTAATTGTTTATGTGGTTGTAAGAGGAAATAACACATTATCAGCAGTACATGAAACTTTTGCTGTACCAAAATGTTTCATTTCTTGGAAAACGGAACAGTGTAATTTATCCCAAACAAGTGATCTATGTGAATGATTTTGGGTGATAGCTTAGCATGTTTTTGTTACTTCTGTAGCAGTAAGCAATTGTGCCTTGTAATTTTCTACATCTTCACTTCTCAGTGACAAAGAAGAGTTTCAAGGATTGTGTTCATAAAATTATATGTTAGAATTATTTTTATAACCCAGTTCATTTGCATGCTTTGTTGCATCCGACAGATCACTCTGCGTATTTAAGAAACCTCTTCTGCAAAAACTGCAGTAAGCTTTATGGCTATTATTGCTATGTTCACTGATCCAGGCAAAATCATTTCTCTACTCAGAATGCAAAGAACTATTTTTGGAGCATGGTTATGACAGCCTTCTCAAAGACAAGAACAATCCTTTTAAACATGCAAGAAGTCATACAGGTGTGGCAGAAATTTGCCTTGGCTGAACAAGGAACTCCCCACAACTCCAAGACAAAACTACTGCAGAGGAGTGCTCTAGCGGTTCCTTCCAACCTAAATTATTCTGTCATTCTATGATATGTGGATGGAACATTACCCTCAAAGACATTGCACAGTCACAATCCATGTGGGAGATAGTTAAATCAACAAGAAAACATAAACCGTGCTAGGAATCAAAGACTTATTTTCTTTATTCCTTGATGCTGCATACCACGCAACACGTACTCATACCAAAAATTACTGTGAGATATGAAAGGATGAATACATGAGTTAGTCCTAGCTATGCTTCTTCAAGGTCATCTTGAGACTCTACCTACAAGGTAGATATTCTAGACTATAATGTTTTAAAAACACATTTCAATTTTGAAAAAGCATCTCAAACAAACAAGACCACATGGGGAAATGAAACAATCTTCAGCAAAAGGAGTCTAACTCTCATCACAAATAAATAACTCTAAGACAGTGAGTATTCACAGTACTTCCCTTAGCTTCCCCCAGTTCTTTGACTCTGGACAGTTTCCTCATCCTCCAAAGCAGTTGTCTCGCTGCAGTCAGGGGATTTTTCACCCTGTTCTTTCTCTAAGAACAACTTCACTTCTGAGAATGCTACTCTGAAACACACAATGATGTTATATCTCGAAGAGACACTCAAGAGAAGCTCAGACACATATCACCCCCTTCTCCATCACTGCCACTTGGCTCCAAAGCCCTCTCTTCTACAATCTTCTCAGCATAACAGAATACCACAACCACTTACGATTTCTGCTGTGGTTGGTTGGTAATTGCCACACTGCTTCCGGAAGGTCCACATCCATAAACTTTGAGGTCTTCCAGAGGGCAGTGGCTAGCTAATATGTATAGTATGACCTAAATCTTTCTCATAAAACATAATACTATGCACATGTGGGAAGCATAGCTTGTTTACACAGTCATTAAATTGTCCAGAAAACTTCTTTGCATAGTATTTACTTATTGCATTACAAATGCAGGAATAGATGCTTAATGAATATGCATTTTTAATAGCCAAAGTCTGAAATATGAAGTCACATCTCTGAATTACACTTCAGACAGGGCCCTTACGCTGTCATCTTAAACCACAAAGGGATTTTTTTTTTGTATGATCAGTTTTCCTTAAAACTCTGAGATTTAAAATGATTGCTACACTGAAAACAGGATTGATCTACACTGACAGTATTCTGTGGAGCTCTGATTAAGCTTTATTCATGCTGTAAATGAATGAAACATAGCATAGTCCTTTAAAATTAGGACAGTTTTCACTCCAGGGTACAAAAAATCCCAATATTAGCAACAGTCCCTTAAAATAATCCCCACAAAATTTCTTGTCAAAGGAAGCTCAGCTATTAGTTAAGGAATTCAAGTGCAAATGCACTCTAGGCTGGGATCACACCAAGTCTTGGACCACCTCTCCCTTCCAGCTGAATGTTCAAGGTTGGTGGATATTCTGAGGGGTGTTCAAAAATATGTACAGAGTATTTTGAGATGAGACTGAACATTCTATAATGTACCCATCTACCCTACCCTGCAGGAGCCATTCTACTTTTTCTAAAATACTTAAGTAGGACAAGAGAGCAAGAAAGCAATGCTCTAACTCATCATTAGGGCACTTTCCTTGGAGCTCAATGTACCTCAGTTCCCATCCTTGCTCCTGGGAATGTCCATTCACAGAAATAAGGCAGAGTCCACAGCAAATTGTCAGAGCTTTCTCTGCGCACCTGCTAGCCTGGCAGCTGAAAAATTAAAAATTATCTACTGGACATATCACCATGACATTTTCTTTTCCACAGCTGATACTGCTGCTATATTAAACATAAATGATTGAAGAGCTTTAGGAGGACTAAAGATTTATTATTTAGAGAAAACTTTCTCCCAGCCCCAACTGCAAATCATAATGTTATGTCTGTGACTACTTGTTTTGTATCTGCAGTGAGCGGGCAAGAAGTCTCAGGTGGGGTGGTGGTGAGAAGTTGTCATTCTACAATGCTAATGCCACGGTTCAGATTGCAGCCTTTGCTGGGGAGGCTGTCTGAAAAGGCTAACTTATGTTTCTGCTAAGTCACATTGATTTATTGCTGTCAAGAAGGAAGTGGGATAGAATTATCAGCCTCATGAATCACCAGGAAAACTGCCCACCAGTTTCTCATTTCGAAGGCTTTACTGATGAGCACTACTGAAAATACATGCAGGGTTAGATTTGATTTTCAAATACTCAGATGAAACAATCCAGGAAATTCAAATGGCAATGATACTCTTTAGGCTGATGTGAAGAACTTAAGTCAAGACTCCAAAATCATTCTCAGCTGCAAGCAACCAGCTACTGCAAGAGCGAGGTTGATGATAGGAGAACCAGTTAAACCCAGCAGCTATGTTATCTCTCATGGAAAAATCCAGTAAGAGGAATGCAGAAATTGACCATATCTATTTTTAGTTTGGTTCTGGAAAGTGTTTTTCAATAGTTCACTGATTTCCCCTATTTGCAGACTAGTATCAGAGTACAAAAACTGGAATAATTTCAGGAGAAACAAAACTGAAATATGTGTTCTGTTCATCTGCTAATGGCTGGTCAGGGAACAGAATAGAGCTAGTCTGAAGTAAATTTCAGAGGAAATAAGCACAGATTGAACATCAGTTCCTCAGCCACAAATCCTCTCTTAACGTATTGCATTACTCATTTTACAGGTCTGTTGAGGTATTGTAAAGAAATCTATACTTGAAATCACCATTTTTTAAATTCAATTTCATATATTTTGGGTTTATTTCTACAGCAAGTTTTTGAAGGCAATTTTGGAAGGCAAATTTGCAACAAGACAAAAACCTCAGCAAAATCCCCATATGCATACAGCACATTTGAACAGCATGTTGTATGATTCCAAACTACAATGGTAGAAAACTATTGCCACAGTTTAAAGTGAGAATAATAATCACTCCAGGATACACATTGCCATGTCAAACGGACAAGTAACTCTCTTCTTATTTCCTCTAAACTCGACTTGGAAACAATGAGCTCAATGTTGGCTGTTTATCTAGAATTTTGTCACTGACTTCATCACAAGATCATTACTGGGACTAATGACATGAACTTAGGCAATAACTTGCCAAATGAACGGCCAGGGTGGTACTTTCTTTGATCATTCTGATAACTTTATTCTTAGCATCTAATTAAAATTAGGTGTCCTTCTGAGAGACATGTCAGGGGTCTTGCTGAAGGAGTTGCTCACTGAAATTATGTGGCCTGCACTACACAAAAGTTAAGACTAAATGTCAATAACAACTTCTGGCCTTAAAAAAAACCAACAAGCCAACAAAAAACAAAAAGCAAAAATCTAAGTATGCAGCAAGGACTGATTTGAAGGATACCATCTGAGGAGTAAGTCCTATTCAACATGAAGAATTATTGGTTTTTCCTCTACAAGAAAGAAACTTCATCAAGGAGGAATGAAATGTCACATTTTTCAATGAAATGTTTTTAAGTGTGTTTTTACAGAAACAAGATTTGATAAATACATACATATAGATGGAAATCAGTGTTTAACAAACCAGAAAACATGGTAAAGGAGATTGAGCAGCAGAAAGTAATGCAATTGCCAATACCCTACATAATATTGGCATATTTCAGGAAAAAACAACAATGCAGGAATGGTAGACTGAGGAAAATTAGGCCTTGAGATAAAGAGGTAAAAAAAGAAATCTTACAAAACCATGAAAGCTCCTTCCGTGAGGTAGAAGCTACTTGGATATTGGACAACAACTCTACAAAATTACTGAGGAAGAAAAGTAACCCCTAGCAAAAGGTGAAACAGCTATTGGGATTGGAAGTAAAAGCAGACTTCAGAAGGTGAGAAACTGCTGCTGTATTGATGCAACCTCTGCCCCTGAGCCTCAGATCAGCAGAAGCTGAGAAGGTGTAGAGCAGAAATATTTCCATGTGTTTAACTTGTTACACCTTTCCCTGGTCATTCACCATTTGCCACTACTGAAGGAAGAAGAGTGGTTAGACAGAGCTTTAGTCAGACCTAGTCTCTTTGTGTGTTTTCATTACCACACAGCTTTAACACCAGCTGCTTTTCCTACAGCTTAATTGTAAAGGGGAAAAAAGCGATGCAAGTAGTACATTATCAGAACCTTCATCTTTTCTACACTAGTTTTGGTAGAAAAAGAAAATGGTTTATCTCACTAGGGAAACAATATAGCTGACTTCCCTAGCACAGCATTTCTTTCTGAAGGTGAAGGAGGAAATATTTCACCCTACTTTAGATTCTCTCTCTTTCCTGGTTCTCAGTTAAATTACAGAAACAAAGATGGCATATTAGTACATCTAGCAGTCTTACTGTCTTACAGACTGTCTTACAGCTCACTGGTGTAGATATCTACTGCCATTCCACTAACGACAAGCTGCATAAGTTCCCATGGTTGGCAGTACCTCTAAGCAATAACGTCTGGTTCCCCAAATCAGTGTTTGATTTCTGCATCTAAATCTGCACTAACATGAACATCATGTTGACACTGGCCTGACATCGGCTGAACACACCATTTCCTTTTCAGTCAAGCATGCAGCTTACCGGGCAGGTTATAAGGCATAAAACTCCAGCAAAAATCTTGGAATAGAATCTGTTTCTCACTCGGTCACACACACATGCTATATTTGCTCATCTGTTTTTCACAACTAAAGGAGCGGTAACGAATTGGCAGGAAAGTTGTGGCAATTTGCTCTAGTAAAACTGCAAATGGTAAAAATCTATTAACATTTATTGGAACTGGCCAACACCCCTCTCTTCTTGAGTGAATGTGGGCTTTGTTCCCCCCCCAAAAAGTAGTAAAACAGACCATTTATAATGGTTGGCAGCAATAACATCCATACCACAGACCTTTATATCCAGCTATTTGGATTCATGTCAGCCTCTCAAAATATTTGAGAAATAGATCCACAAAACAATCTCAGGGTTGTGATTCAAAATAAATTGCATTAGGTATGTCTACCCAGATGGCTAGGTACCAGCCCATAGTTGTTTGTGAGACCAGGCTGATGGACCATGCGGCCAGTGAACTCCCAAACACAGGCTCAGAGGCGGCTCCAGTGTCCTCTGGGGAATGCAGGTCTATAAGACTCTCAGACCCAGGCCCCCCCCCACACAGACTGCAGGCTGTCTGTGGGTTATCATGCTGCTGAGAAGGGATGTCATGCCAATAGCTGCTCTAGAAACCATGTTTCTAGAACCAAATAAAAATAACCATTGGTTTTGTCAGAGACCATGTAACATGACTGAATTAAAGGTGATTCAGTAAATACCAGTAAGAGGTAACAAAACTGAACACAGCCTGTCTGCCTCAGTGGAGGAATGGTCCCAGGCAACACCTTAGACACCCATACCTAGGATATATACTTATCTTGACAATGCAAATGGCAGAAGAGGTGCATTCACTTTTGATAACTTGTCTAAAATATAAAAGAAAAAAAAAAATCTTCCCTCTGGGCATCACCTAACTAAAAGTTTCAGTCTCAATATCCTTGTAAAGGTCAAGGAAAAACATTAATGTATTTTACAGAAAATGTTATACTACTACTCACTCTTTGGTACTTCAAAGACCATGACACTGTTTTTACCACCTCATGGATTTTCCACAAGGCTAAGATACGTCAATTTGACTTCAGGTTTTTCTGTTGCAAGCTTTTGTTTGGTTTTAGAACCCCTACACATTTTTGTTTCACTGCAGTGGCTAAAGGCATAGCAGTGGGAGAAAGACCCTTGGGATTCTGTTTAAAAGAAAAGAGGATTTTCTGAAGATTAGAGAGACCTGGCTTGAATTTTTGGAAAGCTTAAATTTGAGGCTAGCTCACAACAGTTTCATTCTATTTCAAGCAGATGGAGAAATCATAAACCCAAATTGCTTATTACATCTTTCAAACTACAAACCAGGGCTAACTACAGAGAGATTTGTATAACGCATAACAGCAATGAAAGGCAGAGCTGAGAAGAAATGGAATCTGTATTAGAAAATATCTGGACAATTGTTGCTCATGCATTGTTTCTCAGTTGCCCTATCCAAGGGGAGCTCCATAAGAAATAGCATGAATAAGCTTAGGACAGTGTTACCTTAAATAGTTTGCTTCACTCTGTTCCCCCTGTGAAACAGCACATATTATTTCTTCCACAAAAATAATTAATTAATTAATAAATCACTGAGCAGACAGCAGAACAGATTAAAGAAAATCTTCTTAGAAGCATTCAAAATAATTGACATTCAATGCTGTATTTATGGGGGGAAAGTCCATCATTCTGGCACCAATGCTGAAGCCAGGCATGAGTGAGGGATTGCAACAGAAATGTTGTCCATTACTTCTAAACAAGAACCCTGAAGAAAGGCTGAATTGCTGGCAAGAATGAGCATATCTTCCAGTCTCTTCTAATGACTCACGCAATGGCTCAGAGTGTCAGGCTGAAATGCCCTGCCAAGTCCTTTCATTTTGTTTCTCTGAGAAAAATGAAAACCAAAAAAGGGATGAACCTTCAAGGAAGATTGGGCAAATATCAAGGTTCAACATAAGCCTAGCAAAGCAGCCAGTACTAACATTTGCCAAGCACCTATACTGAAGCTCCCATTTAACTTTAATGCAAATAAAAGTTACAGAATTTCCATTAGGAATTTTAAAGTTATTTTAAAGCTATTTACAGCAGGCACGTGCACATGAGAAAACAATACCAGCAAATAATTTGTAAGCAAACAAATAGAAATAATTCACATCAGTACAGAGATTTTAAATTTCTTTCCCATTGCTTCTTTTTTTTAAAAAAAAAAAAGAAAATCTTCTAACAAAGTGGATATTTTTGTTTGCTCTTGATTTTAGGATACTCCCACTAAATTTACACTTTTTTCAGAGAATAGTTTTAAAACATGTTGATTGGAAGCAGAGGTTAATGTCAAACTTAGATATAATTGCATTTCCAGCAATTGATTTAAGTGTTCTTTATAAAGCTTTAGAAGTCATAAGTAATTGTTATTGCTTGTACCTCTTAAGCAATTATGTATAAAGTCTCATGTACACTTAGTTGAAACTATCTTAGATGTCTGAATCAGAGGCTAAGTTCTCACCAATTTTAAAGGAATTTCATTTGACATCAGTATATGACATGTTATTTTTCCCCTCAGTGGTTACATCCTGCAGAGTGGAAGCAGTACAGCAGACAACAGAATTTCCAGCCTAGCTGTCATTTTGGCTACTAACTGTTTTGAGAATCAATTGAAAAGTGAAAAAGTGTGAAGTTGTTTGGGTGGGAGGGGGGGATAGAAATAAGACTGCTTATTTGCATGCAATTTTGCACACATTAGAGTGTTTCACGTACAAAGAAAATTTTATATCCTTAGCCAAGCCTATGATTTAACCAGTACTTCATCAAAGAAGCTGGTATCTAAGAGTGCTTAAGATGTCAACCACTGGCTACTAAAACTATGCAGTAAAACTAAAAACAATGGGTATTTTCCTCTCTCCGTTTCTTGCCTGCCTTAATCATCAGAAGTTGAAATGCAGTTTAAATACAGATTTTCAGCTAGACTCCATCTTGGAACATTAACCTTATTTAATTCAAACCAAGGTGATATTTGGCACCATATAGGTTATAATTTCACATCATTAGCATTTTTTCCACAGCTTGTGTTACCCTATCACTGATCTTTGGAACTAGTGAAAATGAGCTTAAGAAATTCTTTTGTGCTACAAACTGTTTTCTCCAGTCAAGATAACCAGGAGGTAATGTACATAAGGGAAGAATATTAAAGATTATTTTTGTCAGCTTTAAGTAACAAATTAGTATTGCGGATTTTTCTCTCTCTGTCCTCTCCAGCACAGGTAAGCACAGCGCATTTGATGAATGCAGTCCCCAAATATATTCTGCTTAAGCTCTAATAACGGAAATTTGGAATACTGATCAAACTGTGATTCAATGTGAATTTCCTTTAAATATAATCTTTCTGAAGCCAATCGTAAGTAGAGTTATATACAAAAAGAGAAAAGACAAAAAGTATTACTTTAAGACCAGGTTATGCCACTCACAGTCATAGCAAGTGATAGTTTATTATAATTAAAGTTCTGATAACGGTGATGAGAAAAGTAGCATTCAAGATGAAAGGGAGGGGGGAGCTAGGGAATTAGTCCTTAGTGAACAGGAAAATAGACAGACAATGCCTAAAAAAAAATCAGATATGATATTTGCACTGTTAATTCAACACCATAATGAGATGTATTTTCACTAGTGTAAATAGCCAAATGTTAGGGAAAAAGAAAATGCACCCTCTAAGGGATGGCTACAATAATGAGGCCAGTACTAAAACCAGCCATATCTAGTACTAACCTTGGCATTTAGAAATAACAGGAAATGATTCTGGAATTTGGCAGATGTCTCCCAGAGAAAACATATCAAATACTGTAGGGATACCGAGGTTGAGTGAGAACAGGAATGTTTGAAGTCTGACATGAAGTGGCAGATGTGACAAGAGAAAAAATCAGTTTAGAAAGATCAATTTAAAACATCTTTGACAATTAAGAAAATGCCAAGTGTCATTGTGAAAGCTAATAGAGAACACAACAAAGGTTAAGGATTACGGAGAGCTGTGCACATCTGATCTAGAATGGCTACCTCATCCTTAATTAATAACCGCACTTCAACAGCTCTCTCCCCAGCCTCAGCTGCAGCGCAGCAGGGGATTTACAGGAGAAGAAAGAAAGGCAATACACAAAAGTAGGCGGACATCCATCCTCTCACCGGCATTGACCAGCACAGCAAGTTCCCTGTTGCAGAGGCCACATCAACAAGGAGGCTACATCCAGTCCTGGTTTTATTATTTGCGATTCACAAGCACCACACATCCCCAGTTCTGGACTGAGTTGTATCATAGATGAACAAAGGCTGAAATGACAGGCTTTTGCATGGAAAGAGATTATGGCTATATGTATTTCTAAGGATGGATAAGCTGGGTGCCTTACACATTGCCACCTGCCTAATATTTGATAGACAGAGATTAATTCACATCTCTAGTGATATCCAGCACACGTAGTATACCACAGCCACAGCCACCTGCCCATAACCCCCTGAGAAGGCACGCTGGCCGCTGTCTCTCACAGAGGGTAACACCATCACACAGCAAGGGGCTGACACTGTGGGTAGCGGTTTGTTCCTTTTGCTGCCTCCTGTGCTTTCTGAGATGCACTTGAGCTGTGGAAGAGCATTTACTTTCAGAACAAGTGTTTATTTGTGTAGATTTTGATGACACTCAATGTTAGTGGACCATAAGGACTGTGTCTCCCATCTGGCAAATAAGCAATGACACTGGAAAATACGCGAGTGAGTGGGAGCTGAAGATATAACTCCAAAAGGATAAAAATAGTGGGAATGAGATGCAGGAACTTGTGAAAGCAATGGAAGAGCAGCTGACTCCTTAAATTGACTTAGGAACATTGACTCTTCCTCTGTAAAGAATCAGAGAAGTTCTGCACACCTGGTGTGCAGGACGGATAAAGCTTTGGAAAAATACTATGAGGAAGCTCAGTCTTAGGGAGCTACTAAGTGACAGAATTGTCACTGACAATTCTGAGTGACAATTCTAGCCTGATCCCCATAAATTTCTTGGGGCAAATTTTTATTTGCAGATGTCTCTCAAAGCTATCATCTTTCAGAGAGCAACATCAGCCCAAAGCCTCAGCAGTCCAAGCCAGCACGGGAACCAGCATTATGTTGTGGAGCTGATATGGCCATGAGGTTTTCAACCATGTTAGACCAAGCAGTGCTCCTGACTTTGTGTCAGAGAGCAAACACAGTGGGTATTGCTTGAAATAACCACTGCAAGAGAGATACAATTCATTGCGAGTAAAATGGATTTTGCTGCATGAAAATGAATTCCACATACCACATTTTTTTCAGGCCAGACTTTTAGGTCAGGCCCATGTCTGTCACAAGTTCACACGTGCTTTCAAATAGCTATTTATAAGAAGTAGTATATATCACACAGTCTGAGTCCTTTAGAAAGCAATCAGTGCTTGGCTACTTTTACTCAAGTACAGCTAGGACTTTTGATTATTATTACTTTTTCGAAATACCATTCTGTCCACGATGACACGTTATTTTCTTTAACCTTTCATTTTATGACAAGCAATCGTGCACAACCAACATGAGGCAACTACACCTTCCCAGGTCAAGTCAGCAGCTCAGCATCAGCTTGGATCAAGCTGTGTTGATGTTGATTGCCTTTTTTTTTTTGCAATGCCTACATAGTATTTTCATACCACTTCCAATCATCACTGGAATGATAAAGACAGTGCAGTGGGTGAAGCATTTACCTAATGAGAGCACCAGACACCAGAGAAACTTCAGCAGAATAATTTTCACTCCTACAGAGAATATTGCCTCTATGCAGGTTGGAGGAAGGAATCTGTCATGAGAAGAAATGAAGAAAAGTACTGAGATCAGTCAGAAGGAGAGTTGGTCCTTGCGCAGTAATTGCTACCTTACAAAGAAAGAAGAAGAAATTGCTCAATGGTATAAGTGCTTTAAAGTAAAATTTATTGATCATCCAAATTCCAGCACTCTGAGGAGTATTTTTCAGTTTGTAAGCAGACAGACCTTTTCTTTCCTTGTGGGTTTTAGACAACACCACAGATTTAAGTCACTAGAAGGGACGTAAAGGGAAAATAGACAATCAGCCTTTGATGCCATTTGGAATGAACATTAACGTGTCTTCTGGCATCAATGCAGTGGAGATTTTCATATCCCCATATGGTTATTCTCCTGGCTGGAGCCTGTAGAGCAGATGCACAACACATGGAAAGGAAAGAAAATTATACTTAGATAATAAAATTAAAGCTGGAAAAAAAGGAGAGAATTTCAGGAATCACTAAAGTGAGTACCTCCCAGAATACACTCTTTGGGTTATTTCTGCTTCCAAAAAGAGAAAGAAAAAAAATAACCCCACCAACCCTCCTGTAGTTTATGAAAATGGCTTGCTTTATGAAGAGAGCTCTGCTGCCAAAGTCCTGCTGCTCTGCAGAAATGTATCCATGGAGAGAAGGCTTAGTGCCGCTTATGCTTTTGTTTTTCCCAACTCAAAATGGATGGAACACAGATTCCATTTTCCATTCAAAATACATTAAATCTTCATTTAAGGATACTATTGAACAGTCATAAGAAGGACAGCTTCTCAGGGAATATCACTTCTTCACTGCCCTCTGACAACAAGACTGGATTTGACAAGTGCACTTGATAGCAAAAATAGAGTTTCCAGCTAATAATAAGCTCCAGTAAATACAGCAACTGTGACCTTCCAAACTACGTCAGCTGCATATCTCTTCAGCTGTGCTCAGACCAGGCACTATTACAACTGCCTGTGCAGCGAACCATGCCTCTTTCAAAAGCATCTGTGGATCCCTAAGCATTTTAGAAATGCAAAGCTAATTAAAGTTATGAAAGGATTTCTCTTCACCCTTAACGGTAGATGCTTAACTACTCTTGTTAACTGCTCAATTCCATCTCAGCCAGAGATATTAGTGGGAAGTCTGTGATGCTGTGAAAACTAGCATCCAGTTTGGTTAATCAAATTAAGCTTTCTTGGTTACTCTGCTGTAAGAACACCTAATGGGACACCTGGAGGGCAAATGCCTGATGGTAGTTCCAAGTACTAGACGGTGCTAAATAATGGATAAATTATGGGCTGCTGCAGTCTGCAAAAATATCCAAATTGCAATAGCCTGAAAGAGAAAGCTTGCAGCACTACCAATTAATTTTCATTAGGCTTTGCTGTGATGCAAAAGTGGTCCCAGCAAACGAAGAGCTGTAACTTGTCTCCAAAGTCTCTACAGACAAATAGAAACTTCAAGGGGGGAGTGGGTGAAGGAGGGAGGGAAGGATGCCCAATTTAAAGATAATTTATCAAGGGTTTAGTAAAATATGGGTTAACACAATTTCCAGCTTCTCAATTCTAAAGACCTGGATTCAAAGTAGGTTGCAAATAAAGCAACTCTGCTAATTTCAATCTGGTCCCTAATGGACATCTGTGTTCCATAAAATCATATCACTTAATTAGGCACTGGTGAGGAAGCATTCAGATCTGGAACAAAAAGGAGTAACTTCGAGGTCATGACAGAGGTACTCCTGCAGCAATATACATGCTGGGGATGACAACCACACAAAATTACATCAGTTCTCTGTGAAGCAGCAACCCTTCCCCCCCACCCCTGGCCCTTCCAGTATGAATTGCCAGGAGGTAACCCAACAGGGTAATTATGTGATGCCATTTTGTAGAACAGGGGAAGTAATACATGGCAAGTTATTTAGTCACTGAATTTAGCTCCCCTTTTGCCCTCCTTCTGCCCTCTCCTCTTTGTTTACTGTTGCAGAACACCTAGTAAACTGCTGCTTACAATTCTAACCTTACCACTCTTCAACAATAATAGACAAAAAGTAGTGTAAAATGCTTTACTTTCTGTGTTGTTTATTTATATTCAAAATGCATTTGACTGGTCAGATATGTTCTGACAAATCTGTTTTATTCCTTGGGTAGAACGGTGTAGAATTACTTTGCCTGTGAATTTGCAACCTTAAAATTTGGTTGGTAAATGCATACAGATTTGGCTGGCATTTCTACAGTATCTGAGGTCCTCACAGACTCCCCACAGGAAAAAAAAAAAAAAGTTGTGGGGTTTCTTTTTGTTTGTTTCTTTTGTTTACAAAAAGGTGAAAAGAAAGGTCAAAGGCCTTGAACCATATAAAAAGATGTCTGAGGAAGTAGAAAGGTTTAAATTCACATTTCCCATAGCCCAAGATTATACCTTAGTCATAAAATCATCTTCTGCATACAATTGTGATGATTTGTTTTCTGAGAATCTTGTGCCAGTGAAATCTGCAGCTCAGACTTTTTGTACACACAAATAGCGTAAATACCAATAACAAAAATAATACAGCTGAGGAGAAAATATCAACACTCACATTTCAGTCTATTTGCTTTATACATACAGGACAGCAATAAGGCAATATACTTGTTGGAACACCTGCATTGAACCCTTTTATGAATAGCTCTTAAAGCCTTGCTGTTTTGAGCTCAGTTTGATTTACAACTGAAAGATATTCTAAAGATAAGAAGGATCTCCAGAGATAGGCTGAGAATCTTAAATCTGATTTAAACACAAGCTGTGCCAAGTCAAGACATTGTTCTGATTCCATCTAGTATTTTTCCTCTTCTAGGGCTACTTCTGAAGTTCTGAGTGGAGATAAAGCAGGACAGGCCTAAAGTTTAGGCAAAATATCAACAATATAAGTGTAGTGAAAGGTTTGACTTAGGTCTTCCCTGCTTCAGAACTTGGGTCCAAATTCCTGAAGATGTCCTTTCTTGGGTTATCTCATTTAGAAAATTATTCTTATTTAGACATTACTATGATTAAAACCATGAATATATGCGAGATGGAATTACATTCTCTTCTGTTTTGCAGTGCAGTCTTTCTATAAGCAGACTCCCCTCCTATAGCTTGTACTAACATATGCTTACCTCTTGTGGCTTCAGGGAAATATCTTAGATAAATATCCAGCCCAGATTACCCATTAACCATCCTTTCAGAACAATATTTTTTACCTTAAAGAGAGGATTCTGGATACAGTTTCTGATTAGTCCTCTTTTACATAATCTTGCTTGAGAACTCTGGCCAGTATAGGTGAAATATAATAGCTGTACCCTGACGCTATGCTATGCTACAGTAATAGTTCCTCGGGGAGGAACTATTTCAGAGTAAGCACTTGGGAAAAGTTACTCTGCCTTATTATACCTCTTCACTTCCACAAAAAAGACTTTCTAAGTTTGAAACTCTCCTCCAGCCTGCGCCCACTGGAGCTGTAAGGGATCATAGGTTTTCCACACTCCGAGTCACTCAAAGGGGGAGAGACAGCAGAGTGACAAGTTATGTCTGCCATGTAAGCGAGTCAGAAAAATCATTTGGTAGGAGAAGTGCGATGGAAGAAATTATATATTTTAATATAAGGGGTTTTTATCTATTAAGTAAAGCAATATATGTTTGTAAGAGTCCCCGAACTTTATACTGGTGCATTCACATCTATTTAAATAAGGTAAGACTTTTCTACATATCTCTGTTTTTAAAACACTTGCAAAAGCAGCTAAATGAAGTCCTAGCTCCTATAAGCAAGGTTTCCTTTTGGATTTGAGAATGCTATGGGATCCACAGCAGAAATCCAAATTGACTTACAGTCACAGAACAGCAAGATCCTCAGAAGTATTTTGCATATAACTTTTGGTGCAAATGAGAAAGGTAAGTAAATAATAACATGCAATCACATGATTTATCAACAACCATTTTCTGAAAGAAAGCTGGGCCAGCTAAGGAATAAATCTACCTTCATAAATGATCATCAGTCTTCAGTACTGTAGCATGCAGTTGCTAATATGTTCTTCCATTTCCACTCCTAAAATGATCAGATTGTGTGCCTCCTTGAATGGAAAGACTTTTGAAAATGAAAATTTCAGTTTAGTTCATATTTTTCATAGAGCGCATCAATGGTGCCTGGGAACCTTGGGGGATGAATCATTCTTAGCCCCAGGTAAACAAGAAATATTTTGACTGTTCCAAATCCTTGAAAAGAGACCTGCAAAACCACTGACAATCCTCCAGGGTTTTTTGGGTTTGGGGTTTTTTGTTGTTGGGGGTTTTTTTGTTTGTTTTTTTTTTCCTGGCAGCTATAATGGAGCTATTAAAAGCCATGAGTAATACAGAAAGATTGATCTTTTAAGGACTTCTGCCCCTCCACCTCCCTCAGAAACTTACAGAGAATCTCCAAAACCTAGTGTGACTTTCTCCTTCCATCCCTTGCCTGGATATCCAGGGGAACAAAGAAAATGCTCTGCAGGTAGGTTAAAATAAACAAAGCTAAACAAAGCCCAAACAGCCACCTAAAGATTAGCTTTTATCCCCTGTTCATTTGTATTAATACCTCCTCGACAAAAGCCAGTAGAACAGAAGAGCTGCTGAATAAGAAAGCTGTAAAATCGTGATTCTCCCTCAAACCCTGTAGTTGTCACACAGGAACCGTTATTCATGCTCCTTAAATAATCTGAACCCAGCTGCAAGTAATGCCAGAGAGAGCATGATGGGACATGCTGACAAAGACTCCTTTATTTACCTTTTCAAGAGCTTTGACAGCAAGAGCTATTTTCTTCCTAGTGCCGAAATCACACCAGCTAGGTCAAAATGATTCCAGAAACGTGGATTCCTTCTCAAACAATACTTAAATAGGAAAGAAAAATCTGATTCTAAATAGCTGGACTAAAACCTGGCAACAGCTGTAAAAGCAGTGATGAGCTTTCCTTCTCAAGGGAAGTAAAACGTTGCCAACAGTCATTTCCCACCTCTCAGTCCAGTGGATCCCACAGAGGTCTGCGTAATTACCTTCCTGTGAATATCATGTAATAGAGGAGGTAGGAGCATCAGGGGGGTGGGGAAGGACAAATTTTGTGCAGAACCCTTAAAGAGAATACTTAAGAAATCGTAATGGTTTTGTATCCATTATTTTACAATACAAAGTGTAGGACTATTGCACCCCATCTGTACAGTGGAACCCTGGCGCAAGCAGAGATTTGACAAGCAGCAGCCTTGAAAGATAGGCCCTAAATAAAACAAAAATAGAAGTTATAATGACAATAGAAGTCTCTGATCCTCCAGGGATTCAGCTTCAACCAAAACTCAGTTGTGGTGTAGGAACAGCTTTAAATTTCTTTGCACTCATTTGCATCTCAGCACTAAGATTCTGTCCAAGAATAATTAGCATAAGATACTTCAGAAAATGAAAATGGTTTTTAATAGATGGATTGTCCTCCTCCTCCTCTCTCTGGATGATTAAAATGAATGTTCTACTCAATCTCATTCCCTGGTTTAAGGATTTAGCTCTTTCCATTCATAAGGATTATACCTTTAAACAAAAACGGTTAAAATATTTTTTTTAATTTGTGTCTCTGGAGAGAATTTTTTGTCCCTTCTAAAAGACGACCGTGCACAAGTCTGAGATCTCTGCACAAAAATGTTAGTGAACATAACTGAGAATTGTTCCATCTAATATAGTTTATTTTTATGTTAAACTAAGAATGTGCCACAAAAAAGGAAATTCTACAAAAAGTATGCAGAGAGGAGTAATTCTTGCCTATTTGAAATCCTTTGTATCCAGCATTTCCCATATCCACAAAGCCAAACTTGTCAACAACAATCTTAATTACCCCATCCCATTTTTCCAATATATATGAATCACAAGAAAATGTTTAATTCTTGATCTTAACACCCTCCCATGGTATCTTTACCACCTTCCATTGTAGGAACAACGTATTCTGACACAAGGGGTGAACAGAGATTTCACAGTATGTAAAGGACCCCTCCTGTCCGGCGCAGAATTTGAAAGCTGCAAGGCAGATGAGGCAGCAGGTTGTTGGAAGACAGCAAATGGCCTCACCGCTGAGCAAGATGAGTGCTCCAATGCCGAATTCTGCTCTTGCCTCTGCCACAGCCATCCTACACTGCGTCATCCTCCCAAAAGATATGTTTCTTACCTTTCCACTCCAGGGTCTCATTTGGAGACACTCTGTGAATCAAGCCAATGGAGCTGCACACACACAGGATACACGTGCAGGTGTATACGGAGAAGTCAGGCCCTATGAGTTTCCATCTGGGTTCCCACTATTGGTCAATACTGATCTTATTCTCTCTGCCTTTCACGCACACAGCTTCCAATGTGGGGTAACATTTGCTCATCCTCTGTTTATCAGAATATATTGAAACGTCTGAACAAGCTGAATGCAGAGAAAACTAAGCTTTGGACCACTGAATTCTGCTTGTCACTGAATTCACCTCAGTCACTGGGCAAGTTCTGTCAGTGCTGTGCACCCAGTGAGTTATGGGTCCTTGGGTAATGAAAGCACAAGGCCTGGTGATGGAAGACTTTATTTTAACACAAGCACAACACAGGGATGAATGAAGATGGATGAGGCGATTTTAATTCCTAAGTTTCCTAACTCTTAAATAGTTGCCTTACAAGCTTAATAATTAATATAACTTTGAACATTTTAACATGCTTTTTGGGGTGTATTACATATTTTACTCAGTGATAAGGCAGCATGACTAATCTATTAACAACTTTTAATATACTTGTAATTATATTTTTTAAACTGTGCTGAAAATATAACAAAACATTATAAAAGAAAGGAATCTAAGTCATAAGTCAAACTAAAGAAGCAGAGAAACAAAAATTATTCCAAGTTTATGGCAACGGAAGATGTATTTTACAAAGAAATCCATTCAAATCTGACAACTGTTAGATACCTTACTAAATGGATGTCTAGCCTTAAACCCAAATGTTGGTCCTAAAAGCCCTATTACTTGTGTCTGACTTAGCACAGACCAAGTGTGAAGTTTTTCCTCCACTTTGTCCATTCCAACAAGACTGGTTATGCTATGCTCAGAACAGCTCTGAGACACAAAGAGGTTACTGCCTCCAGCATACCCTTTGCTTGTCACAACCACATTGAAAGAAGTTGACCTTCTACTTGACCATCTAATTGTTCTCTAATCCATTTCTGCAAAATGATCCAGACTTACAATGAATAAGTAAAAACCACAGACTTGGGCAGAGACAGAGGAGATGCAGTTGTATAGCCACCACCTTGTCTAGATCCCTGCTAGACTGAAAAGGAACAACAACCTCATGCAACAAACTGCCAGACTCAGCTGGAAGACGGCAGGTGACAGCACTACCCTCAGCAAGGAGCTGTTGAAGTTTATTCTCACTGCCCCTCTAACACACACACAGAACAACTGACGAATATGCAGCACCTAGATTTTCACACAGAGCAAGGCAGTTCCAACACAAGGACCAGGATAGTTCTTGGTGAAGGTGTGAGCTTGGGCTTAATTAGCAGCCTCCCAAATCATATGTTCAATGTCAGAGAAATTCCAACCCTATATCTGGAATGAACTTGCCTAAGAAAGAGGACAAGAAGAAAATGGGATTTGATGCACACAATAAAATGACACATAACACAGAGAGGTCAGTAAAAGCTTGGGTAGAGTCAGGGAAGCATTTGCCAAGACATGACAACTGGACCTCCTCTACATTACTTCCATGCAATTATGTCATGTTGCCGAAAGAGCTCCCCAGTTGGCTGTAACAGTCAGCAAGAGTCAAACTGAATCCATATATATTTGGTTTGGTATTCTTAAGGAACCAACCTTTCCTCTCAAAAGATGGCCATGTCTGAGAAATCCATTGGTGACTGAGGCTGAAGGACAATACAAGTCTCACATTGCTTGGTATGTGCAATATGAGTTTCACTTTCTTGATCTTGGATGAAATCTCCGTGAGGTCTGAAGACTGGCGGAATAGGAATCTTCTTCTTGAGGAGCAGCCATAGCAGAGATTGCTTACTTATCTTTCCCTCTTTGAGGCACAAGCTGACTGTCAGATATTATCTGAGTGTCTGGGTAGAATTTCTTCTGGTCTGAAGCATCCCTGTTTCGTTAAGACTCTAATATACATTATGTGCAATGCTAGCAAGAATTACTTCAATCACTTTGAGAAGCCTAACTACTGTCTCAGTTATGAGATGACATGCGCCAATGAAAGTCCAATGCAGCTCAGGTAAGGAATAAAGACTTAAGTTCAATACATCCAGTAAGGCTGCCTGTCCTGGTTTCAGCTGGGATAGAGTTAATTTTCTTCATAGTAGCTAGCATAGTGCTGTGTTTTGGATTTAGTACCAGAAGAATGTTGATAACACGTTGATGTTTTCAGTTGTTGCCAAGTAGTGCTCAGACTACTCAAGGACTTTTTGAGCTTCTCCTGTTTGGCCAGGTGCATAACAAGCTGGGTTAGCTGTCCTAGCTGTGCTGTACCCCAAACTGACCAAAAGGCTATTCCATACCATATAACGTCATGCTCGGGGGGGTTAGTTGGTCAGTTGGTCGCGAGCAGAGTGGTCGCAGTTTGGGCTGTGTGATCACGGTTCGGGGAGTGATCGCTGCTCGGGACGGGCTGGGCACCGGTCAGCGGGTGGTGAGCAATTGCATTGTGCATCACTTGTTTTATATATATTCTGTATATTCTTTTACCATTATTATTATCACTATTGTTATTCTTCTCTCTTATTAAACTGTCTCTAGCTCAACCCACGGGTCTTACTTTTTTTTCTTTTCTCCGATTCTCTCCCCCATCTCACAGAGGGAGGAGGGGAGTGAGCAAGTGGCTGCGTGGTGCTTAGTTGCCAGCCGGGTTAAACCACGACACTGCCTAATGGTTTAGCCTCAGAATGCAACCTTATCTCCTGGAAAGCAACATACTCCCACAAAATAAAAAGCTGAAAAAAAAGGCAGAGCTGCCTCCTGAGGAAAAAAAAAAATAAAAAAATAAAAAAAGAAGAAAGAACCAAGCCCAACCAACCGTGTGCAAGGAAACCTACAAGATTACAGAATGGATGTGGTTTCAAGCTGCATCTCAAAACACTAAGCTAAGAACAGTTATGAACAATTTCCACAAATTTTTGATGCCTCTGCTTTATTTCAGTTACAATTTTGATGCCTCTGCTCAATTTCAGTTTACAATTACAGTTGTAAAATTAAGTCAGAGGACTAGCTTGGAAATCTGATACTATCGAAATTCAGGGTATAACCTTAACCACCTACTTAAAAATTGAGAAATTTCAGGTTTAGCAGTCTTTTTTATTTTTTTTTTTTTTAAATCCAGGATAATAAGAAGAAATTATAGGCAAGATGGCATGCGTATCTTCCTGGTTTTAAGGGGTCACAGCAGAATCAAAGCCTGTGCAACCAAACAGAAAGCATGCATTTTCTAAGCTTAAACAGTACACACACCGACTGGAGTCCTTGCCTGTTTTTCAGAGCATAGTCATGAATGCAGGCTAAAATCCTAAGCTCCCAAACTCTGTGTAAAAACCAAAGAAACACTAGGATCAGGGCACGTTGTCTGTCTTCTAAGCAGACAGTTCCCATCTGTTTCCTGCCGGACAGGACCCCAACCTCTAAATAATGCCAGAGCTTAGCTCCACTCAATTGTGTCTGATTAACTTAATGCAGGAAGTCATTTCCAGATGGGACCCCAATTTAAATCCAAAAGCTACACCACTGTTTGGCTCATCAGGGCTTCCATATCACATACAGCACACCCTAAGGGATGGCAGCCTCTGCCAGGCAACACTTTCCCAATATCCTACTGAGGTGAACAGCGCTAGTAAGTGCTGTTATTCAGATTTTACACAGTAGAAATGCAAGAGTGTACTAAAAAAGAACCCAAACACAAATAAACAAAACAAAAAAACCACCAAACACAAAGCAACAAAAAAACCCCTGAGAGACAGAGAAAAGAAATAAAGAAATGAACTCCTGAACTTTGTGCCCTAGCTTTTTAAACACTGAAAAGTTTTTAAACACTGAGAAGGTTCTCTTCAGAGGATTTCTGTTCATTTTTCTCCCTCTATTTTTATGTATAAGAGATTTTAAACAGTTAACTGATCTCCAGAGCAGACCTTTTTAAAAAAAAAAAAAATCATCTGATGCACAAGAAACCCAGCTTCCATGAAATCCACCTGTTAAATAGTTTGTTCCTAGTAATTTACAACATTGTGAGTTTTAGATTATTTTTGCAATGAAACTGTTCCCAGATGGCTCACATGCAGACCTCCAGCCCACTGAGTGAACTGCAGCACTCTCCCATCATTCCTGAGCTCCTTCCTAAAAGCATCTAAAGGAAAAATGTGAAGCCTTGTAACAATCTATGCAGCAGAGCAACTTTCCATCAGGCATTGCTAAAATTCTTACAGAACTGTATTAACATTCTTGTTCCTATGAAAGCATGGAAAAAAAAGAAAGAGGACAAGAAGAAAATGGGATTTGATGCACACAATAAAATGACACATAACACAGAGAGGTCAGTAAAAGCTTGGGTAGAGTCAGGGAAGCATTTGCCAAGACATGACAACTGGACCTCCTCTACATTACTTCCATGCAATTATGTCATGTTGCCGAAAGAGCTCCCCAGTTGGCTGTAACAGTCAGCAAGAGTCAAACTGAATCCATATATATTTGGTTTGGTATTCTTAAGGAACCAACCTTTCCTCTCAAAAGATGGCCATGTCTGAGAAATCCATTGGTGACTGAGGCTGAAGGACAATACAAGTCTCACATTGCTTGGTATGTGCAATATGAGTTTCACTTTCTTGATCTTGGATGAAATCTCCGTGAGGTCTGAAGACTGGCGGAATAGGAATCTTCTTCTTGAGGAGCAGCCATAGCAGAGATTGCTTACTTATCTTTCCCTCTTTGAGGCACAAGCTGACTGTCAGATATTATCTGAGTGTCTGGGTAGAATTTCTTCTGGTCTGAAGCATCCCTGTTTCGTTAAGACTCTAATATACATTATGTGCAATGCTAGCAAGAATTACTTCAATCACTTTGAGAAGCCTAACTACTGTCTCAGTTATGAGATGACATGCGCCAATGAAAGTCCAATGCAGCTCAGGTAAGGAATAAAGACTTAAGTTCAATACATCCAGTAAGGCTGCCTGTCCTGGTTTCAGCTGGGATAGAGTTAATTTTCTTCATAGTAGCTAGCATAGTGCTGTGTTCTGGATTTAGTACCAGAAGAATGTTGATAACACGTTGATGTTTTCAGTTGTTGCCAAGTAGTGCTCAGACTACTCAAGGACTTTTTGAGCTTCTCCTGTTTGGCCAGGTGCATAACAAGCTGGGTTAGCTGTCCTAGCTGTGCTGTACCCCAAACTGACCAAAAGGCTATTCCATACCATATAACGTCATGCTCGGGGGGGTTAGTTGGTCAGTTGGTCGCGAGCAGAGTGGTCGCAGTTTGGGCTGTGTGATCACGGTTCGGGGAGTGATCGCTGCTCGGGACGGGCTGGGCACCGGTCAGCGGGTGGTGAGCAATTGCATTGTGCATCACTTGTTTTATATATATTCTGTATATTCTTTTACCATTATTATTATCACTATTGTTATTCTTCTCTCTTATTAAACTGTCTCTAGCTCAACCCACGGGTCTTACTTTTTTTTCTTTTCTCCGATTCTCTCCCCCATCTCACAGAGGGAGGAGGGGAGTGAGCAAGTGGCTGCGTGGTGCTTAGTTGCCAGCCGGGTTAAACCACGACACTGCCTAATGGTTTAGCCTCAGAATGCAACCTTATCTCCTGGAAAGCAACATACTCCCACAAAATAAAAAGCTGAAAAAAAAGGCAGAGCTGCCTCCTGAGGAAAAAAAAAAATAAAAAAATAAAAAAAGAAGAAAGAACCAAGCCCAACCAACCATGTGCAAGGAAACCTACAAGATTACAGAATGGATGTGGTTTCAAGCTGCATCTCAAAACACTAAGCTAAGAACAGTTATGAACAATTTCCACAAATTTTTGATGCCTCTGCTTTATTTCAGTTACAATTTTGATGCCTCTGCTCAATTTCAGTTTACAATTACAGTTGTAAAATTAAGTCAGAGGACTAGCTTGGAAATCTGATACTATCGAAATTCAGGGTATAACCTTAACCACCTACTTAAAAATTGAGAAATTTCAGGTTTAGCAGTCTTTTTTATTTTTTTTTTTTTTAAATCCAGGATAATAAGAAGAAATTATAGGCAAGATGGCATGCGTATCTTCCTGGTTTTAAGGGGTCACAGCAGAATCAAAGCCTGTGCAACCAAACAGAAAGAATGCATTTTCTAAGCTTAAACAGTACACACACCGACTGGAGTCCTTGCCTGTTTTTCAGAGCATAGTCATGAATGCAGGCTAAAATCCTAAGCTCCCAAACTCTGTGTAAAAACCAAAGAAACACTAGGATCAGGGCACGTTGTCTGTCTTCTAAGCAGACAGTTCCCATCTGTTTCCTGCCGGACAGGACCCCAACCTCTAAATAATGCCAGAGCTTAGCTCCACTCAATTGTGTCTGATTAACTTAATGCAGGAAGTCATTTCCAGATGGGACCCCAATTTAAATCCAAAAGCTACACCACTGTTTGGCTCATCAGGGCTTCCATATCACATACAGCACACCCTAAGGGATGGCAGCCTCTGCCAGGCAACACTTTCCCAATATCCTACTGAGGTGAACAGCGCTAGTAAGTGCTGTTATTCAGATTTTACACAGTAGAAATGCAAGAGTGTACTAAAAAAGAACCCAAACACAAATAAACAAAACAAAAAAACCACCAAACACAAAGCAACAAAAAAACCCCTGAGAGACAGAGAAAAGAAATAAAGAAATGAACTCCTGAACTTTGTGCCCTAGCTTTTTAAACACTGAAAAGTTTTTAAACACTGAGAAGGTTCTCTTCAGAGGATTTCTGTTCATTTTTCTCCCTCTATTTTTATGTATAAGAGATTTTAAACAGTTAACTGATCTCCAGAGCAGACCTTTTTAAAAAAAAAAAAATCATCTGATGCACAAGAAACCCAGCTTCCATGAAATCCACCTGTTAAATAGTTTGTTCCTAGTAATTTACAACATTGTGAGTTTTAGATTATTTTTGCAATGAAACTGTTCCCAGATGGCTCACATGCAGACCTCCAGCCCACTGAGTGAACTGCAGCACTCTCCCATCATTCCTGAGCTCCTTCCTAAAAGCATCTAAAGGAAAAATGTGAAGCCTTGTAACAATCTATGCAGCAGAGCAACTTTCCATCAGGCATTGCTAAAATTCTTACAGAACTGTATTAACATTCTTGTTCCTATGAAAGCATGGAAAAAAATGAAATCAATAGGCATGAATATTAATGAAGAAAAAACAACAGAGGCAGTCCAGCTGCTGGAATTACTGTTGGGTGAAGGAATGGGAAAACAAGGTCTACTTATTAAATTATGTTGCTTAGCATTAGGGCCCCAAGAAAACATTAGCTACCAAACGTAAGCCTGTATGTTCAAAAGAGGATAGTGATGTATATTATATTGGGCGATGGAAGAGCAACCATACATCCAAACAGCTTCCACCTTCCTGCATCCCCACCAACCCTCTTAACTCTCTGCAGTCCTCAATCACCCCCAAACTCTGATACTTACACCATGCCATAGAAAATGTAGGCTTCTGAAGTAAAAGGCAAATGGATCAACTGAACTTGGTCTCCTCCAGGCAATTTTTAAGAATTACCCATAGTTATTACTATAAATTCACTCATAGTTACACTAAATTCAGCTGAACCACCATTAGAGACACCAGGTGTTTAATACAGAGCAGTCCATGTTGATTATATTGCAACAGAGGAATATTTAATAAGGGAATACTGAAAATGGTGTTGGCAAATGGACACTGTCTAGTGGCTAGTATCACTAACCATGTCCTGTCAGAAATATTAGAGGGGTTATCCCTTCTCTACCACAGATAATTCCCTTAAGACCATTGTCATATACAACCAGTAATGGATTGTACAGAAAGTAGGAAATATTGGGTTGCTAATCCTACCAGTTGAAGAAATTTATGTGACAAGAGAACGCCAATGAACACTAGAGTAAATGCCTGTTTCCTAGATGACACCTTGACAAAGAATAGGCAGGCTGTGCAGCAAGAAGTAATAGCGTTTTAAACCTTCACACGAGCACTTCAGAGCTGCACTCCTGCCATATAATTTTGCAAATGCATAGGCCCTCACTGTAAGGCCTCAGTTTTTTAGACATTAAGATTATGTAGAGGATTCATAAAGATTATAAATGTGCAACTGGTATAAGTAGTAGGATTACAACAGTTACAGTCCACCTGTTAATATGCAAACAAGCATCCTTGTGCTTTCCCCTATGCTGCATGACACTTTTGCCTTCCAAAAACATCTGAATGGTACCTCATTATAGTCCTTCAAATCCCTCCTTAAATTTTATTTTATCACAACAGCTACTAACAAGTTGAAAAGATTAGGCTTTCAACGTTCTGGCGCAGAGATCTGTTTATGTTAACGTATCATCTTGCTTTCATGTGTCCTCCATCTGTATGTCTGTTTTATACCTGGACTGTAAGCAGATGCATCGTGCTACACAACTAGTAATGGCTAGCTGTTACAATACAAGCAGAAATAGCCTTATTACTATTATTAATAACACCCGTGCCATATTAATTTCCCTACTGAGGCAACCTTAGAAAAAGAATTTGTCTCTGTACTTTAGAAACTACACAACCATTTCTTGAGCATACCCTCACAAGAGCATATGAATCGTTCAGACACACATGGTGTATATGAATGCCATATTCTTGCATTCGGATTCCTGATTCATCTGACAGATGCGAGAAAATTCATGAAGTTAGACAAGTCCCAAGTGACTGCACGTGTGTTGATGCTGAATAGCAGTTATTCCACCTACCTTGGCACTAAAAGTACTGAGCTTTTTTTTCCTTCTGGTCAACTGTTCATTGTGGTACAGCTACAGTTGTGCATTATTGGCAATTCCACCTGTCTTTTCACATCCATTAAGAAGATTTTACAGACCTTATAATAATCACAAGTAGTGGCAGCTTACACTCATATTTAATCCAACCTCTCGTGCTTTGAAACCCTTTAAAAACAAATTAAAACCTCCCAGCAGGCATCTGAGGTAACATGGATGACATAAGGACATGGAGAATATTTTTTAAAATAAAATAGCGTAAGAGAAACACTGAAATGTGAGACAGATGCCAAAGTCATATGCTAAGTGCACACACATACACATATATATATACTGCCACCTTTGCATAGTACTCATTACAGCTGTGATATCAAACAACACATGGACCAATCCTCCTAACAAGTTTTTAGTCCCATATGATGTACTAGTATCAACAGACCAACTACTCCCGATGTTCCTCTGTGCCAGAACTTGACACAAACCTCACCGAGCAGCCTGGAAGCCCTCTTGCTGAGCATCCTGAGCTTTAGGCTGGGTGCTTATGAATTCTACAATGAAAATTCAATACAGCTGTGGGGGGCAGGCTGGGTTTCACAGACATCATGTGCATCTCCTGATCCCTCTTCACCTGTCTCCAAGTCATTCTCTATAAAGTTCACAAGTATGGCACTCACACTGTGCAAACATACAATTTGTTGTCAGTTAATGATCGTCGTCATCAAAACACACAATGGAACTCAGTTTCCTGGTTCATTTCTTTTTCTTTCACTCCCTCCCTTCCTCCTGCTGTTTATTACCAGCAAATGTGATCTCCAACATACAGACTGCAAGATCTGTGGCCCAGCTACAGTCTTGATACATTTGTACAGCATCCAGCGCAGTGTGGTTTTGATCCTAATTTGAGATTCTCACTCTGTGAATACTTTTTGTAGTGTTGCTTTCTTTGGAATTCACAAGCATATAGCTCACGGCTTAAAATGAAATGAATAAAATCTATTATTAAGCATCAGAATGAGTTATAGATGCATACAGGCAATGCCTCTACCTCTGATCTACAGGTGGTTCCTTCCCCTACAGGCTCTTCACGTCTCCTTCTCACTACGTTCAGATTTCTGAGGATATATTTCAACTATTTTTAAAGAAGTAAATTTTATACTTGTAAACGTATACTGACCCAATAGCTACCATATGCCCAGTATTAAGCTTCCAGAGGCACATTAATTTCTCAACAGGAAGCAAAGCATACAACATTGACAAAAAGCTATGCAGTGTCTACCTGAGGTATTCCTTAAATTAGTCAGTTCTAATTTCTTACTACATTGTATGGGCTATTGCCTTTTATTTACAGAGTATGTACACAGTCCTGTGAAAGATTTTTTGTTTCCTCCTGACTCTGTCATTTGTTTCAAGAGTAACCACAGAGAAGTTACAAATTTGTCCAGGCATCCATTTCCTCCATCCATAAATTTGGTTAACAGCAGTTTACAAAACCATATGATGCTTAATTCCTTACTGAAGTTGTATGCTGCTTGGGGCATGAAATGCCATTTCATTTTGCGTTCATGCCACAGCTAAGGAGGCAGATCTACCAAGGGGATGCCTAGAGAAGCTGTAAGCCACCTCCTCCTCCCAGCCCATTAGCCAGTGGCACTCCCCTGCCAAATCCCACAGACCACTGACAGCCCACTGAGGCTGGCCAGCTTGATGCTATCACTTAAGAGACAGGCAAATAACACCACCAACATTTCAGAAAAGGATGCTGCTCCAACAATGGACACCAATTACAACATAATTATTTTCTATTAAAAGAAAAGTAAAGATGCAGTAATTTTTCATGCTGTGCGAGTCTAACAGGTGGGCACAAGAAAGAGATCAGTTCTATTTCAGCATCCACCAACTAAAGCAGGAATTTCCCACTTAATAAAAACAACTCCAAGGAAAAGGTCTCTCACTGGAGGTCACTATGCTCTCTGAAAGGTAGAGTGGTTGATTCAACATGATGTACAACCATCTGATACCTGGATAGCATGTCACATTATTTTAAGGAATATAATCAGACTTTCTCAGCCAGTTGGATTTGCTGGTTCAGC
>NW_009259683.1:1981165-2000229 GCF_000687185.1 Egretta garzetta
TCAGCAGTCTTACGACTGAAAACAGGGATGAAATACTTTTAGTGCCTGCTTTTAAATTATAAAGCTACAAGGAGGTTGAATCTTGATTAAGAGACAAGCAGGCAGTTGTACCTTGAATGACTGGTTTGATGCACAATTTCCTATCATCCTGCTCACTGAACCAGTAAGGTGAATGTAATCAAAAAAGGTATTTTGCATGAAGAGCTTACAGTGTGATAACTGTAGGAAATTAATACAAATTAAAGCTTTTAAAAGACAGATCCACTGCAGGTCATCATATCAAGAGATCTACAAACAGGAATATCCACCACAAGATGAAGAAGTAGGGCCTAAACCTTCCAGATTTAAAAAAAGGAAAACCAAAACCAAACAACCCCCACCCTCACGCCCCAACAAAGCACAAGCACACACATATAGTGCGTCAAAATCACCACAGAACTTAACTGGATGGTTTTACAGTTTAGCCCCAGTCCTGATCTCATTACACATTTTAATGCAGCTTGATTGATTTCACTTTTCCAAATTACAGCAGTGTTTTCAGGAGGAGAAAGAAGTCATTTAAAAACTAGTGGCCCAGATACTCTTGGAACATTCATCTGGCATGGCTCAGCCAAAAGAGAGGTAGTTCATCAGCAGGTAGTTTCAAAAAAATGTAGAGTTTATTTTTACAAAACTATGGGTTTGGATTCAAAGATATTTTTGCAAAGCCATCCTTCATCCTACTATAGGAGCCTTCATTAATTACTATTATGGAATCATAAAGATAAAGTCATTCTATTACTTATTGAGTGAGAGCTTCAAGGAAAAAATAATTCTCCCTTTCCATCTGGCAACTTCTAAGACAAATATTTGTTTATACTTTTAAAAAAAATTGCTCTAGATCCAGAATAAAACCAAATTGCTCCCTGTAAAATATAAACATGTATTGTATAAAGCTGAGCTTAGACTAAGAAATAAGATTTTTCCAGGTTTCTATTTTAGATTTTTACACTACAAGTTGTGCTGTATCTTCCCCATGGCTCTATTTTAAGAGACCCAACAGAAATGAAGTCTCAGCAAAACAAAGTGTGCAATCAGGGAAGCAACAAATGAGCACTCTGTGAAGACATGAGCAGGTGAGAATCAGTTTGAGAGATTGATATGATGAACTGATCAGGCAGTGAAAACTTTTAAACAGTTTGGACCAGGCAATTAACACAGGACTTGTGTCAAGAAAAGCATGTGTAATAACACATTACCGACTCCTTGATGAATTCATTCAATTGTAAACTAGCTGAACAAATGGACTTTAATCTCATTTGCCTTTTTTTCTTTTTTTATAGAAGTAGCTGAACAAGTCACACCACTGAATTACTCTCAAATCTCACACGGGGTTTTCAGAACAAGCTTCCAGATTGCCAAGCCTGAGGCCAACATGGACTGCAGCCCCATCGGGCAAGTTCTGCCTTCACTGCTGAGTTACATCAACCCACCTCACCCCATGGATCCTGCAAGTGCTCTACAGCTCCTGTGGGACTACCCAAGCATCACCTGTTCAACAGGGTCTGTGTACCCCTGTCCCAGAAAGCTGAAATATGACATTCCTGAAATAAGACCATTATAAACTATAGGATTTTTGCTTCTGAAATCAGACAAGTACAGCAAAATTACTGAAGTGTTTCATTACCTTAATAGTTCATTTTGGTTTGATTTTTATTTTGTGACAGTAGGAGAAGGCCAGGAAAGCTAGATTAAGTACATTACTTGCAGGCATTAGCTTGAAAGCATGAGTGTAATTAGTACCGTGGCATCTACATGAGCTTACACTAAGATGAAACAAGGCATGTTATGAAAATGAAGTGGTAATTCTACAGTTTACTTTTCTGAAGACAGCCTTCATCTGTTGGGCTAAGGTCCCTCCTTTCTTCACCCCAGACACAGAGTTTATTTTACTGCAAAATTTAACCTGATGCCCCTGTCTTTGGAGCCCTGTTAAAACCAGCCCTGGATCTAGTACCCGACACATACCAGAGAACTACTGTCAAAGTACTACAGGCTGCTTTTGATGTTTCTGTAATCAGACCAAACCCTGCAGCCACACCACCTTTTTTCAAGAAAGGCAATTCTTCTACAACTAGAGGACCTTCTCCTCTCTGCCTTCCCAAGATACAGAACCCTCCTTTCCCAGAGGAATAGACCTCTCCATGCCACTGCTGCCAGTCCTGAGTCAAGTCAGGTTTGTAGTGGAAGCAGGCTCCAGCTTCTCAGAAGTTGGCCCTCGATCCAAAAGCTGCTGCTGCTTCTGAAGTCTGCTCAACAGGAGAAAACCAGGCAAGCTGGCAACTTATGAGAAACATTTTTTAGTGAAAGTTTGCCAATTTCTCAGCTACTCCCCCAGGAAAAGTAACTCGTCTGTAATGACAGCACTTATACACACACGATTTAGTTACAGATTGTGTGCAAGCTCCAACCATTCCTGTTCTCATGTCCCAGACTGTTGACTCACATGGAACAAAAGACTTGACCCTGGAAGACTTTTCCTAATTAGCATTCCATGACTAATGCAAAAATTAAGGGAGATAATTTTGTTAGCTATACTTCTGGGGAAAAGCTTTCATGAGCCAGGCCTGACAAAGTGAGTGAAAATCCCAAATGTCCAACTCCTCGAAGAACTCAGGAAAAAAAGAGGGGAAAAAAAAAAATAGAAGATGCTGGGTAGGTGTTGTGAATCTGGTTTCAGAGAAGGGAGGGTGGGAAGACCTTTCGTCCGCATCTGATTTGCACGACTCAATCTCTTCGGTGTAAAAGGGGAAGAGCAGAGCTGCTCTGCATTAATATGGCCTAGAAAGTTCACCCCACCCCACGTGTTATTCTACAAGGATGGGAGAATCCCTTCCCCTTCCTCCCAGCAACAAGCATTTCTGTATTCAAACATGAAGCATGCTGCATATATGTTGAATCAAGTTCTTGCAGCTTAAATCACTTTCCACCATTTGAACCATGATAACTACCTGTTGGTATCTTTGTCCCTAGCTCATGCAAGGTAATGTAGTTTGGCTCAACTAAGCCAAAATTATTTTTTACTTGTCACATACTAAAACACAATCACAGCTAGTACTGTGACCCAGAAGTAATACGCAGATCCTCAATTCCTCATAATTTGATTATATGACTTTGCCAAGGGTACCTGTTTTTTCCCACTGTAAGTCACTACCAGCTCTCCTAAAAACAGAGAAGCTACTCATGTCCAAAAGACAAGAAATGGATTGTATGAACTCACAGAAGGTCAAGAATAACAACTTTGAAGAACTTTTCAACACACAAATCTCAGCCATCTTGAGTGTTTGGGAAAAAAATTTATTTCTCAAAACAGTGGCAATTGAAAATGCTATGAGCTGATAACTTAAACTTGACACATCATCTTAGAGAGATAAAAATTATTTTCTGATCATAAAGTTCTTGTTTTCTCAAGTAGCCGAGAAGAACAGATGAGGCAGAATGAGATGAAAGGATTCAGGATTTAATCTACAATGGCACACAATCAGCAAGATGACCAATAGTCAGATTGTCTCAGAGTAGTTCACTAGAAAAACTTTTCCCTTGGTAGAAACCAAACAGGCTACAAAATATTATGGATCTGTGATAAGTCATGAATGCTGGGTTTTTTGTTTGTTTTAAGATAAATCGGTATTTAATGAATCCTATATCACAAATGTTCTGTCAACTAATTTGACGGCAGGTTCCATTATTTTTTCTTCTTGCACAGCTTTACTAAGGAAAGGAGTTCTTGCTACTCCTGTCCCCAACATATTTATTTCTCCTTGCCAGTACCATGTATTTTTGGGCCTTTTAGAGATCAACAAAAGCAGAATGTTTATGTTAAGATGCTACTTGAGATTGAAAAATCACAAAGAAGGGGATTGCAGCTGCTCACTTTACAAAAGGCAAACCATCTTATCCTCGTCTGCAGTTCTACTGTAAAACTGCTTGTAAAGCAAGTCACCTTGGTTTAGATCAAAAGAGATGGAGAAGATGCATTTTTGTGAAAAGACTGGTTAGCAATCATAGGAAGGACCTGCAACATATGGTTAATTCAAAAGGGTTCAAAGAATGTCTCATCCATGCTCAAATACTTTATGAACATATCAGACAAATTCAGCACTTTTACACAGCAGAAATAGGTAATTGAATCAATAGCACAGACCTTCTCTCTAAAAAAGATCAATATAATTTAATGCAGAGTAAAAAAAAAAAAACAAAAAACAAAAAAAGAAACCTGTGTAAGAAAACTAGGTGAGGTGGTAGATATCAGTACTAGGACTTCATCCCCAGCTGACAGATTTAAGAACAGTAACTTGTACAGAAAGAACAGAAGAGGTTATATTTGACACCTTGCTCTTTGAGAGGCAGTAGAGCTAATACAAAGATGTTTCCCAAAAGTGAGAGAAAGGACTACTGCCTACTGTAACACGGGGCAGAGCTGCTGCTTCACTTCCTTCCCCCTCAAGCATGTGGGGAAGTCAAGTTTTTTGCCAAGACTGAAAATTAGTACTGATGAAGAAACTTTACAACAGGGTGGTTGTGGCTCTTGCTGTCCCAGCCAGCAAGAGGCATGATCAGCCTTTGCTCTTTGCAATGGACTTTACTATGCAATGCTACAAAATGGGGTGGATTTCTTCTCCGTCTCAATTCCAGGCCTATTTCTGTACTAATACATGCTGATTTGCAGATTATGGCCTTTTTCATGGCTAGGGAATTTGCAGAGGCTCTTTATGTTGTATTTGCCTCAATAACATCATACCTGATTTTGAATGTAATAATTGAATTGTCCTCTGTAGAAATTATGTAATGATGCTCTTAAGTCCACCCTTTAGAACAACACAGAATCAGGTGCTGAGCCTTAACTGTGAAAGACATTTTCTAAAAATCATAGGTTTATTAATAGAACAATTCACCGTTTGTTCTCTGTCTCTTGCTCTGGAAGGAACAGGTAAGCTTCCACGACTGCTATGTGCTTGTGCAGTGATGCTAAGGCATGAATGAGAGACACAGTAGGAACAGGAGCATCCACAAAGCATCAAGCTGGTAGTGAGTAAGCTGCTCCAGATCTAGAAGCAGTACTATGCTGTGATATCTGCGCTGTAAGTCACTGGTGTCTCATTTTTTTCTGGAGACGAAAGAGGCTCTAGACATGGAAAAGGAAAAAACTGTATCTGTTAGCTACCCTGCACTCAATTAACAGATGATTTTTGTCTGTGTTGCTTTTTTTTTGTTTCTCTCTTTTCTTAAACAGAAAAGCTGCAAGCCATACATGTGAAAATATGCCATCACATCAGCAAAGCATTGCCCCTTAGACTGACAAGCTTTATTAACCGACAGAGCTCATTAGCCTTGGAAGGTCAGTTGTGTTTTGTTATACCCTCTCTGAGGGCTGTCACACTGCTCTGAGCCAAAACACAAGTTTGGTTACTTCTAGCAGGACACTACAATGTGTGGGCACATACCAAAACCCCTGAATGCAGAGCATACAATTACCGGTTTTGCAGGAAACTTATGGCAAGTCTCTTTCTTGATGGTAACTCTAGAATCATTTCCACAACATATTATCAACGATGTAAGTAGAAGAGGTCACCAACTTCCCCCCCTCCCCATAAGTAACATACAGAGAAGCAAATGGATTTTGAAGAGTCATGCCATCTAAATTGCATGCTTTCTGTTATTAGAGGTATCAAAAATTAAGTTTTACATGTAGAAAAGAAACAAACCTCTGTACAACCAACCTCAAAACCAGATCTTCAAAGCCTCTCAAACCTTTCCTGAAATTCTTCATCTGCATGTCAAATAAAATAAAACTGTGCACATAACAAACCAAATATTTTTATGTAGACATCAGAAATACCTCAACACACAGGATTTTCCAAAGCAAATGTACCAGATCCACATGTGAATTCCTAGCTGCTGGGTAAGTATCACCCTGACTGAATTTTTGCACTGAACATCCATTTGGAATCACCCCCTATTTCACTCTTAAAGAAGAGGCCAGATCACATAATGTAATCCTGTTGTTATCCCATTGGTTTTTCTCAGATTCATAAGGATGGGGCCGCATTGCAAAATAAGTATCCAAAATCCCATGGAAAACATTACTGATTTTTCTGGAGAAGGGTTTGGGGACAGTGTATGAGAAGTCTCAGAGCTCACCAAAAGAAATCAGAGCTTCTTTGGATTCAAGATTATCATGCAGTCCCTTATCCACTTTGGCTGTACATACAGCAACCATCTGCTTAAACAAAAGCAGATATGAGATCATTTGTAGCCACAAAACCAAGTGTCTGCATTAAAGTATAAAGTAATAAAGCTTTTTGAAGCTGCTGGAATCCCAGAACCTGGAGTTTTTACATAAACACCTACCAAGTACTGCAGAAGCTTGCCTCCCCTCTGCTTCCTGCTCTCTAAGCTAAAAAGCTCTATACTCAGGCCAGACTCAAACTTCATATTCAATTTTTTTTTTGTTTTGTTTTAAATTAAAGTGAGGCCAATAATCAGGAAGGGCAAAATATCTCCTATTCGGGGTGCGTGTGTGTGTGCTTTACCAATGCCTTCCAATGTTCAGGACCACCGAGGGCTCTGCACTGGCAGCAGATACTGCCGTGCAGGCAGGGTGAGAGGATACAGCAATAGAAAGTCCCTGAACACTCCCCCTGCACTTATGCGCAATGAACAGATGAGCAAGCTACAGGAATCCCACTGTTTTTTTTTGCCAGGAAAACACACTTTAATTACGTTGTTTCACTAGATTGTAAAAAGAAGCCTTTTCGCACACTTCCACCCATCACCTGGGCTTTAATAAAACCCAAAAAGGTTTCTCAAGCCAAGGTCTCCTAGTTGGCATACAACAACCTGGCTCTAGATCTTGGGAACTGGACCTCCAGACCAACATGCTGTGCCCCTGAACACCTCACAGTGCAACTGGTTTTTTTAAAGCCTTTGGGAACTGTGACAAGTCTGTTCATACACATGAGCCTACCAACCCTAGCTTCTGTACCTTCAGACAAGTCAAAGGTAACTCCTGTTCAGTTCTAGGTAGCATTTATGCACAAATTAATCCCATTCCATTTCCCACATGATACTCACCCCCCGCCCCCATCCCTTCCTCAGGAAGCTCTGAAGCTTACCATGGTTTACCTTGTTTATAAGCCTCAGAGCTGATCCACCCATACAGAGCTAAAAATCCTAGACTTTTAGCTAGCCTCATAGAAAAGTCAGGTATTAAAGCACCCAAACTCATTCTTTCTCTAGTATGAAATAAGAGAATAACAGAATTTTAATTCAAATGTTGTTAGGTACACTTTCTATCTCCCTCTAGTTAGCTTACTCCTTTTAAGACTATATACTAAACCTTTACATGAGTATTACGCAAAGCACTAAAACAAGTCCATTTGAGGTCAACATTACAGTGAACTTCAATCAACAAAGCACTCTCATTTTCAACAGATCTACCCTAATTTACATCACTCAGGGATCCAGAACTTTGAAACTATGACTCCATACCAAAGAAAAAGAGACCAATAAGGATGTCCCTTTAGATGATGCCAGCCACTACCTTATAAGAAAAAAAACTCACCACACCTCTTCCCCCAGGATCAAGCCATTTTGCAATGCTCCCACACTCTGCTCTGCACTATGAAAGACCTTCTTTCTCCAGCAGAGCCAGCTCCCTTATCTACAACTGTAGTCACAGCCATACAGTAGTCTTAAAGAATCCATCATTAAAACAGGAACTGCAAATCTATACTGTTCTACTTCAGCATGGGGAATTGTTTGCCTGTTTAAAAAAAAAAAAAAAAAAAAAAAAAGAAGTGCTCAAGAAAGGTAATGAGAAACATCTTTGTCATCATAATCTACTTCTTGCTCCTCGGCTGCCACAAATCATCATTGCTCCACTAACTTGCATTTGACCTGCTTTGACTTATACCACCTGCAGTTCTTATTCTTGGTGCTAAATGTAAAGTAAACTCATGTCTAGAGGCCAAATGTTCAGCTGGTTTCTATCAGCATACTCCCTTCTTTGAAGTGCATGAAGCACATGGATTTACAGCAGCTGTAGGTCTAGTCTTGAATTGCTTGTTTGAGTTTTTAACTTTGAGTAACCTACCAGGTAGAAAGGGTGGTAAAATTGGCACAGATTTAGTTTGTAAATCTACATATTTGACTGCATGTTAGTCTCTGATAATTATGCTCTGACGTACACATACATAAATATGATATGAAAAAATTTCCATTGATAGCCTGTCAAAACACTTTTCTGTATAATAGCCAATGTGCTGAAAGAAATCATACAAAAACCAGTGTTTGTTTGTGCCTAGAGTTTAGTTTCAGAGTTCACTCTCCTGTTTCTGCTGGGATTTTTTTCAAGGCACTTAGCATTTGTGGAACAGACCCAAAAGATGCACATTTTGTTGCTGTAATCCAGTCAATGTTTGCCTAGCTAGAGCCAAGTTAACTGACATACTTTCAGCTTAGAAGGTCTGTTTTATTCATTAAAGCCAAAATTGTCAAGCTTGGCAGCCTAAAGTCAAGCACCAAAATCTATATTTAGGCATTTATGTAAGTGGCCTACTTTTCACAGGCAGTGAAGACCTGTAAATTTCAAAAGAAGTCAGCACCCAGCACCTCTGAAAAACAGGTCACTCACGTAGCTGCACAGGTATGTAATTACCCACGTTTGAAGGAAACATGCCTTCGTTTGCACAGCTTAGGGATATAAAGTGGCACAGTGTGCCCTGTGAAAAACACTTTGAACACACTTTTTGAGAATTGTAATTCCTTCTGCAAGTCCTCTCACAAAAGCAATAACATTCTAATTAAATGTATCATTGATTCCTTTCATCTAGATTGAATACTATCTGACTAGTGAATTGACTAATAACATGTTGAAAAGACCCCAGAGTTTTGGCTCACTTTCTTCTCATTTAAACATCGTATAAATCTTAGGCATTGTCTCTGTGGTGGTTGTCCAGAGCTGGTTGCATGGCTGGACAGATCATCTTCATTTGATTTGTACAATAACAAGTTCATTGCAGTGCTGAGATCTGCTTAAGGCATATTGATTGCCAAATGACCTTTCATAGTTCCTATTTCCCATGCTACCAAAACATCTAATCAAAATCTTTAAAGGTGAGCAGAAACGTCTGTTAGAAAAGCTTTCATTTATTATCAGTCTAGGACTGAGATAAAGGATGTTATTGCTAGGATCAGAGCTGCAATGTACTTGCTGCTGCTCCACTCATCACTAAGCCCCTGGTCATGACAGAAAAGCTCCTCCTCTCACTGGTCCTAACACATCCCTAATTAATTTAGTTGCAATACAGCTGTTTGCAAGAAACAGAAGTGGCTCAGGAAGACTCACACTGACGGTATTCCAAAGATGACCTACAACTGCAGCAAGGCTTTCATAAGTGCGTTGTGGGGTCTGAACACCAGGGCTCTGCAGTGAGCTAAGCAGGCAATAGCAAGGACTCCATCTAGAATAACACTAGCTTTCCTTTGCACTTTGGACAGAAAGCGGTCTTCGGAGCATAAGCAATGTTTTCTTGGTTTTGCAATTCTGGAACCAAAACTAACAAAGATATAACACCTACGAAGTGACCTAATTAAGGTTTCTTTGCTCTTCTTCCAGTACTGTAAGCAAATATGCTAGCATGTAGCATCCACTCTAATGTATGAAGTGTGAGGAAAGACATAAAAGAAGGTACCTATAAATGTTCTTGGCATAAGTCTACAGGAAGAATTATTCTGAAGATATTTTCTATATTCTAGAGTACATCCACTGGCTCCTTGAGATATGTACATGTATATATATGATCCTATGTTATTGTTGTCCCTGAAAATTCTCATCAGGATCCAGATTACATGCTTTATTATACTATTTTATTATATTATACTAATTATAATACATCTGATAAAGGCCAAACAACAAAGCTCTATCGGCAACACCTGAACTATGGCACCCTTTCAAATGTAAAATTTAGTTTCATTCCAAATCATATAAACAGCACCATCTCAAATTGTAAATGGAACTAAAAATTCATTTTTGTTCTGAAGCTGGAAGGTCCTGATTTTCTATTTCTTACCATAAATTCATTGCATTGTTATGAGTTTAAGCAAAGAGGGCAAGCAATAACATTTGGCTGTTGATTCCCTGAAGTATGAAAGAGAAACTATAGGATTTTGGTCTTACAAAGAAACTGTCTTTTGGATGCTATCCTTGCAGCATCTCTTTTTGCCTATTAACTGTACGGTAGCCCATCATGTAAACATTTGTAAATTATGAAGGACAAAAGATAAAATACTGTAAATAAGTCTCAAGAAACAGCTAAAATGCAGAGCATGCATGGACTGTTGCATACTTACCACAACTGACTTAATAGTGCGTACAGTATAAGCCTCCAAAAAGTTTACCTTACAGAAAAAGAGATCTGTTCCACTGTAACTCCATTGAGTTCCATCCAACTGGAGTGAGCTGAGTATCTGTACATGGATGTAACTAAAAGGATTTGGCTTATGCCATCATTATTGCACTGACTGTTATTGAAGCCTTCTACTTTTATTGAAAGAGTGTGTTTCAAATTACAATAATTTTATTAAGTTATAGTTTAATTGGCAGCCTCTGTTTCTAAGTAGCCCAAGACAGGAAAACTGGAGATGTTAAAAGGCAGGGATGAAATGCATTGGCAGAGAAGTATGGAAGGCTCATTTTAAGGACCTGCCAAAGCCATGTAGTCTTATAATTCAGTCTTATGAGTAAAGGGTATCAACTCCTACAAATTCTTAGAGAATCATTTCCCAAGACCCAGGCCAAGATTTGGACACACACAAGTAATAATAGAAATTAAAGAGAAAAATGGCTTATAGCTCTTTTTTAGCTTCAGCATTTTCCTGGAAACATGGAAGTGCAACCAGTCTGCCGCTCCCTAACCTAACCAAGCACAGGAAATGGCAGTAGGATTTTAGGTCATTCAGATAGGGAGAAAAGGGTACAGTATGGAAAATGCAGAGGATCACTGATTTTATTCATCTTCTGTCAGAGAAAAATTGGCATTTTTAATATTTGCAAATAATTTGAATAGGAAGTTTCATAACTATTCATACTTCTAGCATTTTCCTTGGAAGACTAATCAACCAGTTAATATAGTACTTGTCAGTCAATAGGAAGTGACAGTCTTTAAGTCCAGTCAGTCAATGAGGCAGGAAGTGCCACCTTCCACTCAGAGCTAGGATCTATTCATTACAAGGAATAAAAAGTTTCTTAATTAACTGAAATTAATATGGAGTAAAATACTTGAGAGAGCCTGGTACAATTCACTCTGCATTGAGAAAAGTGACCTTTTTAGTGCACTTGGTGTCCGAGCAAAATCCAATGAAGTCAGAAGAACCTTTCCACTGACTTAAATGGCATTATCCTCTTTCATCTGCCATTAGACTTCAAAACTGCACTGACGTAATTGAGCTCAAAATTGGGTTCATAAGTGCAAAGTTTCCTCAATAATTTTAATTATTTTTCCTCTGCTGTATCCATGTGTCACATAAAAAATGTATTCCAACTTCTTTGAGGTGAATTGCATCATTGGTGCAAAGAAGAAAACAGGACACCTGTGATGTAGAACCATATCACTTTAAAAATAAAGCAACAACACACATTTCTTTGCTTGTTAAACTGTACCACTAGATTCCCACATTTCCAAATGACTTCACAGTTTCACCACAACCTCAGCAATTATTGATATAATAGAATGTTTTAAAAGGTAGATGGTTTTATTCAACAAAATGTCTCAATTTTTCAAGTCTCTCATGTATTTCCTGGCAAAATCACTTTGGAATGGAAGAATAAAAGCCATGTTTTATTTGCCTTAGTGACATAAATGTTCTCAGTCAGAAAGTACAGGTACTTTTTAACGATATTATAACAATAAAATTAGACATATGTCACTTTTCCTTTTGTAATTGCTAATAAGGCATATCTGTGCCTATTGTTTGAGAAACAATATGCCTTTGGTATTGACAGTAGTCGGCTGGCATTTATGGAAAGATGTTAGCATGAATAAATCTCCCGGACAGATTACAAAGTTGATTGCATGGATAATTCCACTAAAAAATAACTACCTATCTGTTGGAGGGGATTTTTTTGCTATTTGTTGAGTCTTTAACATTTTAGCAGAACAATGGAGCTTTTTAGATACCTTGAAGTACCTCCACAGCAGGTTATGTTAATGGGCAGCAATTTAATCATTCAAATTAATCTTCATTGAAAAAGAGATGTCTATGCATACAGAATGACATTACAAGAAGGTAGATATATGTATCTTGCATTCATGCTTATAATTACAATAGACACCATGTAAGTTCTGCTGTGCATTTTCCTTTCTGATAGCACTTGATGCCCTACTCAGGCTGTGGAGTGTTTCTACTGGAAAGGAAAGCCTAACCTTATTCGCTTTGTCTTCAACCATTATACTTCCTTTCTGTCTATGGAAAATCCACTGATACATTTCACCACAATTAGGATAGAGATATTCCCCCCAGAGATCACTATATTAGCTAGAAGAAAGCTGAAGACAGTAAAATCCTGCCAAGATCAAGGTAGTTATTGTCCAGTTGACGACTGCATCCACTGCTAACAGATATTGCATAATACTAGACAACCTTATCAGACTTGATGAAGGGGTATAATTTAATGAAGTCTGACAAAAATAAGCCCCCTGGAAACTCTTCTCACAGCTACAGTTATAAGAAAAAGCCTTGGACAAAGAAACGGTCTGAACAAGCTTCTTAAAATGCCACAAAAGGCAAAATCACAGACTAGAGAGATGGGTGTTGAAAAGATGGTGGATTATGTTGAACAAAATATTTTTAGTTTGAGAGGAAGAGGAATTAAAAGCAGTTATCTCTAGTGAATGCATTGCCAATGGATGAAAAAACTGAACAAAATGTCTTGTTAAAATTGCAAGAGGCAGAGGAGCGGCTGAGGGAACTGGGGTTGTTTAGTCTGGAGAACAGGTGGCTGAGGGGAGACCTTATCGCCCTCTACAACTGCCTGACAGGAGGTTGTAGTGAGGTGGGTGTTGGTCTCTTCTCCCTGGTAACAGGCAATAGGACGAGGGGAAATGGCCTCAAGTTGTGCCAGGGCAGGTTTAGGTTGGACATTAGGAAAAATTTTTTCAATTAAATGGTTGTCAAGTATTGGAACGGGCTGCCCAGGGAGGTGGTCAAGTCCCCATCCCTGGAGGTATTTAAAAGATGGGTAGACGAGGTGCTTAGGACATGGTTTAGTGGTGACATGGCAGGGTTAGGTTAACGGTTAGACTTGATGATCTTAAAGGTCTTTTCCAACCTAAACAATTCAATGATTCTACTTCATCTCCCACTTAAGGCAGATGCCTCATAAAGAGACTTTTCCCTCAAACAGAGTTTGCTCAGTAATTGAGTAAATAATCCACCTTTTTGCCCATAGGGTGCTGAGCACATTCTCCAAGTTCAGTGCATAACAAATTATGGTAGCCTCAAGATAAGCAAGTGCAATTATTTTATCACTGTATTATTACAAAAGCATCAAAAGGACTATTCACACACAGTGTGCTATACAGTTCTTGGTGGTGACATATTTTTATTTTAAAGACATTAAACAATAATCCAATAGATTATCAGTTCCATCACCCCTTCTTTCTCTCTCTAATCCCACATACACTCACCAAAAGATACATCTTAGAACATGGCAAATAGCCTTGGGAAGTTCTGATTCAGAAATCATTTGTCTTTCAGGTGTAGGAGCTAAAAAAATATTTTAATTTCTGTGTCTTTTAGAATCAATTTTTTCTCTTGCAAAAGGTGCTGCAGCGTATAAAGAAATCTTTCATGACACTGAGATAGTTATGAACTCCACTTGGTATTAAAAGACCTAGTAGTCATGTCTGAGATGAGATGTGCTGAATAGTTGTGGCATATCCCTGACAAATCATGGTTTTATCCAGCTCAGTCTGAAAGAAAAGTAGACAAAGTAGATCATGAGTTTTTTTCTTTTAGACCAAAAACTATATAAAATATCAGCTTTCAAGGTCAAACAAGTACTTTCTTCACATGGTGTCAATAGCCCAATCTTTAAAAACTCAAGGTAAAGGGGGCCCTACATTCTCTATGAAAGCACACAGGTATTGGCCCAATTTAATAGGCGTTGCTGGTTTTTATGAAAGTCAGGATGCTCTTTTATGATTTCTATCCTTATTTCATTAATTCTCACCTGTCATTTTTGGGGCAGTTTGTTTTATGTTATAGCCCACTGAGGTAAATTGTTATTCTGGATATCTTGTTAAATTCTAGATACCAAATGTATACAAAATAAGCCTTCATATATTAACTACTTACAAAACAGAAAACAATGGAGTGTGTTCTCTTAAATGTTCAGCATCTGTGGAGAAATACCTTTTGATCGTCTCTTAAAATAAGATACTGACATCTTCAAGTATATTATTGACATATGGCAGATAAAATTAAAAGGCTTTGAAAATAAAACATGATAAACTTCACCTTCTGCCTACTACAGGTCATTTTTACAACAGTTTTCAGGGACATACATATTTATGCCAACACTATTGCAATAGCATCTCACTTCACGCTCTGACAAACTCCTTGGTTTGATTATGGTATGGAAACACACACTCTACATTATATGTTATATGACTGAACATACAGCTGAACAGTGTACAGTGATATTCCTGTATAGATTAAATAAAAAGAGCCACAGCAGATATTTTTGAAACTTTCCACTTCTCAGTAAAACCAATTCAACATCAGAGCAGTCATTATCCACTTTGGGAACAGACAGCACAAACATTTCTGTAAATATTGGTAGAAACAGCACCAGAAACAGAGAGACATGGACATACTTGGAGAGAGTCCAATGAAGGGCCACGAAGATGATGAAGGGACTGGAGCATCTCCCACATAAGGAGAGGCTGAGACAGCTGGGACTGTTCAGCCTCAAGAAGAGAAGATTCAGGGGGATTTCCTCAATGTGTATAAATACCTGAAGGAAGGGTGCAAAGAGGATGGAGCCAAACTCTTCCCAGTGGTGCCCAGTGACAGGACCAGAGGCACAAACTGAAACACAGGAGGTTCCATCTGAACATCAGGAAACACTTTTTTGCTGTAAGGGTGACAAAGCACTGGCACAGGTTGCCCAAGGAGGCTGTAAAGTCTCCACCCTCAGAGGTATTCAGAAGCCATCTGGACATGGTCCTGAGCAGCCAGCTGTGGGTGGCCCTGCTTGAGCAGGGGGGTTAGACCAGATGATCTCCAGAGGTCCTTGCCAACCTCAACCATTTTGAACAGCTGAGCAATACAAGTTGTCCTCACTACCAAGTGCTCTCACATCTCTTGTGCACTTTTTCTCTGAAACTATCTAAAGAGGGAAGGCTGAAAGAAGAGATATCATGTAACATGTCACTCCTGTTACTGCCTTACTTTCTATGCTGATTTGTACTGGTTCTTTTTTAAAAAACAAATCTGATTACCTGCTCTCCTTCCAAAGCACCACACAACACAGCAAAATGAAGCAGACAGAGGTGGCGGGTATAACTCATGCCGAACCTGCCAATTCATTCTGCTGCTTCTTAGTTAAGACAAAGCTAACCCTCTCCTCCTGTCCTGAAGGTCCCCCATAGCAAGAGAGGAAAGAGACATAAATGGTGTAGTGATTCCATACCTAGTCTGTATCCTCTCAGAACAATGAAATTGTAAGAGGGCTGTATTTTGCATTATGTCTTTAAATCAATAATGACCAGCAAATGTGTAACAAGCTTTGCAAAACCAGCTTAAGTGTTGCACTGAGGATGCTCCAATGCAGGACATTTCATTTTATAATTAATGACTGTTAGAGTTGGGGAGCGGCAGCAGTTTGTTTGTTTCATTTTTCCTGATTTCTACAGCTAACTCCAGTTAACAGACCTGTCCACAATGCTTGTATGCCAAATGCAAACTGTCTAAGACATGTCACTCTTCCCAGGATACAAAGCTGAGATTTGGAAAAGAAAAAAACCAGTCCCCTACAATTTCTAGAGGCCCTTCTGAAATTATTATCAGTGACTTTAAGCTGTTTATTAGTGTCAGTGTCAGGTTCCAAATCTCTAAAGGCAGACATATCAATCACATATAGCAATGTTGACAGTAGCTGCAAATCAGGGGAAAGTGCATTAACTGCCAAGGCCTCCCACGCATGGAAAAACATTTAACAAAGACAGCTGATTAACTCATTCTCACACAGTCATTTATACTCCATTGCTGACTGCATTTCAAGAGTAATTTCCATTACTATAATAAGCATACTATAGGACTTGCTAATAGGAACAGTTCACAGTCTCCTTGCAACATTATCATATTAAACACAAAAGGCAAGGAAGAGGTTCTGCAGAACATTCCAGGTTGCCTTAGAAAATCTGTAGTAAAAGTCATTACAAACTTTCAGAGGTCCTCAAACCGTGGGCACGCTCTGTCTGCAGAGACCTCGTTATGGCTACTCACATAGGTCGCCAGCGTCCACACCCTGTTCCCCAACTATTTCCTTTATCACATTTGATCTCTGCATGAATATCCTAATTCGCAGTGTGGGATCCCTCCCCAGGCCCTTTTGCAGCTTGATTTTCTATTATTCCTTCTCTGAGGCAAGAACTTATACTAGGTTGATTTGACTGCGAAGGTATTAGTATTAGTCTCCATGTTTTTAACGTCCTTCTTCTGACGCATGAATGTCTGCAGAGGGATTTCTGAGGGTTTATTTTATTAGTCACGCATGATATTTATATCATTCTATGGCTCTTCCTGTGGTTTTCATACACTACAGTTTAAAGGATTCAGAAAAATAGATGAGCAGTTGGGAAAAAGTATGCAATTTTTTGTCCAGTCTTTCTGTTGGAACACTGCCTGTTTTTTTCCTGGCAAATAAGCTGGTTAATTCTTTGCAAACTGTGTTCCAGAACCAGCTCTTGAGGAAGACCCCTTGTGTCAGACCTAGGAAGTCCTAATAAATCAGCATCTGAAAATGATAACATGCAGAAGAGTGGCATGCATGGGCCTTTACAGAAGAGCATGCAAAAGAAAAATTTCACTGTCAGCTGTAACTTCCCTCTCTAAGTCTCAACCGGTTGGAGTGCTCTTGACTGGTACTCTTTTTGACTGTTAAAGAAGATCAGCACAAATTTTCCTTCATTTCAGTGCTGTAAAATCACTCAAGGAAACAATATGAGTACCTTGGATATCTCTTGTCATCAACAATATCAAACAACTGAAAAGTTACTTTATATCTGAGCTTCCTCAAAGAGATTTGCCAGCGGACAACCGCAGTCTTCGAAGAAATTGAACATCCTGCCACAAAATCTCCCCTATACTGTTTAAACTTTCTGCCGTTGCAAGACGCATCAGTAGGTTATTGACAGGAGTGTGGGGTTTCATGCAAGGTGATCAGAGAAGCTAGTATGTATACTGTGAACACAGCCATTGACCATAACCGAATTCCAAGAAAGGAGAAAAAAGCCCATTGGAAGATTTATGTTAAGGTACAGCAAAAGCTAATGAAGACACTCAAAAAAATAAGTGATCAATTCAGAATTAATAGACTTTAGTATCTGATACAGAGTTTAGGGCCAGTGGAGATGATTAAGTCATCTGCTGTGACCACCCTTATGTCCCAAGATTTTATATTTTGCTTAGAACCCACATAGTAAGATGAAAATTTGTGCTTAACTTATCTCCTAGAAAAAATGTCCAAAGCTGAACTGGAGATAGTGTGTGAAAAAATCACTATTCCCTTGGATGTTTCTTTCCATTGTTTAATCATCTTTACTGTAAAAACATTATGACTTAATTCCACTGTGAATTTGCCTGGCTTTAAATACTAGCCAGGTACTTATTGTGAATCCTTTCTCTGGTGGATAAAGAAAGAATTAAGGAGTCAGCAGCACTTTCTCCCATTTGAAATGTTTAAGTGCTGCAATCACATTGCTTCAATCTTGTTCACTGCAATGAGAGGTGAAGCCTGCCTCAAAGTGACTGGGCAGTCCTTTTGGTTTATGGAAGAGCTGAACCATGTTTGCTAGACTCAAGAAGGTGATGAGGTTACAGAGTTATTTCACATAGGTAGGTCATTAACATGAAAGTTGAACTCAGTAAAGATAAATGGAAGACTACCCATGAGCCAAAAAGAAGAAGAGAAAAAGGATAATGAAAACTGAATGGGTGAATAGCAACAGATGAAAAGAAGTAAGGAGGATGAAAAACATGCTGTGCTTCTCCAGAAAGTTATATTAAATTTCCAAGTTCTTTAGTTCAAATTGAGAGAATAGTTTGAGGAAAGAAAAAAAAAAAAAAACTTTCTAAATTTGTATCTAGTTTCCTTGTTGCATCAGAATTCCCTTCAAGGCAGCACATGATCTGGATCAGGAACTACTCTCATTGTTTCAAAAGGTTGTTGTTACAAGCAATGGATTATGAGCACCTCATTAATAACAATTACTAGTTTCTGAAGCTCTAGCCAGGCTCCCTATTTATTATGATATTAGTTAATAGGGCGAACATTTCTCCCTTAGCCTTCCTCAGCTCTTGCTGCCAGAAACAAGAGAAACATTCTTCAAACACACCAGTCCTCTGAATGAGGCGGGCTCCATGTCCTGTGGATATGCACCTGAGAAGCATCAACAACACAGTCAGTGTTGGCAATACAAAAAGTGCATGAGAGTACTAGACTGCTTCTTCCAAACTATTCTATTTTTGAAATCTAATCTGATTTGACCGCACACCTAGATTAAGAGAAAAGCACATTGTGGGGCATAGATCTAGCCAGAGCTATTTTCTATGTCTTATGTGGGAAGCAACCTTCAGGACTACCTCACCTGTGAGTTCAAAAGTTTAGAAGCTTATTTTACAGAAAGATTCTAAAAAAATTCTTTACAGCAGTAGATTCACTCTGTCTTTTTAAAGTGCAGCTGCTTAGGTTACAAGCCATTACACGCATAATTTCCTACACCGTGACCTAGCCAGAA
>NW_009259683.1:2001580-2019238 GCF_000687185.1 Egretta garzetta
TCCCATTTGAAATGTTTAAGTGCTGCAATCACATTGCTTCAATCTTGTTCACTGCAATGAGAGGTGAAGCCTGCCTCAAAGTGACTGGGCAGTCCTTTTGGTTTATGGAAGAGCTGAACCATGTTTGCTAGACTCAAGAAGGTGATGAGGTTACAGAGTTATTTCACATAGGTAGGTCATTAACATGAAAGTTGAACTCAGTAAAGATAAATGGAAGACTACCCATGAGCCAAAAAGAAGAAGAGAAAAAGGATAATGAAAACTGAATGGGTGAATAGCAACAGATGAAAAGAAGTAAGGAGGATGAAAAACATGCTGTGCTTCTCCAGAAAGTTATATTAAATTTCCAAGTTCTTTAGTTTAAATTGAGAGAATAGTTTGAGGAAAGAAAAAAAAAAAAAAACTTTCTAAATTTGTATCTAGTTTCCTTGTTGCATCAGAATTCCCTTCAAGGCAGCACATGATCTGGATCAGGAACTACTCTCATTGTTTCAAAAGGTTGTTGTTACAAGCAATGGATTATGAGCACCTCATTAATAACAATTACTAGTTTCTGAAGCTCTAGCCAGGCTCCCTATTTATTATGATATTAGTTAATAGGGCGAACATTTCTCCCTTAGCCTTCCTCAGCTCTTGCTGCCAGAAACAAGAGAAACATTCTTCAAACACACCAGTCCTCTGAATGAGGCGGGCTCCATGTCCTGTGGATATGCACCTGAGAAGCATCAACAACACAGTCAGTGTTGGCAATACAAAAAGTGCATGAGAGTACTAGACTGCTTCTTCCAAACTATTCTATTTTTGAAATCTAATCTGATTTGACCGCACACCTAGATTAAGAGAAAAGCACATTGTGGGGCATAGATCTAGCCAGAGCTATTTTCTATGTCTTACGTGGGAAGCAACCTTCAGGACTACCTCACCTGTGAGTTCAAAAGTTTAGAAGCTTATTTTACAGAAAGATTCTAAAAAAATTCTTTACAGCAGTAGATTCACTCTGTCTTTTTAAAGTGCAGCTGCTTAGGTTACAAGCCATTACACGCATAATTTCCTACACCGTGAACTAGCCAGAACAATTTTAGTGCAGAAGCCATGCAGATTCACTAGTGAGATGCTAAATGTAAACTAGTCTCAACTGTGCCCAGACAGGCACTATTATTGCTTAGGCCAGATCTGACCTAGGTTTTATCTGTGTAACTATCAGACTATATGCATGTAAATGAGTGTACATGTCTTAAGGTAATTAAGGGGAAATAACCAAAACTGTGCCTGAAGTACAACATTCAAATAGTACACATAAAGATAGCTACATTTGTTTACACAGTTTTTTCACATATGGTTGAATACCAAATGATACACCTTAACCCTGAAGTTTCAGTGTTAGTATGAATGTATCTCAGATTGAATATTTAGTTCATGCAAACAGCACTGGAACTGATAAGCCAAAGATAAACATTCCTGAAATGCAAGAGAAGCAAGGAACCTGAGGGACCCTTGAGATTCAGCAAAATGCATGCATTAAAAATATTCACTCTTGGTGCAACACTGAGTTTACTAACATATATGAAATCAGGTGGGCCATCTGGAGGCATTTCGTTTCTGAACAGTACAAAACAAGTCTGCACATAAAAAGACAACTATTCTAGCCATGTCTGCACCCATTTGCATTTATTTTGGGGCCATACAGCACCCTGAAGGTATATTTCCTTATACTTCTGTGCTAGAAGTTGCAAAGCACTTAAAAGAAATTAAATGCTTGAGTCCCATTCAATAGCAAGTGGAAGCCTAATTCCTTAGTCCCTCTAAAATAACCAGTCTTCAAATCTTGATGGTTGAAGAATGTATTATCCTCTGAAGGCTGTTAGCGTCATCTCTTCAAAGTCATTATCGACTGCATTCATTCTTACCCTGAAAATACCCTCAAGAGGAAATTTGATAGACATGTTGAAACAGAAGTTTTGCAGCTGCTTCCTGAGGAGTTTGCATTTTATAATTATTTGCATTAAAAATGTGTAAATACCGTACAAAACTTACGTACCAACATTTTATTTCTAACATTTTATAAGTTTGGTTAAATTCTACCCCATGGACATCTGTTTAACGTTAGCCTAAATTGAGTGCTGGATAAATGGTGAGGAACTTAGCACTTCCTCCTTACATTCCATTTTCTATAGCACAAAGGTTGTCTCAGAGAACATTTCATTAAAATAAATCTCATATTTTGCCACTACCTTGTCATTTACCTCATGGTGGGAGAAAAGTGATGCCAAATAGCTTACTGAGCTTTGATACATTCTCTCACTGATATTGGCTTAATTTAACATATCCATTGGTTCTTTTTCTTAACACCATCTTGTAAATGATCCTTCCTGAGGGTTTTGGGTTTTTTTCTGTACCATTTTGATAGCATAGCGTGAAGCCATCCTTCATGAATCGGGAGCAATGTATCCACTAATGGAAGGCCCACTGCTTCCAGCTCAGCGACCACATCATTCATCTTCTTGAGTGTGCCACAGCACTTCCACCCTTGGCAGTCTGTGCGGGACGCAGCTCCGTCCTGGCTGGAGCAGCTGTCCAAAATGCCCTGAGGCCACCTTGAGGAGCAGCCGCTCCATGCAGCAGGGCTTGCTCCCCTGTTCACCTGGTGCAGGTGAGCTACGTTTCTTTCTCTAGACCATTTCCATTTTTTCTCACTTGCTCACATTATTTATCAACTTTATCTTCTATCTGAAGTCATGCCTGCTTCTGTAGCTATCTCACTACTACTGCGTTATCTACCCAGAAAACTCACCACAAAAAAAAATTTGAATATTCCATAAAGCAGAATGCCCAAATATTCCCACACACTCACAACTACATAATTTGTAAATACTTTATTTTTACTTTATCAGATTAAAACTATGATAGTTTTCCTGGTTTTTATATTCCCATGCAATCCTCTACAGATCTGGTTTCAAAAAGTGGCCTTCCATTAATTGCAAGCTCAGTTAATGGCAGGTGCAAATTATGGCATATAGACATCCATCTATCTGACTACACTCACAGGAGTCATTTAGTCTGAATGCTCCCCAGTAATCACAAAATCAATAACCACCTTCTTTTACCAAGTTCCTCTATATGTGGAAGCTCTTTAATAACTTCCTCCATTTCATGTATCATTTATCTGTGACTATTCAAAGTTTTTCCAAAAGGAGATTCTTTCCAAAATGAGATCTGATTTTACCTATTCTATAATAGCTACACTAAGAGGGCTTTTTGCATCATTCTAGTGGGCCATAATAGATTTTCCTTTTTTCTGCCAAGAGTCTCAGTACTTGTTCAAACGTACTGTGCTGGTTTTGGATGGGATAGAGTTAATTTTCCTCATAGTAGCTAGTATGAGGCTATGTTTTGTATTTGTGCTGGAAACAGTGTTGATAACACAGGGATGTTTTTGTTATTGCTGAGCAGGGCTTACACACAGTCAAGACCTTTTCTGCTTCTCACACCACCCCACCAGTGAGTAGGCTGGGGATGCACAAGGAGTTGGGAGAGGACACAGCTAGGACAGCTGACCCCACTGACCAAAGGGATATTCCACACCATATAATGTCATGCTCAGCATGTAGAGCTGGGGGAAGAAGGAGGGGACATTTGGAGTGATGGCGTTTGTCTACCCAAGGAACCATTATGTGTGATGGATCCCTGCTTTCCTGGAGGTGGCTGAACACCTGCTTGCAGATGGCAAGTAGTGAATGTTTTGCTTTGCTTGCATGCATGGCTTTTGCTTTACCTATTAAACTATCTTTATCTCAACCCATGAGTTTTGTCAATTTTACTCTTCCAATTCTCTCCCCCCTCTCACCAGGTGGAAGTGAGCAAGGGGCTGGGTGGTGCTTAGTTGCTGGCTGGGGTTAAACCGTGACGCATACTCACAAGTCCACATAATACATCAAATGATGGCTCAGTGGAGGTCATTTGGAAAGAAATTTTGCAGGACAGCAGTTCCTCAGGGTTCCATTTTAATGACATTGCTAGTATCCATGTCAGACACACTATCCCCACCTTCTACTCTTGGTCACAGGGGACTTTAAGGGAAATGTTAATACAGTGGTGCTGGCCTCAGAAGTAAACTTCTGAATTCATAATGATTGAGAGCACCCAAAACTAGGCAAGAAGAGTTCACCCATCCTGAATAAATGGCAGCAGAATCAGTGTTACTTTTGGATGAGTAAGTCAACTACCTTTTAACTTAAACTGACTTTGAAAACTTTCTAAGTCTTTTCAAAACTATAATTTTTCATGTCGTCTCCTTATTGTAAGATGCTCTGAGTGGTTTTCTTTCTCTTTTATTTTTGCAGTTACTGCTCAGTAACTGTAATCTTTCAAATGAAGTAGAACTCTTCAATATTGCTGTATTAAGGGAAATTATAATAGCCTATTGACTGCAGTTTAGTCAATGATCCATTCGTTATTCTGTCTTAAAGGCTTCTGGAGTTTGTAAAATAATGTATTTGATTATCTCAAAAGTCAATATAAGCACAAATGGGGGACTGCAATGAACCAAACCAGTTAAGATAATTAATGCAGTTGTGAAAACAGGGTATCAAGCTGTTCATCCCACCCATTACACCTAAGTCTGAACTGCTTTCCTAGGCTAATAGTCTGTACAAATAATCAGGTATAATCCCACAATAGGGCATTTGTTGCTCCAGAGATCCTTAGCCTTAAGTGTGGTGTGAGTGCACATTTTATATAGAGATGGAACAGGGTGATAGCTGTCTAAAGTGCCAGTGTTAACATTTAAAAGGTGAGGCACGGCACCTCATATATTTGGTAGGTGAAGCAGCTTTGTTGCATATTTCACTCTAAATGTCAGGCACCCTGATCAGGAGACAGTGAAAGAGATAGACTATGCACAATAGTATCATCCACTCCCATAGCACACCTCTGTTACTTCCCACACCACATTCTGATCCTGATTTTTTAGCTCAATATAAATCTTTTTCTGAGTGTAAGAACAAAGAACGTGAAGACAGCTAAAAATCAAACTAAAGGGAAAGTAACAGAGCACAGAATCAAGCTACAAATCTTCATTTTTCTCCTCAGAGTTTGATTTTACAGGACCTCCACCACCAACACCCCACATGAACTACTGAGAGCTCAGTTTGGATAAAATCAGACGGGCTGGTAGACTTATGTGGGAGGCCGATGCTGTGTTCATTTAGGAGTCTCTGGTAGGAGAGGGCTGGCAGAGAAAAACATGTACAACTAACCTTTCACCCTACCTCAGGAAGAACATCACTCACTTACCAGCAACCAGGCATTTCTGTACCTCCTGCAGTCATATCATTCTGACTAAAACATGCAGAAAACACTTGGCTTTGAGACAAACAATGGTGAAGGCAAACAGAGTGCTCACACACAGCATGGTCCTAAGCATTCCCCATTGAGGCAGATGCTGAAGCCTCCTTTCATGTTCCTGCCTCTTAAAAAACGCAACATGCAAACAGCAGTCCTGTGTCGCTTCAGAAATTCAGGACTGCATTAGTTCATCCTAAAATAGCCATAACTAATACTCATCTCACTTAAATGGTATCTTTTCTCTACTTGAAAATATGTCTTTTATCCATCAAAGCTTTATAAAAAGCTATTCATCAAAATTCCTGTCGTCCCTTTTCACCCAGAACCAAGTTATTTCCTTCCCCCGCTCCTCCATCCTGCTTTCTGGCCAAAGTAAAGCTCAGTAATCTTTAATGCATTTTCACCCATGTAGGCTATTCCAGCAGCATTTCGGAATATTAATCTCTGGGTTAACTGTATTTCCAGAATAACTTGAATCGAGTTTTCAAATTTCATTTTTCCAAAGGGGGGAAGGACTGTGTCTTTCAATGAAGTTATATAAATATGAAGTTATAGAAAATCTTGTTTTAAACATATTCCATTGCTGTTTCTAAGTATCTCAGAAACTAAATTGGCATAGCAGAATGTTTCAGTTTCAGGTATTTATCTTCTCTAACATCACTATGTATGGTACAATAACTATCCATTAATACAACAAGCCAGCATGTATAAACACTTAATCAGACTCTGAATATTATTTACTTTGACCACATATGGAATCTTTTTCATTTATTGCTCACAGACTTGGGGATTTTTGTTCATCTGTATGCCTAAGAAAGCCATTTCCTACTCAGTCGTAGAGGTTTTTTACATATCTGCTATCCAGTTGCAGCCCAGGGTCCCTAGTTTGCAGGAATACTTTGCACCCAGCCTTTTTAACATCCTACAGCGCATTTTAAAAGAGAATGGAAGTGCTTTTAATTGACATTGTAATTTTCCACATCCTTGTGTTTTTCTGCTTCCTCCTTTCTGATGGCAAACCTTTTCCTCAGACATCCTGCACTTCCCCAAAATATGTTTTTGAGTACTTTACAGGCAACAAAGCAACACTGATATTTTGGGCCACGTATCTGCCACAAACTTTCCTCCTGTTTCCACTATGTTTAACGAGACTGTTCTGCTCAATACCACCAAATGGAGGTTAAGCTCCACTGAAGAAAAGAATTGAATGGAGTTAGCTATTCTGGCTATTCTGTATTTTCACTTGGTTTTTAACTTTATTTTTTTTTCCCCCCACTGGATGTAGTCAGCATGAATATAGTTGGGTGGCTACTGTGGAAACTAATATCTAGTAGAGGATTTCTATCCTACAGCAAAAAAAATGGCATCCTCAGGTGTCTAGCACTGTCACCCTCAGCAATTTCAGCAGTTGATGGCATCCTCAGGTAAAAGAAAAAGACTAGCACTGTCACCCTCAGCAATTTCAGCAGTTGTTAGCATTCCGCTGGAGACTACCAAGAAAGGTAAGAGTTGTGGTGCAGTCCTCTGTCCTCTGGAAAATGGCTGAAAAGCATTAACTCATGTCACACAGTCTAAGCCAGAGCCACCGGGTAACACTGGCACGTTATCATTGTCATCCAGACTCGGGTCTCTGCTGTTGAAACAAAAAGCCCTACTAGATCAGAATTGGGCTTCTGCCAGTAGGGAACAGCACCAGCGGTCAAAGGAAAGCACAAGCGGGTAAAATAGTGGATAGCAACTGAAAACATAGCAACCTGAAACACCTTCCTATCAGATTTATATGCACTACTTTCAATTCAGCAGAATTCCTTTTGATCTCGTATAATGAAAAGGGAGCACCCAAATTATCTCCTTAATTCACCGGTTTCTGTCATGTCCGTTCATTTTGGTTCTTTTTCTTGATTATAGTCCCAACGTTTTCAATCTATTTTTATACAAAGCTATTTCCATATGTCTCAATCATTTTTATCTCCTGTATTTAGATCAATTTTCTTTCCAGAACTCATACTAGGAAGAATGACCAGGCTTGACCACAGCATTCGAAATTTTTTTCTCAAATATGCATAATGATATTAGAGCATTTTTAGGGTTTTTTCCTACCCTGTTCACAGTACATCCAGTCCATTGTACTTCTGTCTAGTACTGTGCACTGAACAGAGGCATTTATTGAGGCTTTAGGCAAAAGAACCTCAAGGCTCTCCCTTAGTTCATAACACAAACTGCTATTTTGCTTACCTAAAGCCCTGTTTCTCAAAATGAAACCTTCCTTGCTTGTCTGGCAATCCCTTTCTGAAATTGTTCATAGTCCTTAATGCATTAAAATTTAGTCCTTCAACTTCTCAGTATTGCATGAAGTTCTCTCTAATTTCTCTTTGTAACGTTCAGAAAGATTTCAATTCATTCACCTACATTTTCTCTCTGATAACCTAAATTTAACTCTTGTGGAATCTCTTTCTTAAATCTGTATTTATTACATCTTAAGCTTAGTTTACAGTCTCCTCAGCACTTTCCCAGAGGTACATTTAAAGGACACATGAGATCCAGTACTTTTGCATTCAGCAAGTAAAATGGATCACTGCACATTGCCATATTGTTGGAATCTTTGCCTATAAGCTTATCCTCTAGAATAACTTTGCAGGCACTTGAAGAAAAGATCAGACTCCTGTTTTATGATATCTAGATTTTCTGTCCTATTGGTTTTTTGCTTTTCAGGAGAACTGTAGAAGAAATCAGTTCAAAGAAAATTCCTTAGATACTTGTGCTGGTTTTGGCTGGGATAGAGTTAAATTTCTTCATAGTAGCTAGTATGGGGCTAGGTTTTGGATTTGTACTGGGAACAGTGTTGATAACACATGGATGTTTTCGCTACTGCTGAGCAGCGCTTATACAGAGTCAAGGGCTCTTCTGCTTCTCACCCCACCCCACCAGCAAGTGGGCTGGGGTGCACAAGGAGTTGGGAGAGGACACGGCTGGAACAGCTGACCCCAACTGGCCAAAGGTATATCACATACCATATATCATGATCAGCAATAAAACTAGGGAGGGAGTAGGAGTTGGTGGCTGCTGGTGGACTGGTTGGGCACGGGTCTGTGTATCACTTTTCTTTCTTAGGTTTTATTTCACTCCCTTAGTTATTTTCCTTTTCATTACAAATGATGATGATGATGATTATTATTATTATCATTGTTATTATTATTTCAATTATTAAACAGTTTTTATCTCAACCCATGAGTTTTTTCACTTTTACCCTTCTTATTCTGTCCCGCTGAGGTAGGAGTGATCAAGCGGCCATGTGGTGCTTAGTTGCTGGCTGGCGTTAAACCACGTCCCTCTGCGGTAGGAGTGAGCAAGCGGCCGTGTGGTGCTTAGTTGCTGGCTGGCGTTAAACCACGACAACACTGCAGCAACAAATGCTATCAAACTACAGGTAATTTAAGACAAATAAAGAGAGCTACATTACGCCCAGCCCCTGTAAGGCTAGCTCCATAAATAATTTTGTCCCTGCTTCTCTTCATCAGTACAAAACAATTTTGGCTTCTTAAACCTGGATTCATCCTGTCTCGTTTTAACCACTTACTTGAAGAATCTCAGTTTGGAAACTCTCTATCACAGAGGAGACAATGCGATAATACCAGAGGGACAGTCCAGATACTAAGTAGGCTGGATTGCCTTCAGGTATGTCTATCAATCTTCTTCAATTACAGAGGTGCTTAAAGTAACTCAGCTCTTAACTCAGGCATTACAATTAAATGTCTGAAATTAACTGTATTTAATGTTTTTCCAAATCTGATTTAAATCAGTGAAAAGGCCAAAAGATCTTTCTATTGCTTTTACTGACTGTAGATCATCTTTCTGTCAATACTTCTCACTTGGCCTGGGGTGGAGGGAGCAGCCTTTCCTCTACCCCATTTTGAAATGACTACGTCAAATTAATAAATATTTCTGATATTCCTCTTCTATTCTATTGCAAGAACTGTAAAAGTTTGCTACAATACTTGAATGCTTTTTTTCTACCCAAATAACACCCTTTCCTCTAGCTACAGCATGCTAAACTCTGCCCGAGTTCTGTGTACCAACACCTGAGAAACCGTATCAGTACATCCAGCTAGTGTAATCTTCTTTTCAACCTATGGTGCACATTATTCACATAAAGCACTCTCCCTAGCCCTTGTCAATTTTTGGTCTTGGCAATTGTATTAATTACAAATGCAACATAAGATGCTAGAAACTTTCAAAGAGGGGGAAAAAAAGCATCCCCAGGTTATTCCTTTGAAGAATATTTTTCTGGAAATAACTAATGCAGAATATGAAAATACAATAATTTGATTTGCAGTAGAAATGTTCTTTCTTCTAAGATCCAAAATAAATCACCAAAAGCTTTCAAAGCTGACATTTAATCCATGAATTCAAATCATTTCTAAGATTTATGATCCATTAGAAAGACAGTTTCAATTCCCCATGCCCTTGCAAGATTTTAATGTATAGCTAGCAGAAAATGCATTTACACAGTATGCTTTTCATAGCAACAATATCATTTATTGATAAGGGTTTTTTTTAAAAATATATATAGCTCATTATGTTCTTTTTTATTTGTTTATCTATAAATAATAAAGGGAGGCTAAGCCAAGTCTTAACACTTGCATTAACCTGTTGGATAGCACTTTTTCTAAAGAAAGGAATAACTGGAATTCTGCAAAACAACAGGGATAGTTCAAATGCAGTTGATTTTATCTTAAATACAATGTTTGACATTTGTACAACCAAATTAAAGTCAAAATAAGACTAGTGCAACTCTCCCTTCCTTACCTAGATAGAACGCTTCTTATGTGCCCTCTTGCTATTCTCTAAAGGTATTATCTTGAGTCTATGGCATGGACAACATGCATTTCATCTGAGACGTCAATCTAGGAATGAAGGGTAGAGAATATCTGATAACCTGTGACACTGTAATACTGGTAAGTCAAAACCTTATTCCCCCACAGTTCTTTCCTTAATGCCAGCATCCTGCTATGGATAATATTAGCTAAGCCAGAGACAGGAAATACCTGGTTTGCCTTCTGAAGTACTTTATATAGTCTCTCTATGTAGTCATATAAAGTATAATGTATTGGTGTCTCATCCTTCCCCTTGCACAAAGACTCCCACTTAAGCATTTCTAGTCACTAATGCAAAATATTTGTATGTAGGATGGTAAGTTTAAATAAAGAAATAAGAATTTCCTATGTTAAAAGTACAATGGATACAAATAAGAAAATTAGGAGATTGGACAAGAGGTTCTCTTACATTGAATTATCATCAAACAATCATCATATGCTCAGCCAGACCTTATCTTCCCTAATGTCAACTGATCATCAGACAGCAGAAACATTTCTCTTTTGAAGCCCTCTTAACTCCCATGAATATATACCTTTATTGTTACAAACACATCTAAAGAATAGAATTCAGTCTCCAGACATCATCTGAGATTTTTAGGCTGACAGTTAAATGTATATTGACCTCTACTGGAGCAAAGTTAGATAGACTCTCTTTTAGGACTTAGTGTAAAGTCCTCCATTGTCAGTGGATTCTTATTTATTGGAAAGAAAATTCTTCCCTAAAGCATCAATTAACTTTTCTGATATGTTATTTTCTTTTTAACCAAAGGAAGGAAAAAAAATATTACCAGTTTTAATTAACCATGTGAAATTATATTTCTGTCTCCAATTAAAGGATGCAGTCTGGATACAAGAGACTAAACAACTAATCTCTCTTCCCTGATCAGGCAATGGTCCTGCTTCAGGATGACTTACCTTAGACATGCACTTCACTTCATTCTCAATAAAGCATGAGATCTATTGATCCTCTCTAGCAGTCCAGATAAAACAAGGTGCTGCTACCAGAATTCAGCTTTAAGAGTGGATATTTCTTCCCTTGAGCCATACCTGTCCATTAAAACAGGTTTGAGAACAGGAGCAAAATGCTGTTATCAAATAGATCAGCCAGCAACTGTGTTCCTAGATTATGGGCATTAAACTAAAGTACAAAATATGCTTTCTGGACCTTGAAGTAACGTCATAAAATCCAGAAAGAGCTCCAATGGTGAGCATCAACCCCTTCTTCTATGTCATTCATTGTCAACCGAAGTCAGGGTGAAATATCACACTTGCAGTCATGAATATTCAGATTTGTAGTTATATGCATGTGATCCCCAGTAGTTTGTTTACTTTTTAATGGTTCCAAATTTGCAAAGCATAACATGAAAACTCCTAGCACAGGGATATGCTACTGGGATAAACAAATTTATTTGTATGAGGCTGTAATAAAAAGTACTATTCAAATATAATAATTGAACATTGTTTATGGTAATTATTTGTTAATGCCTTTTCTCAGCTGAATTAGTTTAGAATAGCATTTTGATCTTAGTTTAGCCTTTTTGCCATTCCAAGACAGTACTATAATTTACTTCAGAGAATAATTGCTCTTCCTGAGATAATGGGAATTTTTACACAGGCCTTGGACACTGGGTTTTAGCTTTTGTATTCTGGACTTAAATTGTGGCTTTCTGTATCAAAAAGTAAAATGGTGCCTCCAGAGGAGATTCATCTGATATGCTGGAAGTGCAATTCTTACTAACGACATAATCGGCTTGGTAATATGTCTTCTGTGTGGTTTTCAATAAGCATAGAAAAGTCCTTCATCAATCAAAAAATGACAAATAGCATATTTATATTTTTTGTAATAATTTGTATTTGAGGCATCTGCAGTAATCTCACAAGTCTGCTGGAAAACTACAGGTCTGGAGGGAGGTCTCTTTTTTTTCCTTTTTATCTTTTTTCCAGTTAAAAGCTTTCCATCATTGCCTCAGAATGAGTTTCCCAGCTTTTATGATACCACAGGCTTTTAAAAACAATTTATTCACAACCAGTTCCAGATGTAGGCCCTCAGAGGTGCCAAATTGGCTGCTTTTCCTTTTCTTCCCACCCACTCCCCCCTCACAGTTCCTCCTGATAATTTTATCTCCATTTTCTTTTTCCTTTTTTTTTTTTTTCCCCTCCAGAATATTCAGTGACGCTTCTGAGGACGAAGGTCTTTGTCATGTATTTGATTAGTGTAAGCATAAATAAAAAGGTAGGCATATTAGTAGACTTTTAATTAAGCAACTAAAACACTTTTGCATACACAACCAAATTGAATAGAAATTCCAGATTTGGATTTACTTTGAGAAATACATTTCTGAGAAGGAGTAAAAAAGGAAATCAATAATCCTTTAAAAATGTGGATTTGTAGGTCAGAGCCTGAGACTGTCAAACCTTACATTATTCATCTTTCAGAGGAAAATAAATCTGACCACTTTTGTGTGAAGAATGGACCAGTATTACATTGACATGATGGGCCTTGATCAATGCATCTGAAAGCTTTTCTTATTAGGCTTCTCTACTGGACAGAAATCATCCTTTCCCATAAATTTGTTCAATTTGTATTTGACAGCTAACCTTAAATAAAGGGGATGGGACAGTAGGTGGTCAAAAGTAGAAAAAAAATTTAGAAAGTCTGTCTTAGACTTGCCAGATGAATCTGAGGTTTGATCCAACCATGTCTGCAGTTGATCCCATCAGCCAGGGTGACACATCATGTAACTAGAGTACAAACATTACAACCTAGGTTGCCAAGCCTCCCACTCACAAGCAAGAAAAATTCCCACCGTAAGGTCTAAACATCAGAACGAAAGGCCAGTAGTTTGGGTCAAGAAAAATCAGGCAAGTTTTATGATCTGGATTTGCGCTATGATATTGTTTGAGTTAACATTTTAGAATCACATACATATTTGCTCTTCAGAATCATTGTTAACAGATACACCTTTTACGCTTTTACAAGGCACTAGGAATGGTGATAGCTTCCCATTTCATGAAGAAGCCTACTTCCCTAGGACTCCAGTTTCTAATCTGAATAGAGTTTACATAATTTCCTGCAAAGTAAGAACCTGATCTTCCAATATTTCTCCTACAGAAAAGAACTACAATTGTATGATGCTACTCCTTTCCGATGTGTTTTTTAAAATGCATGGGCAGTGGCAAGAGGCAGACAGCCTCGGACTACAGCAAATGCATGATCAATGAGAAACAAATGAGGTTAAATGGGGGACTTGTTTAGATTCTTTCTTGTTCTTGTTTCATTCCTTTTGCTGTTTTACTTTTAAATATTTGAGCTGCATTTGTATTTTTTTTCTGTAAAACCAATGTTTAAAAGAGCCAAGGCAGCATTTTAGAAAGCACTCTCTTCAATATACTTACTAAATCAAGTGTCTGGACAGTCTTTAATTTATGAGTGACTCTGAAAACCAGCACTCATTTGCAAGGAGACCTCAGGCTTGTTGCCAACATGCTCTGAGAGGGGACAGTGACTGTCAGCAGGTGGAACTTCATTCTGACCTGAAACTGTGCAGTAGCTAAGGAACAATAAACAAAATCTGCAAGCCCCAAACTGATCTCGCTTAATCTAGATTTGAATGATGACATGCAGACTGTAGTACAAAGTACTAAAAAAAAAAATCAAAAACCTAAAAAACCAAACCCAAAACCAATCCAAAACCACAATAAAATATAACAATCATAAAGAGCTCAAGAATGTTTTTCTTTCTTGTAATAACTCAGGAATAAAGAGATGCCCCACAATGAACACATTGAGGAAAACAGAGAATCTGGGGGTTGGGCATTATCAGAAATTATTTCCACTGCTATGAGTAATTGTACTTTTGTAGTACAGGAGCCCGTTGCTGGCAAAGAGAAATGCAGAGCTACATTAGAACAATTCTTAAAACAATAACACATACTTTACATGGCTTAATGCTAAAGGTTTTCAGCTGGAAATATTACTGATACTGCTAGATACACCTTGCTGTAGTGATTGATGGATTCTTAGTGGAAATGGGTCAATATATCTTTTGGTATGATCATTACTAAACCAACTGCACCATTCCTCCTTTCAGTACACTGCTTTGGAGTACTGCTGTTGAAAAATCTCTTGCACTGATTAGTTATTTATTGAATATTTCTACATCTAGTGCAATAAAAAGTCACTTACCTAATCTGAGGTTTTAGTTTACAAGAATGTTTCCCATAAGGAGTAGTTACAGCAACAACCATTGTTGTAGAGTCGTCTGAACTACATGGGGTTGTACTGAACTTCAAGGAAGAGAGGAACAATTTATTTAAGCACACAGGAAACATGCCTGGCTGCAAAATGACAAATGATAGAAGGAGAAAGAACTTGATGGGACTTTAAAAACCTTGATTTTACTTTCATGCCCGCCTAATAAAAAAGTGTTCTTCTTTCTGTGGTTGCAGCAAGAATTCTGAGAATTCACTAGAGACATGACTGAAGGGAGCAAGGAGAGAAAATACTGCAAAAGCATGGCTTATATAACAGCAGATATAACAACTCCTGGTTATTCCAAGAATATTCTATTCAAAATAAAAATATTCTGGTCACAATGTCCAAAAACTAGAGTGAACCACAGTTTTCTCACTTAATATTCTTAGGAGAGAGGGAAGAACTAAGTCGAAATAAATCTGTAAGCCCTAAGAAAGAGAGACAGATCCCTAACCCCCTCACATCGCTCTGAAGTCCAAGTCATCGTCTGTCCAAAAGGTTAAATAGGTACCTTTGGGGGATATCAGTGTCTTCAAAGGTTCAAACAGAATCACCCATGACTAGGTGGTACTCAAATCGCTCATCTAAGAGTATCATTTGCAGCTCCTTCAGTATCTATCTCGACTGGAAGGACTGTTAAATTACCACAGAGGCGCAAGTCAGAAGAGAAGTCTCATGCTGCCAGTGTTACAGCCACCAGAGAATACACAAACTACAGGTGACAGTTTCCTGGCTCAAAAACCATTGCCTCCAGCTCAAAAAACTCCTAAAGTTTATATCATCTTGACAGAAACAGGAACTGATTCCAAAAGTAAAAAGCAGTTGCTGGAGTACAGGAGTTCATGGCTTCATTATGCCCATTGTGTGCAAAAGCACTGGAGTCCATATCAATATCATGCATTTGGTGCTTTCAGTGACTGATTTTAAGAAAAATGGAAATAAACATAAGCTGTGAAAAATAATTTAAAATTAAAAAAAAAAAAAGTGGGTTGTGATTTGAAATATTTCTTTAGATTCCACATAATTCCTAAATCTATGGTCAAGATAAGAGGAGGCATTAATTAAGAAACCAGATGAAACATAGGAAAACAAACAAAACTCTTGAAAAATGTCATTTAGAAAATGGGGTGGTAATAGCAAAGAATATGAATTAGGCAGTGGGAAGCTCAGCCACTAATAAGGAGAGTTGAAAGTCATAAGAAGAATCTGTGACCCGCTCAGTTAATGGCAAAGAAAGACTCTTTTTATTACACTAAAAATTATTGGTATATTACAATTGTATTTGGACATTGCTTGTTAAGCAAGGGGCAAGTGTTAGTAACACAGAGACAGAGATTTTCAGTAAATATTTCTGCTATGTGTTTTGCTTGTAAAAAGTAAATTATGGTCATGATGAACCCATTCCATTAGTAGCAAAACAGGATGTTAAAATAGGCTATTTAAAATTCATTTAATTCATAAACATTCTTGACTTGTCAAATCCAGAAAACTCTCAACTAATAGCTAGAAAAGAACTGGTATAGGAGATGTCTGAACTGTTGACATGGATTTTCAATGAGACCAAAGACTCATTTGCAATACTTAATGGTAATTTCCAGAAAACCAAGCTAAGAAAACAATCTTCTGCCAAGACTTAGAAAAGGGTAAGTGGGGCGATGGGCGATACCTGAAGTAATTACAGACTTTGTCATCCTGCACTGATCCCAAAGAAAATAATGGAATAGCTGATATGGGACTCAGTTAAAAGACAGTAGTACAATGAAGTACTAATTTAAATGCTCTTATATATAATAGGTCTAAATCTAATTCAATATTTTTATGAGATTACATTTTTGATTGATAAAGGTTAATAGAGTTATACAATACACTTAGATCTCTGTAAGGTACAGCTAACTGCACACTGCACAATATCCTGATTAATAAACTAGAACAACATTGCATACATTAAATGGATTAAAAACAACCAAGGATAGGTCTTGTCGATCTCACTGGAAATCACTGCACTGTGGCTGTATTTCCAAGGGCACACTTGTTGTCCCCTAACTATTTAATATTTTTTATAAATCAGTTGTGGGGAAGGAATCACACTGCCCCAAAGATTAAGGGAGTGGTAAATACTGAAGATAACAAGTCATTGAGACAGAACAATGTAGATAACAACAACATGCTGCTCAGGATGATGTGAGCAAGGTCAAACTTTTTGGAGCATTCCAGGTAGGCCATATTAGCTCAAGTAAAATGCTGCTGTATTTTAGACCATATTTTGGACCAATCATGAGACAAGTTTTAACTCAGCATACAAACGAAAATTAAGCTTTCAGGGGAACTTCTAACATTATGTAATTCATAAAACCATGTCCTGAAGCCAATGAGGAGAAACTGTATCTGAAGCCATCAGACACCCAGAAAGGCATTTCTGAGTAGCAGTCTACTTGACCTGGAAAATCTGCAAACACACATGAAGACAATGTTTCCTCATGAAATAGCATTACAATTATAAAAGCAACAAATATCAAATGAGAATTGAATACAATGCATGTTGATTACTCCATTAGAATTTGTGCAATAAGCAAGCAGTCTTGTGAACAGCATGAAAGTACAACGATGATAAGAACTAAATGCATATACGGTGCACAGATCATTCCTGGAGACATTTTTTCATTTATTTACTTTTAATTTGCAGGCTCTGTTTCCGTAGGAATCAATATTTCCTTGCAAAGTTAATGACTACTAGAACACATTAATGAGATACATTAACAGAAAATAACGACAGTATTAATGTTTGTCACTCCTATATCTGTGAACTAGACTCAACAGAGAGCAAAAAAGTAGCATTACGCTGAAATATAAATTATAGGTGAATTATGAAATCCAGAATGATTTCCCAATTTACATATTCTTAAATCTCTTTTCACTGATTACATCAAACAAAACAGTAAAACATCAGCATCAACCATCTCTCTTGTAACTATGTAATATCAAAAACATACTTACACACCCACAAAGTTTTGCAAGTTTAGCTATGATTTGTTTTAAGTATTATCAGTAATGTGGTTAACATCTCTGCTCAATTAAAAGCTTATGAAATTTTCCACTGGAAGCCTAATTTTTAGTATTGTGTTGCCTTCACTGAACCAAATATCCAAAAGAGCATAGACACTTACCTCAGGCATAGTGGAAATCTAA
>NW_009259683.1:2019248-2034764 GCF_000687185.1 Egretta garzetta
GGGAAAGAGGTAAGCAGTCTCCAGAGAAGGTGATTCAGAACACCTAGGCTTGATGCCTAAAGTAGCGATTATACATAATTTCCTATATATATGAACGTATACAGGTTTGATTCTCTGCTGAGACAAATTTTAAACTTCAATAAAGTAAAAGTTGGTTCAACCTCCTTTTTTTCCCATTGGTAGGAGTCCCATGATTCCGAATTAGCATAAAACTAAAAATGTTCATGCTAATCTATGGTAAGAACTCTTGCCAAAGATTATTTTGAAGTCAATTGTTGGAATTATTAAAAGTGATACTGCACAGAGATTACAAAATGTATGTGGCTCTTAAATCAATGCTTTGGATCTCGTAGTCCTGAGAATTTTGCAGCAGTCAGACAGAATGGCAAGACTTGTGTTGTATGCTGTTAGCAACAGCATGGAAAAGGTATAGCATACCTAGGCTTTCCTTCGAAGAAATCTGTAAGCCATACTCAAGCCAGGAGCAACATTTGTAGTAGCTTAAACAATAGCAATCTGTTAACTTCTGAACTGTACACCAGCCAACGTGTCTTTAACCACATCATTTTCATTTCCCTGGTTCATCATTTATTATGAACAGAGAAGCATCCACTTCTAGTATAAGATAGGCAGTATAGCAATGACACATCGTATTTGTCTGAGGTGACCTCAGATAGTAGCATTTCTGCCATTTTAATGGACAGCAGTGAAAATGAACTTTGCACACATTCCAAAGGTAGGGAATTTAGGGCTTATCTGCACAGGAAAGTTACTGCATAGTAAACCTCATGCCAATGGAGATGAGCTGACAAAGGAGTTAAGGAGATAAAAGTAGGAACAGATTCTTCAGCATTTTGCCTTCTCTGGATATCTGTGTGGGAGCTGAATAGAGAGGTTCAATTCTGCCCCTAATAAATGTTCAAAGTGAATGCCAATGCACTACCTGCCTATAAACACGCCAGTGATTCTGCAGACTGAGAACAGGTTGTATAAAGACAGCAGGCTATGTTCCAATCTGTTCATACCAATGTCATTTTTGTTTCCTAAACTGAATTTTCTGCAGGACAAAAAAGGCAGTATTCGTAGACCTTCAACACATGGAGGAATACTTTGTTCAAAGGTTCTAGGAATTTTGCTTGGTAAGGAATAGAAATGTTGATGTGTTCTTCCAAAACAATTAAGCGCAAATTTCTGAAGCATGTCAAGCACTCTGAAGCTGAGCCTCAAGTTTGAAGTTTTATGGGTTCATAAAACTACATCCATGCTCACAGGAGTTTTACAAGTTCCATTTGACTTTGTGTGAACATTTGTAGCCAGAGAACCACATTCCTTCCAAAAATCTACCCATTCTTTTCTGACAGGATCCAGAAACCTTCTGACTTTCAGCACATGTAAGAGTTATGTGTAGAAAATATAGATTTCAAAAGCACTGATATCTTGTGCACTGAACGGTCATATTCCTTCTTAGAACCCGTGGCTGGAAATATGTTATGTAGCTTTGAAATTCATGATTTTGTAAATGACTCGGATGAAAAGTAAAAAGAAATTTCAGGATAATAGTTGAACAGCTCATTATCATATCCAGCTTTGAATGTTTTTTAATCAATGAAAATTTTGAGATGGAAATTTCCATTGCCTTGTCATACTAGAAATTGAGTTTATCATCAGTTACTTTACTTTTTGGATAAATCATGGAAGGCTGGTTGACAAAGTCCCTTGGGAGGTAGTTCTAAAGGGCAAAGGAGCCCAAGAAAGCTGCACGCTCTTGAAGAAGGAAGTCCCGGAGGTTCAAGAACAGTCCTCCATCCCCGTGTGCTGAAAGTTGAGCTGGTGGGGAAGAGAACTGGCCTGGCTGAACAGAGAGCTTTGGCTGGATCTCAGAAAAAAAGAGGAAAGTCTATGACCTTTGGGAGAAGGGGCAGGCATCTCAGGAAGACTACAGGGATGGTGCGAGGTCATGCAGAGAGAAAACTAGAATGGCTAAAGCCCAGCTAGAACTGAAATTGGTCAATTCTGTGGAAGATAATGCAAAATGTTTCTGTAAATATATTAACAATGAAAGGAGAGCCAAAGAGAATCTCCATCCTTCACTGGATGCAGAGGGAACCATAGTGACAAAGGATGAGGATAAGGCTGAGGTACTTAATGCCTTCTTTTCCTCAGTCTTTAACAGCAAGGTCAGTTGTTCTCTGGGTACCCAGCCTCCTGAGCCAGAAGACAGGGATGAGGAACAGAACAAAGCTCCCATGATCCAAGATGAAATGGTTAGTGACCTGCTCAGACAATTAGATGTGCATAAATCTATGGGGCTGGATGGGGTCCACCCAAGGGTACTGATGGAGCTGGAGGAGGTGCTCACCAAGCCCCTTTCCATCATCTGTCAGCAGCCCCGGATGACTGTGGAACTTCCACTTGACTGGAGGTTGGCAAATGTGACACCCATTTACAAGAAGGGCCGGAGGGAGGATGGGGGAACAGCAGGCCTGTCAGAGAGAGTAAGAGTTAAGATCATGCACGCCTAATGGAACCCGATGCTTTTGGTCTTCACCAGAACTTCCTCCATTAGCTTTCACATACCACGCTGCAGACAGAAAACAAATGAGGACAGAATACAGCCGACTGTATGCAGCAGGCACTTGCAGGAGATAGAAGATCTTTCTGCATCTAGTCCTGAACTGGGATCCTGTTGCACATAATTTGGAGCAGTGACAGTTCACAGGGTTAGAAGTCCATACCATGCTCTTAGATGGAGGCATAACAAATGTGAGACTGACTACCCTCTTCAATAAATCCTGTTTAACATCACTGACTTTAAAATCAGTATTTCTTTCCCCAAAACCCAGCATGTCAGTGGAGCTCTGCTAGATGCTTCCCACTCACCATATCATGCTGTGATTTTCTACAGCTTATCTCACATCCATAACTCATCTTCTGTATTTTACTTCCAAATGAAATGAAAAGTGAAAAGAAGGGAATTGAATTTGATCTTTGTTGGAGTCTATTTAATGACAGCAGAGTATTAGAGAGAACTAGTCAGAATAACCTTTAAAGATCTTCTTGGCAAACTCACAGTCACTTTCGGCTTGGTGAGTCGTTCAAGATTTCAATGCACCTGGACATGTGTAGAGTTCAAAATTCACTGCAAAAATATCTGATATTGTGATATCACTATAGTTTTCCTAGGAAAATGTAAATTACCTGTTGAGCTATACAAGCAAGAACACAAGTTGTGGGGTTCCCTCATCTTTACCTGGAACTAAGAAAAATTTGAAAACATTAATTTATTCGTTAACACCATACATGCATAGGCACAGATAATGTTCCTCTCCATTACGTTACAACAGGTTAGTAAAAAGAACAACTAATACATTGCAAAAGTTACCAAAACTTACTGTGAAGATTTAAAAATATTTATGGCACAAATTAGCAAAACCATACTCCTTTCATCTAGCCTATTCAAAATTTCTTGACTAGGCAGTGTGAGAAGATCGCACAGACCATGAAGAAAGAAGCTGTATAGGATATTAAAATGTAATAAAAATGCAAAACAATGAACTACTTAGGATTATACTGCATAGTAGTTAGCCATTATTAATTACTTAAGTCTAGAAGCTCTGTGAAATATGTATAACACCAAAACAAAGTCTTCATTCGTCATTTTTTTGAAGCTCATCCAGAATCTGAGCTTTATGGAAAATGATCTTGAAACATTCATTTTTACAGTTAGAGTTTTATGCTGAAATCATGATAGCATAAAATGAACTGAAAGGTCTACTTGATAGGCTGGTCTGGTGGTTATGTTTTTTTCCACTAGTTTTGCTTTGGTTTGGTAATTTTATAATCCAGATTAGAGAAACAGGTATAAGTAAAGATAAGATCATATTCGTATAATGACTTTGGAGTGAAGAGCACAGAGGTATGAAATAAGAGCTTTTTATGCTAAAGTCAGATTAAACTTGAAAATGCAACATTAAATTAAGAAACAGGTTCCTATGATGTTCTTCTCTAAATGTAACTGGAAAATGCAAACCTCCAAATTCTGATTGCAGAAAAGAAATTATTCAGCAAAAGAAAAGCTGCTATGACCTGGCTCTCTGAAATGAGACCTTGGCCCCTATTAAATCAAAAGTGAGAAGCCCAGGCTGCCCCTTTAGATCTTGCAAATTTGAAAGGAAGTGATTTAGCATGTTTCTGACACTGAAAAATTCTCATGCTAAAAATAGCTTCACACAGCATAGCAACAGGCACAAACATACACAAGAACAGGAAATTAAATCGTAACTAAGAGACTAAAGGACCTCCAAGAGCACTTTTCACACGTGCTCTGAAAAAAACCTCCAACTACCTGGGTAACTGTGAGTGACTTCATGCACTGACCTATCATTTGCCACATTTCACCTCAAACTGTGTAGTGATACGCTAGCGTAAGAGATTAAAAGATGCAGCTGAGAGTCAGCTTTGCTCCTCATTTTGCCCGTGAGCTGATAGGCAACCATGGGCAAGTCACAAAAGCCAACACATAGTGGGTTATTAATTTTAATAACCTGCTGTACAGTTTAAGGCACCGTGCTTCACAAATGCATATGAGGCAGTATATCACCTCCAAATACAAACCAAGGTCTTCAGACCTTGCGCCTGGTTTGCTATCATAACTCTTATTTGGAAATCGTGACTCCTTTATGACTCTGCTTTCTTATAATTACACTGATTTGTCTTTATTAGCATTTTAGGTATGTGTTATTGACAAATATAGCACTGATTGAATTAATATTGGACTAAAAATGCATGATATTAGCAAATACATGCCCACACATTAATATGCAAAGGATAGAAGTCTGCAGCACTGTTATGAGAAGTCCCCAGCACAGTGGCATTTGCTAACAGCTTATATCGAGCACAGAAATGGAAAAACAGCATAAAAGTCTGTTATAATTTTGTCTATTTGGACAGGTTCCTGAACCAAAACCTGTACATCTTTCATCTCAGATGAAAGCCCTTTAGCTATTACTTATGCTCCACTATACATCATTTAAACATAACTATATATCAGCCAGCAAGGCCTTACTGATGAGCACAGGTTTGCTTTCTTTTAGATCAATTACATCACAGAAGTAGTTGACAATTGAGCTCATGTGTCTACCATGTGACGTCAAAAGTGTGCAATACAAGAGAAGAATCATTCACCAAAAGGTGAATAATCTTATACGGTTAGCAGCTCTGCACAGAAAGTAGGAAGGCTTTGATAAGCCAGTGCAAGAAGCAGAGATCATTCTGAACGCACATCCTTTCTACGTGCCCATCAATGTCAATGTCAATGCCAGACCTTCACGCTAACAAAGTAGTACACAAGTTTAGTCTTGTTTAAGCATGGCTGCATAAATGACATGCCTAATAATTGCTGAATTCCGCCAAAGAAGCCAGCTCACACAACGTACAGCTTATGTCAGCTTTACACTGTATTTGAACTGACTGAAGTGAGCAGATGGTGCCAATCTGGTGGGAGACAGGAGTGGCACAGGCAAGGCTGATCTGCCATAAAGCCTCCAGGTTCACCTGCCAAGGTTTTCTAAATGCACTTGAACCAGAAGAGAGAGGAAGGCAGATTGGGACTCTGTGCCACAGGACCACAGTGCTTTTCATCTAGTGCTAGGATCTGCAAGGGCAGATTTACGTTATCATGCAACCACAACTTTAGCTAAAATCTCTGCTGCCTTCATTCTGAAGTGATGTATTGATAAGAAAAATGGCTGTTAGAGAAAAGAAGATTACAGAACAACCCATCAGGGAGGATTCAGCACATAAGACGACAGAGGCTGGAATTGAAATACATAGTGTCTTATAGCTGGAGTGATAGAGTCTATTTTTCTTGCTTTCTCTTCTTTTCCTCTACTGTACTGAACACCATATTTCTTCTCTGCCTTTGGCACCTCCCATAAATGTAAAACATCCTCTCTCTGTTCCTGCAATAGTACTCTATAAGAGAGAAAACGAAGAAATATGAAATTAAATATCCACACAAAGCCATTAATGTCCTTGTACCACTTAGGCATCTCTGCCTTAACAACCTGTTTGAATAGTACATAAATTGTGTAAGGTATTGGCAGGAACATGGGAGAGGGTGGTGTCATTTTATTCTCAAGGCATTATTTGTCCTTTCTGTTTATGTTCAATTTATTACCACCTCTCCAGCAACCCATTCTTAAAGGGGACATGACTGTTCTGAATTGTTCAAGATGGGTGACCTTGGCACAACTGCAAAGCAGTTAGATGACAAGTGCCTGTTCATTCACCCTAAAAACAAGTTAATGAGGGTTAACACACTCCCCTCAGCTAAAATCCCTGCCCAGAGCTAACAAAAACCTCCATTTCCTTTTGCTGGTAGGACTGACCTTCTGACGAGCCAGGCTACAAAGTTAATGCTCAGGCATGAGAAGAGGGGAGGGAAAAAGGGGATGGGATGGGATGGCAAAACCAATAACCACCATTTAAGCATGGGTCAATGGCCAAAATTGCCAGAGATCAAAGCCATTGAGGCTGAGCTTTTCTGACTCCTTTTGACTTCACTGAAAGCTGAAATGCACGTAGCATCTGGCAAAGCTAGGTCCCAAGCTTTTTTTTCCTCATCATCTGGTATGTCTCTAAACCTAATGAGCACCTTTAATCTTTTATTCTATTGTTGATTTCTGGGATGTCTGCCACAGATATATCTATACCATCCACTTTTCTTTAGTGTCAGAAAATGCGTTTTTATTTAGTGTCAGGGAAGAAAAAAGATCAAAAAAATGCATTTTAAACATTTTCTGAAGTTTCAATGTCATTCCCAGGTAGCAGTTAATAGATAAAGTATTATTTCCCCCCCCCCAAACAGCAAACTCAGCAGAACTACTGTAGACAACTGCCTGCAGATTGGGAGATATGATGTTCCTTAATTAGCATGGGTTATGTGTTACCTTGAAGTTCATAAATTTGCCTGGATAAAACATTAAAAATCAGCTTTGTCTCCAGTCATGAGAGCACATAATTCCCAAGCCCTTCAGAAATGATCACTAGCACCCATCCATCCATCCAACCATGTATCACTACTACTGTAGACAACTGCCTGCAGATTGGGAGATATGATGTTCCTTAATTAGCATGGGTTATGTGTTACCTTGAAGTTCATAAATTTGCCTGGATAAAACATTAAAAATCAGCTTTGTCTCCAGTCATGAGAGCACATAATTCCCAAGCCCTTCAGAAATGATCACTAGCACCCATCCATCCATCCAACCATGTATCACTTTGTCAGGCCATCTGGACTGAGGGAAACCCTGGAGCTGCTCAGTCCTAGCTTCCTCCCAAGCATTTTTAAAAACAACTTCAGGATTTGAAGACAGAGATTTGATTTCTTCTTCCTTGTTTTTACAGAGCAATGCTCTGGAAAGGCTGGTGCTGATGGCGTTATTCTGACAGCAAGCAGAAAGCTTCATTTCTGTTGCTTGTATTACTTCTGAGGGATTCACTTGTCCTGATCATGGTACTACTAAGCTATCCCTGTCAGCAAGCACTTGTCTTTGAGGTTACAGGTTTTGAAGTCACAGCTTTTTCTAAAGAGCAATTCTTTGCCTTTGAAAATCACAGGGTAGCATCACATGGTGGTTACAAGAGAGAAAGAGAGAAGCTTTAGCCACGTGAGTCAGCAAATTCCCTTTCCTTCTATTGACCAAACAAGAACCCTTTGGAAAAATAATCCAAAGGAAAATAAACTTCAGAAACCAAAATATTCAACAAAAAGGATTTCTGTTCAAAAAGTTAGAAACCACTCGCAGACTTATTACCTGCTCAGGTCTTAGCAGCAGACACTGGACGATAGGAGACCTCGATCCTAACAGTGCCAAGCAGAAGGAAACCCTACAGCCTTTCTGCCCAGAGGCGAGGATGCCCATCCTCTGCCTGAGCCTGCTCATTTTCTGCACATCACAAAGACCTTTCTGTCTAAAGCCTTAATGCCCTTTCACAAGCAGTAAAGCATCAAGTGCAATTACTCCATGGTTTTTTTTTTGCATGGGGCTGCACTGAGATAAAGTAAAGGGAGATGAATGAGGCCTGAACCCAAGAGATATTTCAGTGTCTGCCTGACATCAGAGCAGTATTCGGTTATAACCCCAAAGGAAGGATTCAGTCTCCTAAGGCACAACGTGATGTACTGTCTTTGAAATTTGCTAGCTAGATACAAGTGCTGGTGAATTATGAAGCATTCAACAAGACAAAAACTTATACCGTGGCATTGTGTATTAGTGGTCCTGAGGCCACAATATATTAATGTACGCAAATGAATAACAATAGGTCAGGGAAAGCTTGAGCACACGCAGTCTGAGATAAAGAAACAAATTGCAAAGCTCAGCTTAATAACCACAGGGGGTGGCAGCCAGCCAGGATAGTCCATATGAAATCTTTAGAAAGAATAACTTCTGTCAGACTGCAATTAGTATTAACTCCATCCTAGGTGCAGGGTAACACTAAAGATCTCTTCACACAGTGGTTTCACTCCACCAACATTTCTTTTCAAGGTTATCAATACTACAAGCAGACCAGCGGAGTTAACCTTTTATGCTGAGGCTGACCCCAAAAGAACAAGCTACCTTTTTTAACTTGCCTCTCCTGTTTTCTTATTCCTTTATCTTGGACTGTGATCTTGCAAGGTAGCACAAGCTAACTGGGGTTAGCTTGGGTCATTGGTTAGATGCAAGATCCACTCCAGTACAGTCAGGGTACTTCCTTTGATTTGCAACTAAAGGTGGGTCTGCAACAAAGTCATTCAGCTGAGGTCTGAACTTCTAAGAGCTTAGGAGTGTTGTGATTGAGGGCTTTGGTGTTGACTTTTTACCAGGTCAGAGCTGAACTGTTATTAGGGCATGAGGTTAAGGACACAACGATTCTTGGCTACCTGGATTTGTTAAAATTATCACGACACTCCTGGAAGGGCATTTTTTCCATTAATACACAAAATCCGATCATATGCAATGCTACAGAAATCATTAAAGTTCTCTAATTACTTTCTAAAAGTGAGTGATGAACGTTATAATCCTATCCTCTGATTTATGTATATCATTGCCTTAAAAGTTCATTCTGGGTGAGTACTTCTAGAGGAATAAAAAATAAAGTTATATTCAAAAAGTCCAGGTTTCTGACTGGTCCTCACCAAAAAGAAAAAAAGTGAATTGTTGTTCAAAAACACCACTAGAATTATATTTAAAGATTACAGTTTTAAACTGACCCTGCTGGCTTTAATTTTACTAAAATAATGGATGCAATGAAATATAGAAATAATATCTGGGTAGTTCAAGGACTTGAATGAAACAATTAATGAGATTGATTGCAACTTATTTTATAGCATCAGAAGTTGTTTAGCTCTTTTCCATTTCAGGTGAAGTAGAAATATTTATACACTGTATTAAAAATAAAGCAAGGTTGCAAATACAAAGAGAATGCCTAGGGGCTAATTATTCAGAAGCATGTATCAAGAGTCTAACCAATATATCTAGTACTTTATTTAAAAGTCTATAATTAAAATTAATTTGCTTTTTAGAGATTATATGCCTAAAAGTAGAATAAGCGTTAAAATTCACTCATCAAGAAACTGATTCTGCATTACAAAATGGAAACTATTTATCTGAAATAAAATTTTCCTGTTCTTATGGACTTGTTGAAACAGGCTCAGTCTGATAATATAAGAGAGAAAACCAAAGGTTGAAATAGTGCGATAGATCCTTTGTGGTTTCTGGGAAAAAAACCAAACAAACAGAAGCTGAGATTCTGCTGTCCATGACTTGTCTGCCTTTTGGATGTCAGAAAGTTCAAAGGGTGAGAAAAAGTTTATTTTAAACACTAGAGAATGCCACTGTCTTGGGAGTTTGGATATAGTAGTCCGGTTCAAATAACTAAGAAAGTTATTTCACATTCTTCTAGGCTGTGAAAGAGATGCTTTCCCCAAAGGTTTTCATGTTGTCTGTGTTATCTCATTGAAGAAAAGGTATGAAATAACCATAACTGGCTGTACGTTACGGCCTGGTCTGTCCTTTAATTGAGGATCCTGCACATGCCAAAAATTAGTTTGTGACACAAGGTACATTCAAAGAAGCCATCTGACTGAAGAGCCTTCCTCAGAAATGCAATTTTAAATACATGCAGGGCCCATCAGAGAAAATAGGTATATTTTCCTTCCTGACAATTTGGGCAAGTAAGGCCCAAAGGCAGAAGATAGCAAGGGAAGGTTCACTGTGGCTTTCTAGACATGTTCATTTGCCCTCCATGCCAGGTATAACAGGATAGCATATGAAGCATGTAGAACTGCCAGGCTTAGGGGTCACAGACTGCAGCTGAAGACATCTCCGTGCTTGAAACAAAACAGAAAGTCTAGCATCAACTCAGCTTTGACATCTTGTTTTGCAGCTGAATCCAAGTAATGTAGGTTACAGCTGAAGCCATGATAAAGCTGAGGAAAGGCCCTTGCATAGCTAGTGAAAGTGGATAAAAAAGATGAACGGGCCTGATGACAGACTCCACCAAACCTTGAATTTTCTTATTTACAAATTACCTGAAGGGGAGGCCGCTACACTCCTGAAGTGGACGGGACTTTTATTACTGACTTCAAAATAGTGCAGATTCTCATCCATTTGGCATGTGTTTGTGCTGTCACTGACCTAAAACTGACGTATTTTATTTGAATCCACTTAAGCTCCAGAGTTTAACATCTGCCAAATCCTGTAGCATAAACAAAATACTGGAGTGGATTTTTAAAAATGATAGGAGATAAGCACTGTATTTTTAGAAAGAGTTATTTCTGTCTGCCACCTTATAAATACTACTAAATTGCTAGTTCCCAGAATAGGGAATTTCTTATCTCATTACCATAACATTGCTCTTTTAACTCTACTTAATACGCAGAGAGAAGAAGCAATTGGTTAATATTACTTTCTTGACATAATACCGCATCAGAGCAGGTGCAATTGCAGAAGAGTTATGAATACTAAGTAGAATCGCAGTAAGTTAGTAGATATGTCATTTAAGGCTGTCTTTTTTAATTCAGCTGCATTACTGAGAACAGGAGAGGAAAAAACACCTTACTAGTCTGGTTAATATTTATATCCTGCTATACGGTCCATTGGCATGATGGGATCTCTGTATTCAAAATACCAGATGTCATGGGAGCAGTGCTAGAAGGTAAACAAATTGACTCAGAGATCATATCATATACATACTCAGACACACGAAGCCTGGAAAAGTAGAATATTCAGTATGTCTCTCTCCTAGATGAAACACTTATGATCATCTTTCCTTTGTACACCTCTGAGCCTGTTTGGAGACAGGGTCCAATTACCACGCGATAGAAAGGAAGGCTGATGCGCTATTTTCTGCTAGGCTGTAGCCAGGAGAGCTGATTTAGTGAAGTCAGTGCCACATTCTTACATAGACAAGGCCTTCTCTCGCCTATAAAGAAATCTTTACATTTCACAGACTGCTGCTGAAATCTTCCAGATCAACTGTGGCTAATATCATACTTGCAGCAGAAAGCTTAAACCAGCAAGTATGAGTCCATGTCTGTTTCTCTGGGGCATTATCCCTGCAACCACAGATACTGAATTAAATATTAGCATTGTTAACTCCTCCACTGACAGAAAAGGAGGACTGGTAAAACTATAGCAGTACGTCCTGTGGCGGTACCTCATTTTATGAATGACAGAGCTATGTTTCCTTCCCACTCTTCAGGCTGGAGCTCTGAATGACAAGGTTTTGCTAACTTGACCTCTCTTCTGCATTGAGAGCACTGCAGGAGCTGCTGGGGTTTGGGGCTCATCTTGGTGGGTAGTTTATGAAGTCCCATTTTCTCTTGTTCTGTGCCTCAGGATTGTTCAATCCCAGGAAATGTTACAGATTTTGTGTCAGGAATAGAGCAAAAGAGAAGTAAGGCAAAACAAAACCACTAGAAATTACTCTATAGCATCCTACCAGTGCCTTCAGAAAAAGAGAGGTAACCCAGATGACTCTGACCATCCACCATTCTACACAAAAGTGATTTTTTTTTTTTTATGTTTTTACACTTGGAAAATTTCCATGAATAGCATTTTTCTGTAGACGAAAGGTGACTCGATCAAAATTTGATAGATAACGTAGCAAAAATATTGAGAATTATCTTGCCCATCATCACTGGAACATCTAGGGAGAGATTCCAAGTCTTCCAGAGCTCCATCCATAACCAAAGGCTGAAGGTTGCTAGTATGCTTCATTCCTCTTTTCTACCCCGATCATTTCCAGGGATTTTACTCTTTATATATATATTTACCCTGTGTAACCTGCTTCAGAAAATGCTTAAAGGTCTTCAGGTAAAAAGAGACTGACAACAAATGTATTAGAATAATATTAATATAGGCTTATGGATTCTTACAAATCTTGACACCAGTGTCTCATCTCTGCAGACTTCTGCTGCTGAAACGCTGCCCAGCTGGTGACTCTTTTCAAACCTGCCAGTCAGTTGAAATGAACTTGTTTTCAACAGTGTCCTTGCAGAGAAGATGGAAAGGGTATTCACTTTTCTTCATTATGGAGAAGAAAAATTAAAGCATCCTTTACATTCCCACTTTTCCCAGATTCCTAGATCTTTGCAGCTGTGAGTTTCCAAATCTGTTTGGAAATTTAATTTAAAAAATCCATCCAAAAATTTCTATTTTTATTTGAAACACCTTGGTTTCAGCAATGTGTTGATGAATCCACAGTATGGTTCAGAAGGAACCGTGCTTGGGGTCCTGATGAACTCCTGTATGGACCAGTGGCTCCTGCCATAATTGTACAAGGATGATATTTCCATCAGGTCTGTTCACAATTAGAGATATTGATGGCTTCTGCATCTCCTCACTGCCATTAACATCCTACTCAACTTCACTACCACTCTGTTTTGAAAGTGGCAAGAATATAATTTTTCCTGAGCAGATGCAAGGATCTTATAGTCTGTGGGAATTTTTATGTTTGTAAGTATGTGTGTGTATAATATATACTATATTGTATATGTTTTAATATAATAAATATTAAATATATGTGTGTGTGTGTGTACACATCTTTTTCAGTTTAAACACCAAAAAAAAAAAAACCCAACCAAACAAGTAAAAGGAAAATCTCTAACAGTGGAAAGGGAGGGAAACTGTTTCTTTTCTTGATATCAACTCTGTAATATTACTGCTTCAACTGCTAAACATTTTGATCATTTCCCAGGGGCATAGCACCTTCCATTTCTTTAAGCAGCTCCATTTCTCTCTTGCTTCCTAAGTCACAAGTTCAGTGTAGGTCATTCTTCTAGTCATCACCCTTCTATGACTTCCCTTCACCTTCTGCATCAAGTTCACAAACCTCATCCCCAGGGCACAAGCTGCAATCTGCTAACATCCAAATTCTCATCTCCACTTTCTCTCTGTATTCTACCCTCCTTCCACAATAAACAGTTCTCCTTTACCATTTTGCCTGGTAATTTTAATTTTTTATGCCAATTACTTTCTTCGTTCTTTCTTTTCATCCTCAAGGCATTTTTCATTGAACCTTCCAGCAATGTAGTTGTAGTGGTATTTCACCTGGCCCCATTGCAGGATGCTACCACAAGCGCTGGACAAATTTCACCACAGCTGGCTAGAAGTACTCCATGGAAACACAGACTACACACTCTATGGCATGTGTCAGGGGCTTAAATAGACATGCTTGTAGTTCTAGCAATGCAGGATTCCACTCCTGTGCCAGAAATGGGAGGTACAGTGACTCTTAATGCTGGTTCTCAGGTTCTACAAGAAAAACGCTGTACCCTGTGGTCTCGGCTCATCCCCTCTCTTTGCAGCCTCATGCAGATAATGGAGTCCTCTCTGCCAGAGCAACGAAATGCGTAGCCACATGCCCTATCAACCAGCTCAAGAGAAGGAAAACATGCACAACAGACACAGGAAGTTCTTTACATGAATCCCACAATGCTTTGAGGGTATCCTGGTTATCAGGGATAGATTGTGCACCAGCAGCTGTGCTGCACCATCCCTCCAGTTTGGGTTGTAAATGACTGGGGACATTCAACGAAGTAGGACCTCTGTATAAGTCTGCATATATATGTGGCGCAGCGGTGGGCAAACCTGTAAAAAAACGGCCAAGTTTTAAGCATCACCCTCTGTTCTTTTAGGAAACTGCTGCCAGAGGAAATCTGTGCAGCTCTATGACTTCCCAGGTTGATTATTTGCTGCAAGGAATAGATGGGCAGGCGTGTTAACCATTTGTTACCATATGCATTATGTAAGTAGTTATACTGATGTGTCATCTGTTTGTTATGAAGTGCTACAATGAATGCACTTTCCATTCTAAACATTCAACACTTAAATATTTCCATCCTGGCCCCAAGTAATGCTCCATCTAATCCTATATTCCCTTTCCTGCAAAAGTCATTCCTTCACCATTTTGCTCACAAAGGTGTTTGACACAGTAAGTGATTATGATGGACTCTTCATTACTGACAATTGGTGGGGTTTAGCTGCTCGTGGTTGAAGTCTGCATCTTAGATGTTAGGGCCAGCAGATGGGCTGCAGATGGTAGATCTGCTGCCCTGAATTTAATAGTTGCTGTAGAAGAAATTGTCATGCTAGCTCGCAGCATGGTGGGAGTTTTGACTGTGATATCTGAAGCATCAGGAAGCAACCTTACAAAAGCTGCTGTGATGTAGAAAGTTTAAGAAGCTGTGTTTCAGTAAAATTTAGACTGTTTTAAAGTGGGAGACTCCCTGAGAATATCTTGTTGCTATCGCTTACATAAAACAACATGTGGTCCATTATATATCATATACACGACGTAATCAAATACAGTATGCTTATAATGACTAAATTTCACACTTCAGCTATTGATGCTTTCTCTTCCTATAAATCAACACACAATGTGGGGAGACAGCCAGCTGAGAGACCAAAGCAAAGTCCTGGGAGGTGAGTAAAGAAACACAGAAAGGATGGAAGACATTGTCAACTTCTGTTTGGAAATTGCATTTCTCCAAAGTGAATGTTACTCCAAAAAACTCTCCCTGTAAGTCAGAACCACGATAAATTGGGAGAGAAAGGAAAAGAAAATAAAAGGGAAAAAAACCCCACTGTTTCAACTGCAACGTAAAAGAGCTGCATCAGGAATCCTGATCCACTTTCAGATATAAAAGAAAGCTTCTTCTCAAGAGGGCACTCCTGGTTCCTGCTCTAGACTATTTGTTATGAAGAGCCAGAAATTCCCCTTGTACTTCCAGAGTGGTGAACTCACCTTCTTATCTACAAAAATAGTTGAGGGATCTCAGCTTCAGCATGGAAAGAGGTTATTTTATTATTCTTCCCTTCAGGAATGACCATCCTCTGTTGTGCAGCCTTGGCTTTGCCGCAATTCACTTTATGCCATACCAAGCTTTATCACACCAGGAGTCCTTCTAAAGGAGGAGGTAAGCCCACACGAGGTCCAAATAAAATTCACACTGCCAGTGAAATCAAG
>NW_009259683.1:2034778-2063109 GCF_000687185.1 Egretta garzetta
TGGAGCATGTTTCATGTCTTATTTTCCATCTCTGACATCTCACCAATGAGCAAAAGAGCAATTCCAGTCCACCTGTAAACTCTCTTTAACGTGGATTTCCATGTATCATAAAAACCCTCTGAAAACAATACAAATTCCTAGACATGCTGAAAACAATCAGGCCACCCCTAACAGATGCACGAGTGCATGATGAATGTGCTTTTGGGTACAGACCCACGACCTGTTCATGTTTCTAGCTGCGCACATTTGAGGCGCTCAGGTGATGCGCAGATGTGAATCCTTGTTGGTGGTGGAATTGCTAGAAGGGTGCAACATTGCCACATAAAAAGTATTTCTCCCCCACAGGAGCTTTCACCCCATTTAGGAGGGCAGTTGTGCTCTACCACCTTATGTCACTGAACCTTCCCACCCCTGCTCTCCTTTTGTGTTATGCAGTCATCAGAAACAGAAGCTTAGACAAAGCAATATTTACACCAGTCTTCCCCTACAGATGTCAAGCCATGCCATCCACATTAGAAACAGAGAAGGAAAAAGGCACAAATTTTGTTTTATGAGTCTCACAAATAAATTCTGCCCTTTTCCCCATATTGATTCTGGGCAACCCTCACATAAAGGAGAAACATAGCACTATGAAAAAAGCTGTCTAGCACCATATTTCTAAAATCAGAAAACTATTTCCAATGGCAGCCCACTAAACAATTAAGACATACAGCTGTTGGCCTGACATTTCACTTGCAAATGCTCTGATAGGAGTGCATGAAACCTTTGGTAAAAGCACTGTTGCTTGCATTTACCTCACCTAGGAAAATTCCATTCAGAGACAGCATCTGGTATCTAACCAGGTCTTGTCTTTCATACAGTTTTTCTGTTGGACCAGGCAAGGGGCATGGAGATTTAACTAGCTGCCTGTGGCCACAGAGGCACCGTAGTTCCATTGGGCTGGAAGCCAGAACCCCTGCTCACCTCTGACTTCCACAGGGCTCTGCAAATTGGACGTGCCATACCCTCTGTGTTAAAACACTTACTCATCTGGCTCACAGGTTGGATACAACTTTTTCTTCGCTCTCTCTTCATTCTGAATCTGTGGCAGATGTGAGTCTTTGTTTCAACCAGGTTATTTTAATAAAGAGAACAATAGTCTTTCCAAGGCCATATGTTGAAAGCTTGGGAAAACCCACATCAAAGCCAATTAGGGGCCAGATGTTGCTGATATGGACTGCCAGCAAAACCAACCAGAGGTGAGAGTGCTGAGCAGTTTCTTAGAACCATGCACTCGAATGTTAAATCTATAGCTTCAGGCTCCCTGTGACCTGGCAGAAGAAAAGTGTGAGGGTGAGATCTCTAGTACCATTGATATATTTTGTCCAAGGCATACTTCTTGTGTGTCCAACAGTTAGGTCCATACATGTGCAACACATACCTACATGTATTTTATATAAGTACATTTAAAGTATATTCCAGAATACAACTATGTGAATGGAAAAAGAAAGCAAAGCTCTAGTATCATGAAATGCAGCAATTCCACCCTCCGATATGGCCTCTGTTTTTTAAATCATTAGGCAGTAACCTTATAGGGGAACACATTACATAAATGCACATACAGTCTTCAAGTTTAAATGGATCATTATATTTTAATGGGAGCTAAAGAGATCATAACTATGAAGCCTTGAGTCTTACAAAGGAGTAGGAAGGACTTGTTCCTTCGAGATTCATATTTCATTTATCTTCAATCTTCCCTAAATATACCACAGGGTTTTTTTGCGTAAACACATGCATATACAGAAGACCTTCAGTAAACTTTAAAATCTCTGTGCACCAATCATAACATGGTAAGCTCAAAAACAAAGTGTCAAACAGAATGAAAAGAAACTTGTTTTTCTATGACACTTTTTGTACTCCAAGTATCCTAGAGCACTTTAAAATAAATTACTTGGAAGCTGCTAGTGCAGTCATGCAGCAGTCGTTAGTTCAAACTCAGGCCTGGATGTCAGAACTTATTTTGGTAAAAGGAGGAAAGTACTAGCCAAAACCAGAAGTTTCCTCCTCATTCTTTCCACGGGGTCCATTAGCTCTTTCAGGCTTGCCTGGTGTAAGCAGAAGAGTTCAGCCTGGTATCTTATATTGCCAGTTATTCACCACTGGTTTAAAAACTCTTTTAAATAATGTGCACAGAGATGCTCACAGACACTTCTATACACACAAATGTTTAAAAAGCAAATAAGTGCAAAATTTCGACACCTTAATTTCCACTACAGGACCAGATGATTTGCTCTCCTGTCAACAGCATAATGCTCACCTGGGAACAAGATTACAAGAATCTGTCCCCAGGAGACTTTCAATTTTATGGATGTCTGGCTAGTGGCCATCCCATTTCACATCAACAATCACCAAATTTGGGGTCGGTCTCCTGAGCTTCTCCTGTCCACTGTATTAGCCCAGACTAAGAAATATTAATTCCTCAGGCAATTCTGTCTGTAGTAACTATTTGCAACTCCCAGTAACTTCCACAGGAGTTACACCTGTGTACACAAAACCAGTTCTGGACTCTAGCTATTTTGCTAAATAATTTCCTCTAGCTGTGAAAAATCTACTGCTCTTATCTGTAGGTCAGAGTTCTTAGTCTGTCTAAGTATCAATTTCCAAACAACTGTTACATAAAAGAGAGCAGCAGTCTCTTTTACACTAAACCCAGATGTATTTCAGAAAGTGGCAATTTTTCCCAGGAATAATTTCCGCAAGCTGAAGGGCAAGACAAAAGCATGGTAGAGTTTCCCCTTCACCTGCCTCCAGAACATATAATTTCATCTACAACAGGGTTCATATGGCTTGTCTGTTTTTTCACATTCTTTCAGAATTAACATCCTTTATTAGACTAACTAACACTTTGCTAAAAAATGAAAGATGGATTTAAAAATGCCTCCTGGGGCCAAAACACCAGGACAACTGTCAAACCATGCAGTGGACTCTAACAGAAGTCCTGACATCAGACCAGCAGCAGGCAGATGGTGGAAAGCAAAAATGGTGGAGGACAAACTGAAGAAAAAGGAATGACAGAAATGAGAATCTTTTTTAACCAGTGTAAATTCACTGACTTTGAAGGAAAAGCTCCAAGGTAACATCAAGGTAAATAGGAGGCTGAACTTGAGGTCTGATCCTCCTGCCTCTTGAATATTTGTCTCTTCTAAGTAGAGGTGACAGAGAATGAAAAAATTTGGATTTGGCACCACTTCAGTGCTCTAGGCACAGGGACAATGACCTAGACAGGTGAGGTAGCTATTTTCCATCACCAGAACATCCATGAGATCTCTGCTGCATGGAACTGGGCAATAAGCAGGGATACAACCACATGATTTGAGGAATATCCAAGGACTGGAGAAGCAGGCAGAATTTATCTTTCCTCTTACCACAGTGGCAAAGAGCACTGGGCTATTGTAGGATGTAAGAAAGATTTTTCAGCAAAGCCACCAACAGCAGAGGAGGAAGAGCAGCACTTGACCCCACCGCATGCTAGGAAGATGCTACTCATTTGTTTACAAGTCATGTTCTGCTGCAATTCAGACAAGAAATAGGAGCAATCAGGTAAGCAGTTAAATGAGTGTCACCAGTATGCAGGCAGAAGAACCAAGCACTAAGGAGCTGGAAGAATGGGGGATGTACTGTCTGCCCCCTCTTCACCCCACCACCACCTGCCTTTTCCTTCTGCTACAGGGCTGCTGTAGCCAGCTCTGTGTTGACTCTTGTGTGACCCTCTTCAAAGCAGCACTTTTAAGAACTCAGAATGACCAATGAAAAAAAAAAAGACCCTTTATTCCAGACTTTATTTTTAGCCATGCTTGTGCCCTTCACCCAACCACTACATGAACAACAACAACTGAAGAGTCACGCTAAATGGCAGGCTGCTATATCTGAAATAGGGCAGAATTGTTCAGCACCTTGCCAGAAGGAAAAGAAAAAATAGATTTAAATAATTCATTGAGGGGTTTGACGAACTGACCAGTGCCCCTGCTCCTTCTTGTCCCCTGCCCATATCTGAGGAAGGAAAGAGTCCTCTGTGCAATTTCTTCTCACACCCTGCCAGCAGCAAGGTCTGCTCGCAAAGCCAAATTGACTTGACTGTAGTAATATTGTTCTGCTGAGACAAGAACAATGATCAGCACAACAGCACTGTTAAAAATGTTATAGGCTTCATAAAAACAATCACATCAGCTATAAAACGGTAGGTGATCATGACTGCTGCACTGCTCTCATCATAACTTAGCTTGACTTGTCTGGATGGAGAAAAAAATTATAGACAATTCCCTTTCCTTTCCCCCATTACCATGCAAAGTGATACAATGTCCCTATTCCCTGCTAGACCTTGGTTGCTATAAAGATAGAACGATGATTTTTAAAAGATAGGAGATGAGATTTGGGGTTGAAAACTGTCTGCATAGTGTTACAAGGTCTGTTAAAAAGCAGAACTAACTAATAACCAGCAAATTTTTAAAGGTTCATGAGAACCAGCAATGGCACTCTGTTTGGCTCAGCTGTAAGTGGGGAATCGATCAAGCAGGTCCATTTAAGACTCAACATCTGCACTTCTTGTCTAGGTAAGACTCCCTCTGTAAAATCACCAATAGTTCAGGATCAAGTCCTGAACACATGTTGTCTAAAAGGCTTATACTGATATATAAACATCATTTTAATTCTTTCTCATGTCATGCACATGTTTGCACTGCATAAGGCAAACACAGTACTAAGAAGATCAGTCATTCAAGCAAGATTCTGCTTGACTTAGGTCAGGAAACTAAGTGATAATGTCAGTCAGACAACTGAGACAGCTTTCAGTTCAGAGCAGCGCAGGACTCTTCAGCAAGGTCTGTTCAGGAGAGAGGATTTCTCTGCTATGGTAAGGGCTCTGCAAATAACTGATTTTCCAGAGGGCTAACTACAAAAGACAGACAACCAAGCAACACACTTTAGTCTTCATCAAACCAGATTGGTTTGGATTTCTGTTTTCCTTGCTGATATTAAAACCCCAGAAAAAAATCAGTGTATTAAATGGAACAGTCCAAGAGGCCCAAAACTAAATGTGCTGATTTTGATGAACTGTGTAAAAGCCAAAGGAAGAACAGAACAATGTCTACAAAGCAAGAGTAAGAAAACACCTTTCCCTTCCACCCACAGTGAAGGAGGATTTGGCTCAGTTTATTCCCCTGCCTGAAGAGAGTTGAGTGAAAGCTCCTGCTAATGCAAATGTGGGTTAGCGACCAGGCTATAGCACAGGGTGGGAAAGAGGGAGCAAGGAAGAGAAGGGAGCCTTGACCCTCCCTTCTTACAAAGTTCTACTTCATGTAAATAATTTAATAATGATTGGAGTAGTAATGGCTACTCCATGTCCCAGTCCCACTCAGGCCTGGATTGGCCTCCCTCTGAATTAAAGTAATTTTACAATTTACGGGGTTTTCCCCCTAAATGATCAAGAACATTCATGCATTTTTTCCATTTCCTACGCTTGGTCTTGTGACTTTCAAGTTACCTCAAACCCTAACTATTAAAGCTTTATTGATCTAACAACATGTTAAGCATACCAAATTCTCAAGAAACCAGTTAAAGATGTGACATATTATGAGAAAAGATAAAATCATCCAGAAATGGAAAATTTATATGCAAATATTCTCTGTGACAGAGGGAGAAACACAACCTAAGTACAAGATACCATTCAAAATAGCTGTGTGTCTTACAGAAAGGCTAGGGTCTTTTTCCTCCCTAAGTTCTCCATATGCAAAGTCAAGTGCTATTACTATAGTCAGAGAGAATCATAAAAGCTTCAGATGGAGGGAAACAACAATTAATAAGTTTTAGAGCTTTCTATATTCCACATGCAATAATTCAGGTATGCTAGGAGTCACATTTCCTGAATATAGAGACTTTGAAACCAAAGCCCTATCTTATTGAGAAGTAGTGAGTCATGACTTTTGAATGACAGCAAGTTGCAGTGTCTAGCCCTGATGATTCACAAGACAGTAAATCTCAGACCTGTCACAGATCCAGATGCAAGTATTTTGAGTCTGGGTCTTTGGGAGGGGAAAACTGCCCAAGCTGACATCGCTACAAATGATGAAGAAGATACCATGTAAAACTGAAATTCCACACTTCGAAGAGCACCAGAAACATTTTTTTTGTGGTCTGATGTTTTAACCATGATTTATTGCAATGATGCATATTTGAGAGAGACGCATCTCTGATGGAGATGTGAAGAGGTTTATAAGCCTAATTGGATGGCATAGGTATCACAAAGGCATGTATGACTGGCTATTATGCCATACGCTGTCATAACAGTGATTTTTCAAACGCTCATTATCTTTGTGCTGAGAAACATTAAAAGCTAAAATATTTTGTAAAGTAACCAGGGCAGTTTAGGAAACAGAGCTCAGCACCATTTATCATTCACTACTGCATACGACCTTAGAGTCTGGTGTAAAAACATTACAATGTGATTTGAAACATTACCCCACTTGCAAAACTGAGGTGGCTGAGGCTTCTCAAGAGGAGATGTTTTAATATGATTTGCTGTATTCTGTTACAGAATGAGTCCTTTGTAATAGTGACTTCACAGTTTGCTGCCCCTGCATTGATCATCCATAAACTCATCCTGATTGTCTGAACGTAAAAATCTGCTACACCATGCCACAGACTTTTTGTCAGTGCTACACAATATATGGATAGGCTTTGCAAAGGACACAATAGGACAGGGCAGCCCAGGGGGTGGGGGAGCAGACTGAAGCAATTAAAAGTGTGCAAAGGTACAAGGTCTATTCTCAGCAAGGTCTGCGCACTCCAGACCTCTGGAGCACAGACTACTACTACATGACTGTGAACTTCAAAAACAAAAGAAAAGTAACTAAAAAGCACAATTTATCTTGAAATGTGCCCTTGCCACAAAGAAGGCTAATGGTATCCTGGGCTGCATTAGGCAAAGCACTGCCAGCAGGTTGAGGGAGGTGATCCTTCCCCTCCGCTCAGCACTGGTGAGGCCACACCTGGAGCACTGTGTTCAGTTCTGGGCTCCCCAGTACAAGAGAGACATGGATATACTTGGAGAGTCCAATGAAGGACCATGAAGATGATGAAGGGACTGGAGCATCTCCCACATAAGGAGAGGCTGAGACAGCTGGGACTGTTCAGCCTCAAGAAGAGAAGGTTCAGGGGGATCTCCTCAATGTGTATAAATACCTGAAGGAAGTGAGCAAAGAGGACACCCTTTACAGCTAAAGGGTGTAAAGAAGGCGGAGCCAGGCTCTTTTCAGTGCTGCCCAGTGACAGGACCAGAGGCAATGGGCACAAACTGAAACACAGGAGGCTCCATCTGAACATCAGAAACCACATTTTTACAGTAAGGGTGACCAAGCACTGGCACAGATTGCCCAAGGAGGCTGTAGAGTCTCCACCCTCACAGGTATTCAGAAGCCATCTGGACATGGTCTTGGGAAACCAGCTGTAGGTGGCCTTGCTTCAGCAGGGGGGTTAGACCAGATGATCTCCAGAGGTCCCTGCCAACCTCAACTACTCTGTGATTCTGTTATGCTCTGAATTGGAGGAATGTTTCTCAAGGACAAGTGTCCTCCCTCTTTCAACGCTTCGAAAAGTTACACTTTCATTCTGCAGTAGAGTAAAATAATGTTGCAAAAACTTGGGTTTGTAGGTTTTGCTTTTTTCCCCAAAACTTAGAAGCACGTGTTCCCAGCCAACTCTCCTATTAATGCCTCTAAACTGGGAAGAGCAGAGATTTGAACCTCTGCCTCTCAGCACAATTTCTTTAAAAGAAAATACACCTCTGTGAAGCATTGTGACTGAATAAAAAAGTGTTCAGGCCTAGGACTTCATTAATGACTGCGGAAGCTTTTCTTTCTAAACCCAGCTTAGCAGTAGCAGATGATGTGATTTAGTGCCAAATGCAAAATTACAGTCCTGTCACAGTGAAATTCACCTGACTACTTTTTTAAAAAAAACTTCAACACTGAAAAGGCCAAGGACAGGGGTGCTGCCCTACCCACTCAATCCTGAGCACTTGCTCCACCACCCCGCAAGACAAGGTGACACACGCATCCCCACCCCTCTGTTGTGGACATGCTTGTGCTGGGTCTAGAAATGGGCTCAGTACAACAGTAGATAGCACTGCCAGAGCTCGCTCGAGACCTCTGCAAACTGCAGACAAGGACTTCAAGCCAGGTGACAGATCTCCTGCATCCTGCTGTTACAGGGAAAGACAACTGAAGTCTCTGGGGTTAGCAAAGTAAGCACTTCTTTAGCTGACCTAAAATCTGTGCAGTTTTAATCTAAAAATTCAGCTCTGATTAAGAATTTCCTTCTCCCTTTCTCCCCCCATCTGGCTGTTTATTGCTGACTCTCCTTCCAGCTGAGAACAGTAACTGGCACATCAACACCCACAGAGACTCTCTAATGATCCAGGGGAAAGTTAATCACATCGTAGCATCACATAAATCACAGCAGTTGGTCTGCGATTTACTCAGCCTTAGTGAGGGCCAGATCTTGAGCTCCCAAATCAGCCTTTCTTTTTTTTTTTTTTTTTCTTTTTTGCAATAAGACTATTTTCATTCTTTCATTTCACCTACTGAATCAGTCTGAGGCATCATAATGGCTCACAACACTACCAACTGGGAAATAAAACCCCATGTTTCTACACAGGAACAAGTTCTGTTGCCTTTTCTAGCTTCCCCTGCTATGATGTGCTCTGCTTAGCCCAGGGTGTTTCACAGGGAGGTTGTATGTGTATGTAGACAGGCTACTCTATCACGGCAGCACATCACCTTAGAGGGTTAAAGCCTTTGCTGTTTTTCCCTGCCAATATTCTGATTTAATGTAAATTAATTTATTTCTGGGAAAAAATCCTATTCGACATACGCATGGAAACATGCAAACACACACACAAAATTCCTACTCAGATCCACTCTGCTTATGTAGCCATGTCTGAAATGTTGTGTTGTTGTGATGTACAATAAATATAAAAGGAAATCAGGCACTCAACCAGCACCAGCTAAGCAGAAGGGCTATTTTTCCTTTTCCCAGGAGGCCGTTGTTGACACCAAGCTGTGCTGAATCAGGAGAGTAATGGCACTCAGAAGCCAATAGATCCTGCCCCTCAAAAGCACCCATCCTTCCGAGCACCCACAACATCCCTTAACTATACCAAGAATTGAGGATTCAGTTACACTCAGGATAAGGGAATGAAAGCATTAACACAACAACAAAAAACAGTATGGAATGACAGAAGAGAAAAAGTCCCACCTAGAAATCTTTTTGTGGCACCAGAAACTATATGAGGTTTATAGCATTCACCTGACAATAAACCAAACCTAACTTCACATAGCTTGCTGTGATTCACCTCCGCCCTTTCTTCCTAGTTTTCATTTTCGCCAAATGGTTGAAAACCTTAGGGGATAAATTTAACTAATTCTGGCTTATTGTCTCTACTTTTAGCAGTTACTCTGTCTGAAAACTAAAATCCTTATGCAAACTGGTTCTCAGATATGTAATCAATATTTAAAGTATTCCTAAAACCTTTGTTTATCAAAACATCATAAACATGAGTTCAATCACCATGTCAAAATATTTAAAAGATTTACTAAAACAAACATTTGATTAATTTTAGCCCCTGACTGGAGGACACAGTTAACAGCATATCAGCTTGTGTGAATTTATAACATTGGCTTCTGTGAGATCAGTGTCTTCCTGGATTTCAGTAGATTTTAGGTCTAATATTTGCAGGTTTGGAAAGCTAAGTTACAATGGGTCCTTCAGAGAAACCTACTTTTTCTTTGCATGTAAAATGAAGCCCCAGTGTGACTGCCTGCTAGGACGACCATTTGAAGGAAAGAAATAATACAGAAAATAAGTTTTTGCACCCATTGAGGATGAATTTCAGGGCATAATTTAGTTTGGTTTGTGATCTTGATGTATATTTAGCTTTCTTGGTTGGACAGCTGAGGTACAAAAGAGTGAAGTGATGTCTCAAGATCACCAAGTAGAACCTGAAATCTCTGTCGTCCCTTAGCTCCAACACAGACTGTATTACTCTGAGCTGGGAGACTTCTCATCAGTGTCCAGTTCTAAATTTGTGTGAGGCTATCAATTCCAAACCCAAATGCCTGCGACCAATAAGTACAAAGCATTAAAATTTCTCCCTCATAAGAAATTTTTGCAATACAAAAGCAGCCTGATATTAAGATGTTAAAACAACAACAACAACAAAAAATTAGTTACCAATTACCAACTCAAATTGAACAAGATCTAGCTATTATCTCTCTCTCCCCACACACACCCCTCCTTTTTTTCATTTTCCCTTTAAAAGAAAGAAGAAAATTATAATTTAGTGCCTGGCACAGCATTTCATGGATCATTGCTGAATTTTAAGACGTGAAATGGGTCAGCGCTGCCCTGAAGAGGAAGCTGATGTCAGTAAGGCGCTATTGTAACTGCAGTGGTCAAAGGACACGGAGGCAAAGCGTGCAGAATTAGATAGCATATCTGGTGAAAACAGTTGATATGCTCAGGGAAAAAAATATACAAACGCATTTTCAGGCTCAGAGTCCTATAAGCAAGTGTTAGGATACTGTGTAAGGAATAAGCAAGTGTGGGTGAGACTGGCAGTAAAGAAGATTCACCTGTAAGAACGTAAAAAGCGTATGGAGCCTCCCACTGCAGACTAGCACTGAGTCTGGCCCTGGCACAAAAGCAGGCTCTGCGTGGTGCACAGCCGTTGCTTCTGTGTTTTACACCAAGAGGTCCGGTGCAGGCACCATGTCAGGTACAGGCAACAACGGGATCTCCAAGGACAAACACAGTCAGGAGCTGCTGTGCCGTGACATTTTGGTGTCTGCTCTCAATTGCCCATGCCTAGCTACGGGGGCCACTGGTTTGGGCCTGCTGAGGTAACTCCTTCCAAAACTTGGTGAAGAGTAAAAACATCCCTATATCATTTTGGTGCTTGAAGGCCACTTGTCCATGCACAGGGGGGGACCCCATAGGAGGGATTCCTGAACGGGCTGATTTGTGCAGATTTACTGCTTTCAGGGAGAAGTAGAGGAGCCCAGTTTTCCACCTGCTCACAGGCTTGAAGATGAATCAAAGCTATAATTTCTGTATTTCTGTATCATGCTCTTATGCATTTGGAAACCATGGGATACAAGAAAGTGAACTAGAAAGCACAATTCTAGCCTGAATTTAAAAAAAAACAAGTAGTTTTATTGCAGGTTAGCACCTCTTGTCCAGAACACCTAACGCACATCCTGGATGCTAGAGCTGGGGATTCAACATTCACAGCAAAATCCTATTTTCACAATACTGGATGTAATGCTGGCCTTAAAATGCACCCTCCCTCTCTGAGCCAATATAGTTATCCCAACTCTGGATGCGGGGGTTTTTTTGGTTTGGTTTGGGTTTTTGTTGGGTTTTTTTTTTTCCCCCAATACAGATGCAGCCCGAATGGCTTGCAACTTCATTAACTCTGGGCCTATAGATATGGATGTTCTCAGTGGTTTCTTCTGGAGACAATGTTTGGGAACCTCAGAGTGATTTCCTATCCCAAATCATGGCTGCTCAGCCAGGATTGTGGGAGGTAAGTCACCTTATATCAGTAAGGTGACATTGGAGCTGGAGACTGTTCCCCCCTCACTGTTATTTTGTTTTTCAGCCTGCTGGCTGCTTTACTGCTACCCAGCGTGAACAGGTCCCCTTACACCAGGCTTTTAAAAATTAACTGAGATATCAATATCACAAACACTATGTAAACATATGATTTCTAGTATTTTGCCTGACTTCTAGTAGGACTGCAATCTGTTCATTATTAACACCGATGACAGATTTGGTAGCGAGATGCTCTTCTTTGCTTACCTGTGAAAGGACATATTCCTTCCTTCCTTCCTTCCTTCCTTCCTTCCTTCCTTCCTTCCTTCCCCCCCAGTGCATGAGACAAAGATATGTTACAACGTTCTGCCGTGTTGTGAAGCTGTCGACTGTCTGCCATTAGGGGTCCTTCAGAAAAGGCTGAAGAAACATTTGTTAGGAATGATATGGAGACAGATTCAGCAGGTTTTGGATATGATTTTGCTGGCCCTGGGCTATACGGAGATTCCTATGAAGTCAGTGTCACATAAATTGTAATGGCCTTTCTTCTTTAACAGTTATAATATTAATTAGGACAAAATCTAATTCACAAGCTGGAGCTGAATGGGGGAATTAGCTAATAATGTATGATTAAACAATGGTAAGCAAGGTCACTGCCTGACTAAATATTCAGTAATCAGTGATTAGATTTCATTGGTCGATTTCTTTAAAGGACCTGATTGGAGATGACCTCTTTCTTTTAGATTAAATGTCTGCTCAGGCTGAGTTATTATTGATCAAGAAGCTGACCTTATGGCCAACACTGGCACTCCCCCATTACTAATCTCTTTGCATGCAGTGTGCATGTAGTCACTGGAAAACTTCAAAGAGATTCAATCAAGTTGACGATTGCTTGGTTAATTAACAAAGTGCCATTTTTTGGTATTCCAGACTCGTCGTTCTCTGCATTCTTAGAGAAATCACTACTAGCATTCAATTAAAACAGCAGTCAGAGAAAAAAAGAGTCCATAAACTTTGCATGGGGCAAATCCCCAGACAAGGGGAATGAAGGGGTTTTTTCCCTCTCCTGTAAGTGAAGGAAAGCTGTAATGAAGAAGGTGCTTTTGTGTCTTTGTATCCTGCAAGGTGAACTTAAGACATGGAGTGCAAGAAGGTGCTTTGCAAATTGTCAAGCACAAGAATGACCTCAGGGAGGCTTTTAGCTATCTCGGAGCTCCAACTACCTCCATAGTTCATATGACCAAGTAATAATGGGCAAGAATTTGTCTTTAGGACATAAGGTCAAATATTTATCTTATATCTACTAATTTTCTAGTGTTTATACCCCTCTTAGGCTGCATGTTACTATAAAAGCAGTTAATAGTTGTCTTCATCCCCACCCTACAAAATTTTACTGTAACTCTTTTCTAGAAGGTAAACCACTAATTCTTTAAGGGAGAAAATATGAGCCATGCAACCAGCACATAGTCCTGAGATTTTGCAATCTTCAGAAGAACGTGGTCTTGTCTTCATGTCAAATGTTATGTTCTCAGGAATGAATTATTTTCTTGGTCTGTCTGTGTGTGGTAGGAAACTCTCTTCTCAAAAGCCAACAGGGTTAAGTTAGTCAGGGTTTAAGTAACAAGCAAAAACCACACAGGGCTCTACAAAATCTCAGCTAATCCTACAGATGCACGCAGCTGCAGTGAAACAACTTAAACCACGACAGAAGTCAGTTTAGCCTGAGAAATTTCACAAATCGTGTACAAATTCTGCCACTGAATTTGCTCCCGTTTATTGGGGTACTTAAGGAATAATGCCAATTGTAACAACTCAGCTGTGACAATATAAAATTTGCATAATGGGATTTAGTTCCTTTATCTGTCTGGGATTTTTATACTGACTTAATCCACGATATATGAGCATCTCTCTTGGCAATCTGCTCTCTGGCCTTTTCTAGATTCAAACCAGAGAACTTGCAGCATTTGCAGCAAATCTTTGGTGCACAACATACATCCAGGCAGACAAAAATATATCGAGTGTCGAAGTAACTAGATAGATCAGTCTCCTCTTTGGGTTACCAGAAAATCTGAGCTTGAGTGACACTGTCTGAAGGAATTTTGCGCAGAAGCAACGTGGCTGAAATGTTCCAGCCAGTCTTTCTTATCCACCTGAAAGCATGGAGTGAACATACCATCACTCAGAAGCAGTCTTTTCTGATTTCCTTCACACAGCTGTCCCCTTCTTTCTGTGGCTTTCTTCAAATTAAGTTCCAATCTTCCTATCTTTGATAATCATATAATAACATTCAAGGCCAGACTTGGATAAATGCAGAGCTCCGAGCAAGATTTAGAGGTCAGCACTTTTAAAAAAAAAGCCAAACAATTCAAAACCACCAACAACAACAACAAAACCTCTTGTCTAAATGGCACATATGGAATTGAGGATGGTTATTCTTTTTAAGCAACCTTAAATACAAGAGGGGAAAAAAAATATTTATGAAAGTTGCAATCTTGAGAAGCAGAGTCCTTTAGCTCACATTCAGATTCCTGCTCAGGCTCTGAATTATCTGGCTGACTGATGTTGTTTTCTGTATTTCAAGCTTCAGTCTTTTAAAAAATTAGAGAGGAACGCTTACCTGTATCAAGCAGACATAAAAATGAGTTTCACTTTGAGACTAAAAGAACGATAGCAACAACTTTGGAATTAATTTTTCAGAACTGAAATGATCGATACTCATGGCATGTATAAGATAAAAATCAGGCATATTTGCTGATGTCGGTACAAAACTTTCAGGTTGACTAACATGGGGATGAAAATGAAGGAAGAAAAGACAGACTAGGCCCTTCTAAAAAATAGTATTTCTCAGGTTGCTGTAGCTACTGCCTTTGTTGACAGCTAATTCTAACAGCAGCATTTAGGGACATCAGCATGGCTCACCAGGTCATGGCAACCTCTGCTTCAACAGTACACATGCATGGTTATAAAGTACTACTTGCAGAAGGTCAAACATTAGGATCTCAACACAATGATATTTCCAGATTTCTCCTCTTTACTAAGAGACCAACGGGGATTGTGGCCCACCCATTAGCTTTGCCTACTGCAGCGCATGCTCCCACTGGAAATGTGTGAAGACACCTGCAGAGCACCTCCTCTGTGGTTTTTTGTGTAGAAGTCTGTGCTGTACCCACCCCACCTCCCGTCATGAGCCAGCATTGCTTCCCTGGGGCTCTGCCAGATATCATAAAGATGAGCGTGGCATGGCACAGCATTTTTTAATCCAGGCAATGCCAGACACGGTGATGAAGCCATTAGCTTTTACTTCTTGATCATTTAGTTGCAATAAATTCTAAACCAAAGCATGCACCTCATTACAAATGAGGATGGAAACAGTGAAAGGAAGTTGCCATTTTCCCGGCCAAAGCAGCACGGTCTGTAAGTGCATACATTACAGGCTGTGTAACCCTTGGAAGGAAATTATCACAAAAAATTATACAGATATTTTAATATAGTCCAGGGAAGGTATTCATCTGAATTCCTTCACCGCACAATGCAATGTGTCTGTACACCTCTAGAAATATTTACTCTTATTAAACAAAGGCAGAGTCTGCAAGCACAATAAACAAAGCTGTTAATTCAATAGACTGCTCTGAAAATCAAGGCCCTAATTCCTTAGCACTCTTTATCTAGCACTCATTCAGTCACCTAGAAGACACAGTTATATGTTAGCCCTAATTCCAAATGACTGTATTAATAAAGATTGTTCAGCACTAGACTCTTGCTGTACCTTGAAACAAAAGTTTTCTTTAATTGAAATTTAGGATCCCTCTTTGGCTTCCTGTTGTGTTTGGTCTCATAAAGTGAAGAATGCTTCAGTTAATTTAATTTTTTTTAAAAAAATAAGCAAATTTCCAAGCAAGTCTCAATTTCAAAATTTTAAATAAACTTTCAAATTCATAATTTTACAAGCAAAATTTGAACTTTCTCTCAGAGAATATATTTTCAGGTGTTCATAAAGGACTTAAATGTGCATTTTGGACCATCACTTTACAGATGTGTTAGAAGGAAAGTTCAGTTCCTCTGAGTTTACAAGTTTTAATACACAACAAAGAGCCCGTGTAGGTCAATCTTTAAAATCAGAAATATGTAGGGTTTTGCTTTTTTGTTCACGGGTCTCTTCTAAATTCCTAGTAAGAGGAGAACAACATTTTGGGGGGTAGCAGGAAGTGTTTCATTTAATGCCAATGTTTATATTACTTTGTTTAAAAAAATCAAGCAAATTCCTAACTGAGACATTGTTTCAAAACAAAAAATTGATAGTAAAAATGTTAAAATTAAATATTTACATCCTCCCTTTTTCTGGAGCATAAATCATAATTTGATGAAATCTTTGATAAAGGCACATTTGTTCTTCCATGGGAAAAAGTTTTGGCTGAATAATACCACCTGCATCTGCAGTTCTACCTCCACGGTACCTGTCCTCACTCCAGAGCACACAACAGAAGTGTAAAAACCTCTGCACTGTGCATAAAGTGGCTTTATCAGGACTGTTCAGACAAAGAGGCACCAAAGGGAAGAAGCTACAGGGAATTCCCATTGCAGGGCTGCTTTCAGTGCTTGCATTTGCACCAAGAATTGGCTGCTGCCTCCTCCTGCTTAAGATATCGGCCATGGAGAAACTGCACGTGAACCCTACAGCTCACAGGGGGACCCCTGAGAACCCGCACCTTGGCTATGTCTCTCTTACCACTTCCCCTTCCATTTAGCACTGCAGGAAACCAAGGAGGCCAGGGAATGGTTTTTACTCACAGCCTAAATACAGGCCGGAGGTACTAAGAGCTAGGTGCACCTTGGGATAAGGTTGCCTGAAGTCTGCTCCACTCCCATCCACAAATCACTCTGTGGAGACAAAAGTACCTGCCAAATAACAGGAGAGTCTTACTAAAATACTGTTTTCAAATAGGAAATAAAACCAAAACCTTCTTCCCCACAAAAAAAATCAGGAGGTAAAACTGTTGGACATTTGTTTATTACCTAAGACACAGCTCTGGCTGGTAATTACTGCTAGATACACATTTTTTAAACAATCAAAAGATGCTTAAAAATAATAAAGCTGGCCTGGAGAGAAGTATTGATTTGATTATTTTATTCCTTTGGGAGCAACCTGGGTTTAATCTACCAGTGATCTCGTATAGATATTTTTAATGCATTTATTTTTAGATATGATAACACAGAATATATTGTTTTTAAAGTTATACCTCTGTGGGAACCAAAAGATGTCTAACAGAAAATAAAACAACTATACAACATTCCCTTGAATAATTTGCAACCCCGTGAGGTAGAAATCTTCCTTCAAATTCAATGTCATAAGCTGACTGCAGAGGACACTAATAGTGAATTATCCCCAAGCCTAGAAGCAAAGGTCTACCCAAAGTAAGGGGTTAAATGTGAGAAATCTGAAAAGACAGATGCTTATCTGAAAAAGTCACTGAATAAATATGAGGCAAGCTGTAGCTTTCTGCTGACCTCCTAAGTGGTGGGGTTTGGGAAAGAAAACAACAGGAAGAAATTAAAATAAAATTAACTCCTATAAAATAGTAAAATTATTCAGAAGGTGTAGAGGAATGCTAATGCTTTCAAACACATCCACCTTTCATGCTACCCTTGAACAACTAAGGAAAGGTCATGCACCATACAGGCAAGCATCTGGAGTCTGCTTCTCTGAACAGCCCCTGTCTACTTGTCCCATACCAGCTGGAATCAATTCTCATGATCTTCTTGTTTGCAGTAAAGTGCTAATACAAAAAACCTCTGAGTGACCCAAAAGGCACTGCAGTCCCATCTCTAGCATGCCCCTGGGAATGAGACAGAGTCCTGAAGAGGAGAACCTCCAAAGTTACAGGCAACCCTAGAACAAAAGGGAGGTAAGCAACCCAAACAGTAAATTAGAAAAGCTCTGTAGAACAGAGCACTGGGAAAATCATCTGCCTTCCTGTGCTGACCAACAGGAATAAAACCACGGAGGCTCATCCCTCCAGAGCTCTGGGGAATTGGCCCAATTTCAGTGAACTGTTCTAATCCCAGCTTTGGGATCCTCCTTGAGTCACCCATTGCAGCTCATGTTTCCAAGCCTGGACACCCTCAGGCATTGAGTAAAGGATGTTTTCAGTCTCACATGGATTGAATGGCAGCTCAGGGCAGCAAGCACTTAACATGGCAGGATCAGGGGGAAAGCTGAGCAAGTGCAGAATACCTTAACAGACTTTGTGGCAAAGGCAGCTGGTCAGGCACAAGTGTCCCACAGGCTGGATTTGAGTCACGCTGCCAGCTGAAGCCCACTGTGTGCGCAGGCATACATCTGCCTATAGGGACAGACAATACGAGGGGGTAGGGGAAAAAAGCTAATTTATAGCCGCTTCTCTGAGTGTTGTACAAAGGGCTCTACATCGTCCCACGAAGGGATGGGTAGAGAAATTTCTTTTCGTGGGCAAATCAAGAATTTCACAAAGACACCTGTAAGTGCAATAGTTCACTCACAGCCACTTTGATATTAATTCCACAGGGAGGATGAAGAAGAATAGGCTTACCTTCACCTCCCCTTTTATGGTTGGTTTTTTTTTGTTTTTAAAGATGCTCTTAGTGCGACATGAATTCACTATGGGAAGAGAAGCAGGGAAACTACAGCTGAACAACAGATTGATTTATTTTCTTTGGAGGTTAGAAATTCATCATGGCCCACCATTAAAGGTGTTTTCCAGTCACACTAACCTTTGGTTTCTGATATCATCCAAGACCCTGTCAGCATCTTAAGGGATGCTCTTAGCTAGATGTCTGATTGCTTTCTCCTTTCATTTTCCCCCAGCTTTTCTTTTAGTGTTGCCTCTATTGGCTTATGATAGAAGGAAAGCTTTTAGCTTTTTCCTTTACAAATTCCACTCACAATTCTCATTTAAATAAGCTAAACTGAGACAGTAAAGTGGTCAAAAGTTGCTTAAGAGGACGAATTTTACGAGCAAGGAGTACAGCTAAGACAGACCTATGTAAGAATAGATACAGATTTATAAAAACTATGTTCCGCTAACAGAATGGATTACAAGAAATAGGCATGTTTCTAGCAGAAACTGAAGTAAATAGCGAGAAGGTGAAGAGGCTGGGATAACATCAAGGCATCCAAAGAGGCTGCACACCCTGACTGAAACTGGAAGTGAAAAACAGCTAGTGCCCTTCCGTGTTAATGAACATTTGGCAAGGGGACAGAGGCAGGCTGTCAGGACGCTGTGAGCAGAAGGCTCCGACTGACAGCCCAGCTGGGAAAAAACTGGGCTGGGCACCCAGAGCTGGCTCCTGCACCCCCTGGCCGGGAGGGTCTGCCCCCCGGGCCGCCCCCCTCCCCGTGTCTGGGGGGTACGGCCAGCTGCCGGCTGCATGCCTGCACTACGCCTGACATGGAGAAAAATGCACCAGCACACCCATGTGTTAAAAATAATATTAATAATATGAAGAATAATAAATCTTGTGACCCTAAATATTTTGCGGTTATATCAGAAAATAGTTAGTTTCTCGCTTCAATCTTAATTTTTGCTGCATTCCTCTCTGGTCAGGCTGATAAAAGCAGCCCTTTTCCAAAGAGTAAGCCTCCTAATAAAATTAGGAGGCAGCCCATTGTGTTCTGGCGTTTTGTAAAACTACCCTGGTGTGTGTGTGTATATATATTTAAGTCCTTGACAAATTTGGACTCCACTGGAGCAGTAAGAAAGCTAAAGTCAAATTAATCAGAATAGATTCCCTAGATGAGACAGTCATTGCTGCTGAGCAAACCTTTAGGGAGAAAAGTTGTCCTTGAAAAATATTTGATGAAGCTGCTGCACTAAGAAAGGGGCTAAATCTATGAATAAAACAGCCACAGAGAGGTCCAGGGGCCCCATAGGCTCACTTTGTTAAGCAGAGAGAGGCAGGGGAGAAAAGGGAGAAAGAAGGAGGCTGACACCGAGAATTTCATTTTGTACAGCAACTCAAAACATCTCAAAACCTAGAGAAATCTAGAGGGCTGTCCCACCAAGTCCAAGAATCAGAAACAACGCTTTGCCCCAAGGTATCCCTTGAGCTAGTCAAAGCATTTAAATCCCTTGGGTAGGTGGCAAGGAAGCAGAAGGGAATTTTCTTCCTAATCATATCCTGAAACACTGGTTTGGGGCTCTGCCTCTATTCCACAGCCAGAGATAGAAACAGAGGTGCTTTCCAGGTCAGGATCCAGCCTGGGGACACCCCCACTCCTCCCCACTCCGATCATGACTTTTGCTCAGATGCAGTTCAGGGTGGGAGGACTCGTGCCATCCATAATCAACATCAGGTTCATCTCACCTGCACTGAAGGCAGCACAAGGGACCACAATGCAGTCAGACCAGGATATCAAGAACCCCCATCTTTCCATCTCCCTTTGCAAAGCATACGCACAAATCCGTTTTTTTTTTTTTTTTCTTTACTTTTAACATTTCTGGAAAGCTCAAGTCCTGCACTTCTTCATACAACATGAACCTGCAAATTCGCAGGCTGGAATGATTTGCCTGGGCAACTTGAAAACCAATAACAGAGGAACAATTGCACTTGGGCACATCAAAGGTCCAGCTGGCCCAGTAACCTGTCTCCAGCTGACCGGCAGCAAAGTCAAGGGAAGAGGACAAGAACAGTGCAAGTTTTTAGCGATAAACCTTCAGACTGCTCCCTCACCCCCCAGTGATTTGTAGCTCGGGGATCTCATGAACCAGAGGCAACATATGTGTATAGGGAGGCCTATGTTTTTGTTCTTTACTCCCATGACCTTGCTCATTTACTTTAGAGACCCATATGAATTTTCAGTTTATGCAACACCCTGTGGCAAGGAGTTCCACTACTTTATTCTCTATTTTTCTCTGTGTCATAATTTCATACACGTGTACCTTCTCCCTTAACAGCCATCACTTTTCCAGAATGAAGTCTTCCCCTTTTACGCTTTCCTCATTTTCAATCATCCAGCCAGGTAACTGAAACAAACCCACACTACTCAGGGAACTACACACACACCTCTGCCAACAAATATTTGGTTGAAGCTGGGATTGAGGGAAAAAAAAAAAAAATCTTTCCAGGTGTTTCTTAAGTGAAATATGGTTTAAGTAAAGCAATGCTGAATAACTATAGATTACAGGCATTTTTTTTCTTCTTTGAGAAAATCAGTCATAAGAACTAAACACTTTATTATAAAGAGTTCCCCTGGTCCTAGAAGTAAAATATAAAATACTAGAAAAAAAGAAGGCACTTGATGACTGGGGAAAGGCTTGAGGTAACCTGTCATTTAAGCAGTCAGTGTGTTCTCAGCCTGCTATTACAACGTTTTGCACTGTAACAGTAACAATAATAGGCTTTATCAGGGGCATTTGTCAGCCCTCCTCTCATGTAAGAAAAATTATGTCCTCAAGGGAATATAATTTTTATGTCGTCTCTAGGGGCATTAATAATTCCATTTTCTTCAGAATCAGCCTTTAAAGTTAGTCCTACCATCTACACAGTTCTCCAGCCCATAGTTCCTGACAGAAATGTTGGTCCTCTCCTTCATGAGTGCCACGACAAAGACAGCAGTGATGAATAATCACCGCTTGGGTGGCCCATACAGCACTAAGCGTAGGTGAGGGTGAGCACCACCAACTCCCGCTGACACCAGTCAGACACTGTCACTGATGCCCTTGAGGACAGTGGGAGAAACACCCCTCAGAGATTATTAGGATGTTCAAAAAGAGCTGTACTACCACTAGTTTCACTGGGTGCTGCAGGGTATGGGCCTTTTTCTGACTCAAGCCATGTATTAACACTCTACCTGTACCCTAAGAAGAATTATATGTCAAGTACTTAGAAAAAAAAAAAAAGCAATGGCATATTTAGTGGGCTATATTCATCTCTAAATTAATTTTTTCCTATGACTCAGTAAAAAAAGTAAATGCAACCTCACTTTCACCTTGGAAAGCACTGGGAAAATTTGAGATTGCAGAAAGCCTCTCCGTCACTGTATCATTGCTCTCTCACTGCTAGGCACTTCCAAAGGACAGTCTGAGGATGCAAAGAACTTACTTGTCAGTAACGGAAGTGATTAATTTAGTCATGAGACCAACACACACATTTTTATCTGATTAAGTCAAGCCCACTTAACTGAGTTTTCTCCATTAATTCTAAATCTTCTGGTAGATACCACTTTCATCTCATTCTGTGCTAATAAAGTAGCTTCATCATTGCTCTCTAAGCAAGTAGTATGTGCACAACTGTACAGATTTGGTTGTGGGGTTTTTTTTGGAGAAGAAGGCACTATGCATCCAAAAACCTGCATGCTAATACTGTCAGATTGAAGCAGGGATAGGTTCACTGGATATTTGGATAGGAATAGTACCAGATATAGTTTACTACCAAATATCTAACCCAAATATATATAATGATTCTGGAGAGCGTGAGTCGTTAAGTATATGGATTTTCTTCTACCCAATTTAACTCTGTTTGTTTTCCCTTCATCTACCAGCTTTGTCTGGTAAGAACCAGTAACTTCATGATGCCTTTCTCTATGGGCTGTGTAGCAGTGCTGGGCTGTATGCTGCTCCTCAGCTACCTCACAGACTGAGGGGCTTCCAGGGGGATTTTCAAGTGTTATTTCAGTGAAGTTATTCCCACATATGGTTTATGAAGCACTCTGCAGTCCTAAGGGATGAAAGGTGCTATATAAATGCAAATTGTTGCTGCTGTTATGCATGAACCACAGCCAGGTTTTAAACTAGACTGACTATGAAAAATGTCATTCCTCCTGACCTTTCCTGATGAGAACCACTGCGATTAGAAAACCTCTAAACTGTTCAGACATAAAGACAAATTCCAGTTCAAATTTTCTGGAAAGTAATAGCTATACTCAAAGTGAGCAGATGAGTTAAGGGAATAATAAAAAAAAAAAAAATACTCCCTGACTTAAGGCAACACTGATAAGACACCAGCCTCCAGGCCAAGGAATTTGGGCTCTTATTTTGACCCTGTACTAGAGTCTAGGACAACTGGGATGAAATCTGTTCACTGTTCTGTGCTTCTGTTCCTAACTCTCCTCCTCCCTCACCCACCATCTGTTTTGTCTATCCATATGGTATGTGTCTATCTACATTGCAAATTGTGTCTAGCTCACTGTTTGTAGAGTGCTTACCCAAACCTCATCCTCGAATGCCAGCTAAGTAGCTGTAACTGCGTCAGGTGCCCAAGCAAATGAATGTAAATTGGATGGTGCTAACGGGAAAAGAAAAGGGGAAAGTGGGGCCATGGCCCTTCAGTCTACCAGCTTCTTCCTCCCAAGTAAATATTCAGATGCTTTATAGTGCTATTTTGAGAAACATGAGCTAGCTCAGAGTTAATTAGCTGGGGGAGAGCATTGCATTAATATAGCTGTATTGCCTCAGGTGTAAGCTAGATTGTGCAGAACCAGCCTGGGAATGACAGCGTGACTGCACTGGGCTCTGAAGAGTTATCCTCAGTACCCGCTAAGAAAAAAATTATACAGAAAAAAGAATCTGAAGAAGCAGCTCAGTATCTGCCTTCTTATGACCTTGGAAGGCTCTTCTCTTCAGTCAGTCCTATAAGCTTAAAGCCTCCTCCACTGTCTTCCCCACTGGATGTGAGAAGATTATCTTCTCCAATAAACAACTCAGGAAGAAGTACAGTCCAGTTCAACTTGCTGCACGGATTTCTTGCATCGGATTTGGAAAGCTGAAAAATCTTTGGGCTCCACAGCACCACTGTCTGCTCCTTTCTCCAGCAGTCTCCTGCACAGCTGATTTGCACACACTTATGAAACCTGCTTTCTTTAATGTCCTCCTACTCTATTAACCAGATGAATATGGAGTAGCCTGTGGATCTGACTGCCATCAGAAGAAGTTGAATATCATCATCAAGAGACATCAGAGTAATTTGTGTCACACCTGTTTGCCCCATCTCTCACCGTGATCAGTCTTCCAACAGAAATCACAGATTTAGCCAGGTGTAATAGCTGCAAAAACTAGGGAAAAATTATGGCAGTCATGGCTGGGAATAAAAGGAACGTAGATGTCTTTTATGCAGTTTTAGTATAGAAAGTACTTTTTTCCTGCATTAGTGCACAAGGTACTACCAGATATTTTAGTAGACATTTTACTTTAAAATAAGGTGATGACTGAGTAGCTAATGCCAGGAGTTAAGAAAATGGACTTCTGCCCATTTTTTAAAATATGGGAAGGTGCAAACCTTCTAAACAGAAACCACGTAAGGGCCAGCTTCAGCCCAATCTAATTTCATGGGGAGTTACACACATCATTGTAGAAGTCAGCAAGACTACAGCAAAGCAGATATTCCTTCATTTTGGTCCAGAAAGAGAACAGAGTTCCTATTCAGCCTAACAGCCTATTCCCACTGCATTGATTCCACCTTTTCTGGACAACTCCCCACAAGAAATTCTGAAGTGTGAAATTAATCTTGGAAAGACTGTAGAAACTAGTCACTCCATACTGGGCATAAATCCCTCTAATTCACAGATCTGCTTCTTGGTGCTGTCACAAAGCGTCTCTCAGTGTCTCAGGCTTGCACAAAAATTACAAGTCAGACACTGAGAAGACCAAATATACTGTGATCTTGAGATGCACCCAGTTTAAAATTAGGCTGAGGTTTCCCTGCCACTCCTTCCCCCACACACCCTGAAAACCAGTTTCTTACTTCATTGGGGCATCCATAACTGCTACCTCACATACAGTGGTGATTACTCTCTAAGAACTATCTGCAAGCTGATTTCTAGCATGACACACTGTCTGATAAAATTATTTTCACTGGAAGCTCAGAGACATCAAGAAAAATAATGTGACAACATGCACATCATTTTAATCAGAAACCACATAGTTTTGGAAGGGAACACAGAAAAGTTACTACTTCTGGATTCCAACCCTACAGATAGGCACCTACCCCATCAGCCAGTGAGGTCATGCTTTTATTAAAGAAAAAAAAAAAAAAAAAAGGAAGAAGTAGTTGGACCCCAGATGCTATCTGGAAAACCAGATCCACCTGACTTAAAAAGAAAGTAACTACAAAAGGTAGTTCTGGTAGAGTCCAGACTGGGATTAAAAGATTAATATTAGCTTTAATATTCAACTGGATAATAGTTAGAACATTCTCATTTACAGAAGTGACCAACAACACAGTTTCACACTTTCTTTACAAGCCTTTATCTAATTTCAAAGCAAGTCCAGTGACATCTAAGATTAACACTATTTCCAAATTAACATGCGTGTAAAAACAAAAAAAAAAAAAAAAAAAATCAGCTCTACTCCAAAGTGAAGTATTGCAAGATACCTCTAAAATAAATTTGCAGCTTGTTTAGCTTCTGAATAACTCTCAAATACTCAAGAAATATTCCCACTCATTACAGGTTTATGTATATTATTTATAGATACAGGCAAAAGACTAGAATAAACTGTTAGGAAACACTCAGAAGAAAAAAATTAGCCTCAGCACCAAATCAGTTTCTTGCCTTTGTCTATCATGAAAAAAGAAAATAAGGATTCCACCTGAAGACATGTCCTACACTTACTGGAGAGCATCTAAGCTACTCTATTAACAGCACCTGAGAATTTACTCTCATTTTTTTTTTTTCCAAACGTTGTCCACTGGATTGTGTGCAGTAGAACTTCATTATATTCCAAGGTGATGCACTTCAGCAGAATCAATGTTGACATGAAATTAACTCTGTTAAGTTTCTTGCAATGTGTTACTACATTCAACAGGTACATACCAGCATATCTCACCAGAAAAGAGCAAGTTGCTTTATTCTTTTTTAAGAAGTTGAATATACACAGTTCTGTAGAGAATGTAGTTCATGTAGCCACAATGTGTACACAGATGAGCCAGAAACAATTTTTGGTAGGAATTTTCAAAAATAAGCATTTCCTTCATACATCATCTTTCTTTTTTCCTGTTTTTCCTCTTTTTCAATGGTATTTTATATGATTACAAAATAAATGAAAACCTCATGTCATTAAAAGAAAAAAAAATTATAAATCAGAAAAGTCAGAGGAAAAGATGAGCAAAACAGAATTGTGAGGAGACTTGCATTTCAGATAGTCAGCTCATCTGTAGGCCCTTAGTTTTCAAAGTGAATAATTAGAGTCTTGCCTTCCTTCATATGACATAAAAAGTGTATTACTCACAACTTATTTCTGGCCTGGTTCTGAAGACACAGGCAAAATTTATATTTCCTTAACTGGAATATGCTGAAGTTATTGTCAGAAGCAAGCCACTGAATACCTCCTGTTTCTCCTTCTGTTTTCATAAAAGCATTATTATTTTTTTTTTGACTGATATTAGAAAAAATATATTTGTCTAGTCTAGGTCAAAATTGCTTCTTTTATTCTTCTACTGAATATGTGTTCTTCATTTTCTTTACTGGCGTGATATGGGAGACACTCTTGTTCAATGTATTAATTTAAAGCCAATGCTTCCATGTGCTGACTGTAGCATGCACCAAAGCTAGAGCTTAGCAAAGCTTTCCTGATTAACAGGTTATTAGTTTAAAAGCCAGTTTCAACTTGAAAGTCTCCAGTTCTGAATTGTAACCTAAATAAAGAAGAATATTTTTATTTATTGTTTCAAACTTTAAGTTAAATACTTCCACTTTATTTTATTGATTTGGTGGTTCAAGATCACGTGTAACTCCATTGTGTTGTTAGAAAGAATCCTAAAAGCCAAAAGAAGGATTTATGTCTCCAGTGCTAAGAACCAACCATGAGTATAGCCAGCTGCTGAAACTCAGCTGGTACATGGGTACCAGTTAAATCAAAGAATAACTCATATGCCTGTGCCCTCAAGCTCCTGCCTTCTTTATTCATTCTCCTGTATCTTCCTCATCTTTCACACATAATTACGTAATTATTTTCACATCTACAAAAGAAGGCCCTCCATTTTTTTTATACACAGAAGCTTAATATGTGCCTTAAGCTAATGCCTGTCCTTTTAGCAAAGACAGATCCAGAAATAATAAAGTATGATAATGGTTACCATAGCATGCATGACCCAAACAAAGTCAGGGGCACACTGTGCTAGATTCTCTACAAACAGTAGAAGACAGCCACAGATTTGAACTATATTAAGGGATGACCAAACAGGATGGCTGTAGACTTCTGAACACAAAGAAATAAAAATGAGTTGCTGAAAGATAAGAACTAAGTCAGGTGCAGAATCAAGGGTAAGACCAAGTCTACAGAACCCTAATCCTAATACTTAAAGATGACCTATTTTCCATGGTGAAGAAGCTCATGACGAATAGGATTTGCACTTCGATTACGCACAGGGTACGTCTTATGTTGGTAGCCATATGGTGCTTCACAACTCAGAAAGTGAGGCAAGGTGGAAAAATGTCATTTCTTCCTTTATGAGGAGCATTTTGATATCCTATGAAAATATTCTTAAATCCATACTATAAAGACCACAAGAACATATGCTGCAAAACCATGTAATTATTCAACATCTGAAATGACCGAGGAATTTATTGGTATTTTTCTTCAGCTGAGTATCTTTCTTTTTTTTGCTTATGGTTAGTGAACAGTTTTTGCAAGTTGATGAATCTGATTGCAAGAGCACTATTTGATTTCTTGAACTGTTCTAGCTGACAAACAGCTGTTTGTAATGTGGGATTTAGACACAAGCTTATTCTATGACAGAATGTAAATTACTTACATTTTCCTCCCCTTTCCCTAAATAACCTTTTCACTGCCACCCCCTTCACCATCCCACAGTCTCTTCTAACAAAATGCCTTCCCACAGAATGAAGATCTTGCAGTGCAGAACACTGGGTCTTTTTGCTCCAGTGCTGAGCAGATTTGTAAAGTTGTTAGCAACAGCATCCATTCATGTGTTAAAAGAAAAATATCTTTTTTTTTCCCCTCCCTAAATAGCATATTTTACAAGTTCTTCCATACATCAGGTTGTGCAAATGCTATGTTATTGCACTTAAAAGATTTATGTGTTTGTGGTAAGAAGTGTAAAAATTACATATTTCTTCATTTTATTACTCTTGCTGCGTAATCCTAGCTGAAAGATGCCAGCTATTACCATGGACTGTAACACTATATATGACTGATACACCACAGCTTGGTAAAGATTGATTGCAGATATTCAACTGCATGACCTGAGCACTTGCCTTACATGTTTTATTTAGGCTGTGTAACACATGGAGCCACAGCTGGGTTTGCTGAAGCACCACAATACATTATGTTGTTTGACCTATAAAAAAAAAAAAAATCCCCATGCAGAGGAAATGGGAAAGAGCAAAAAAGACAAGTGAATGCTTGCTGAAAATTATAATATCCAGGAGGTAAGAGGCACAAGAAAGAAAGGAGCTGCAAAGAAGAGTCAAGCTTCGAAGTCTAGTACATGAAATGGATAAGGATGTCGATGTCAGTCAAAAGCTGCCAGACAAAAAGGAAGGAGGCAATGGCGTTGGTATTTCATAGAATCATAGAATGTTTTGGGTTGGAAGGGACCCCTAGAGGTCATCTAGTCCAACCCCCCTGCAGGAGCAGGGACACTGCTGACTAGATCAGGTTGCTCAGAGCCCCGTCCAACCTGGTCTTTTTCCCTGTTTCCAGGGATGGGGCCTCCACCACCTCTCTGGGCAACCTGTTCCAGGGTTTCACCACCCTCATTGTAAAGAACTTCTT
>NW_009259683.1:2063554-2100111 GCF_000687185.1 Egretta garzetta
CCAGGTCTCTCTGGATGACATCCCGTCCTTCTGGTGTGTCAACCGCACCACTCAGCTTGGTGTCATCCGCAAACTTGCTGAGGGTGCACTTGATCTCGCTGTCTAAGTCATTGATGAAAACATTAAACAGCACCGGTCCCAGCACGGACCCCTGAGGGACACCACTCGTCACCGGTCTCCATCCAGACATCGAGCCATTGACCACTACCCTCTGGACATGACCATCCAGCCAGTTCCTTATCCACCGAACGGTCCACCCATCAAATCCATAGCTCTCCAAATTAGAGAGAAGGATGTTGTGGGGGACCGTGTCAAAGGCTTTGCAGAAGTCCAGATAGATGACGTCTGTTGGTTTTCCAAAACCTTCTCTCTCTCCCAAGATTTGTTTTATTTTGAGCCAGAAATAAAAATTCCTTTTATAATGCACAGTTTGGATTTCACAGCTGAAACAGTTCTGCCTTCTAACTTAGACCACCATTGGCCACATCTCCTAATTTGAACTTGTCCATTTTGCCTTTCAGCATGACGAGCCAGTCCATGCTGTGCTTGTAATAAGCTTTGGGATGGCAGCATGGTTAATACAATGTCTTATTTTACCAATTTTGAGAATATGGCTTCCCATTCTTTTTTGAGATGAGTCCTTAGCAGGCAGAAGAAATATTAAAGGGAGAATCAAAATCTGTAAGTCTTCCTTGTAGTCAATTGGTACCTGCTGCAGGATTATCCAAAATAGTTCAAGTGCCACATTACAGCCGTATTGTCACAGATCACCTTCCCTCCCACTAAATTTTTGATCTAATTCTACATAGCCATGTCACAGCACAAAGATCTTACTATCTAGAAAGCATTCCAGAAGTGAATTTTAATTATAAAGAGATTCTTTCTCTTCTGTCATTTGGATGCATTTCTCATGGCTTGTCACCAAAAAAAAGACTGTGGAATTACAAACTGCAGTTCAATTAATTTAATTGCATTTGTCTTCATAAGTACCAGAGAGAAGCAGGTGGATTTAGTTTAAATCATTTTGTTTTGCCCTCAGCTAACTAACACGATATTTTTCAAAACTTCAGGGCCTAGTCTTCATTTTATGTAGTATAAAAGTTGTTTACAAACTAAAATGGTAAAATGTGTTTTCATGTGAAGACGAGTGCAAGTTCATGTGGCCTAATACACAGTAACCATTTCTGCTGCTGCTTTGGAACTCAACAAGTGTGCCCATGAATCCATCAAAATCAGGGTTTCTGAAAGAAGTTTTTGTGTCTGGGCTTGATCTCTCAGGGCAAACTAGGACAGAACTGCAGGATACACCGAAGAATGCATCTGCACCGCAGAGCAGGAACAGCCATGGAGAGCGCTCCAGAATAGAAAAAAAGTTCTCTATAGACATGCACCCGCACCATAGTCTTGCTTCCCCAAAGTCAACAGTACAACTTAGAGAGTTGTTATTTAGCCAATACATATTTTCTAGATAATAAAAGCTGGTTTGCGAATCACTTCAAATCCTTTCTTCTATTTATACTCTGTAACTATGATTTTAGCTTATTTTTATGCCATCTATTTGTTATATACGTTAAAGTCTAGGACACAATTCTTCCCCTACAAGGATAAAAGTGCACCTGACAGGACTGGGGTCTGACATTGTAAACTATGACTACAACACCAGTGCTGTCACTTGCTGAGCATCCTTACCTCCTTACACAGCTGGAACTGGTCCAAGGGTTTATACAAAGAATCCCAGTGTAAGGCATAGAGGCTCTGTTATGCATCTATCCAAGCATTGGAAGCATTCCTGTTGATGAGAAAAGAGTGGATGAGAGAAAAAAGTAGGAAATGAAGGCAACTGCACAGTCCCATTGCTTTCTTGTGGCTTTCCACATGGGAATGAGGTATTGGAGAGCTGCAGACAATCTGCAGTGCTGCATTAGGAATGCAGTAATTGTTACCTTTGGAGCAGTAAAGTGGGATTTCAGGTCTACACAGAGCAAGAAAAGTGAGTGAAGGTCCCCTTACTAATTGCCTCCCCAGGAAGACTGCTCCCAATGACCACTAAAAGAGCTTGCCAGCATAAATTCATAAAAACCTTTGGCAATATTTACTTCTAAATATTTCACTACCTTTAAACAGAAAAGGTACCAGTTTTGACAAGTGTCTTACTTGACATTTTATATCACTCATGTCAGTCACACTGTATTTCCTAATGCAAAGTGACATGGGCAGCACTAAGCCAGAGTCACTTGTCACACTGTTGTGTCTGCAAGAAGAATTTATATGAACTAGAATTTGCTTAAATTCAGAGATGGAGGTGAGGGTGCCTTACAAGGAACTTTTCCTTTTCTTTCTGGAAGGGAGATGCTGCAGTGAAGCAGAACCTCTGTTCACCTGAGGTTTTACTCCCTGACATAAGAAATGAATTATTCCCATAAATAGCAAAAGGGATACTGACTCTCCCCTCCATTTAATAGTTTTGGTTTTAGTGAGCATTGCAATCATAAATAATCTGCTCTATTAAGATTAAATTAAAATATGCCAGATATTAAAACAAAACATTAAAAAGCCAACAGCTGAAATGGGACTGAAGCAGTACCAGTATAAATTAGCCTTCCAGTAGTTAAGAGGTACTTACAGAGAAGATGGAGGTACTGTCTCCAGCAGGAAACACAGTGACTGAGCAAGAAGCAACATGCAGAGCCTGGGAAATTACATAGAAGTTATTTACTGTGAGAACAGTTAAACATTGGAAAAGTTTGCCCAGAGAAGTGGTGGGATCTCCCTTGCTGGAAACATTCAAGACATGGCTTGACAGGGCCCTGGTTAACCTAGTCTGATGCCCTGCTTTCAACTGGAGCTTGTACCAGATATCTCCAGAGGACCCTTCCCACCTAAGCTTTTCCATCATTTCAAGATTCTAAATACCTAGTTGTGAATAATAACTATGTTAAAAAAAATAAAATTACTGTATGCTACTATCTTCACCTGTTTCTTTTTCAAGTATAGTACAGCAATGTACACTAGCATGTTTCAGACACCTTTAAAAATACAGCTGAAGCTTAAAAGTCACACTTTCATTGTGAGATAAGGCAAAAACTATCATTCACTAATGGTCTGTATGGCACCTTGCACAATGCTGTCCAAATGTGCATAGCTACAGACACAGTAACTAAACATTTTGTAAATCTTCCAAATCACTTAATGCACTTGGCAAGAGCACAACCATTTTTGCACAAATATCTTGCACACAAGCCCTTATCCTTATCTACAGTCAAAAAACAGTGATGAACCATATCCCCAAGGACTACTTAAAACATAGCAGAGAAAACAGCAAGAGATCAAAGTTTCTGTTTAATTAATCCCACCTTTGCAGATGCTTTCTGATCTGCTTACTGACACTTCACTAAAAACCTTAACATTTGGTGTTACAACAGCTTAAAAATACTTCCCTGACACATAAATAAATAAATAAAACCCAGGGACATCAGTTGAGATTGTGGATATAAAACTGCTTAAGATTTTCTGGAAAGGCAGCTTCATAGCATATAGAATGGGACCAGTCTACTGACAGTCCTATCAGCAAACTTGGTCTGCTTTGGATACTCAGAGCAACTGTATTTTTTAGTAACTAGTTTATTTCCCAAAAGTGCTTATTCAGTTGACCTGACATTACCCATGGACATGCATAGGAACTGGCAAATACTTCCAGTTAAGTTAAAAAACATATTTGCATAGAAAATACATCTACCCATTTCCACCCGCATCTCCTCGCCCTTGTACTTTCTGGAAAATCCTGTAACGCAGTTTTCAGAACAGCTATTTCCTCAGAGATGAAATGACATTCTCATTTCCCAGCTGCCCAAATGATAGTAGGTATCCTATTCAAGGCACCCATACCTACCAGTGGAGTGGCCTAATTACCAGACCATGAGAACAGTCTGTCCCAGGATATCCATTCTCTCCTGTTGTAGGTGTTATACTTCATATCACTTAATATCATATGCAAATAGGACAGCAATATTCTTTCAACGGAGATAGGAGTATGCTACCATCATCCCTACCCTCCCTGATACAGTGAGTACTCAATTATTTATGGCCCAAAGAAATTTAAGAATCAATCCCAAGTGTCATACATAACCAGCTCTTTCTCTGTTTTGTGAATCTTTGATTTATTTTTTGCATGTATTTCAAAAGTAAGACCATCTAAATGCAAAACAGAACAGAGCAGAAGATTGAGAAGAGTAGTCATAAGATAAATTTATTCCTAAACGGAGCAGCTCAAGATCTGTATATTTTTGTATTGACCAAGTTTATGTCAAATGATCTGCTGTGGTTTTAACTTTGTTTCTGGTGGAAACCTGGTATTTGCTAGCTCCTAACCTGTAAGAAAGACCACCAGCAAACCATGCATAAATAACTAATCGTGTTTGCTCTGGGCCAAAGTCCCACCTGGCTGTTTAGAAGTTCAAGGACCTTTCTTAAGGAAGCACCAGATCAGAAACCAAAGTTTATTTGGTTTCAGGTTTTAGGAAAACCAAACTCTTCAGTTTTGCAGAAGGCAAAGTTCAGCAAAGGCAAGGGGATTCCTTGACAGAATGGCGTATGTGTCTGCCCTAGACTTGCAAGAAAGAATAATCTCAGGTGTAAAGGAAGAGTTTTCTTGGAGGAATCAGTAGTTTCTATAAGGCAGGAATCAGCCAACTTGTGTTTCAACAAGTTTGTTTCAAGCAATTTCTTCTGACATGTTTTGTTTTAGAAGTTATGATCATAAGATCCAAGCCTACTAATGAAAACCAGCAGGTTTTCCAGAGGTCCTCCGGAACTTTTGACAACATCTGTCTTCCCAAACAGTTGTTTTCCCAACTCTCAGGACAAAAGAATGTGATCCTTGTGCACATTATAGTTTTTCAGGTAGGAATTATGTATCTTTCATTCCCTTAATATTCTTTTTGATTCCTATCCCTTATTCTAACCCATCTTTGCTCAATATATCCTCATTACTCAATGATTTTTTCCTCTTTTTTTTGTCAAATATTTTTGCGGTCATCTTAACGTTCTAAGGACAGTCCTCAGAAAGCCTGAAACAATAGCAAGATTTCTGTAAGCAAACATTACCGCACCAGTTAAGGCTGGGGGGGTGAGGGGGTACAAGGGTTGGCGGAAGGGCAGGCTCAGCCATAACTCTCAGGAAATAACTAAGAATCCCATTCACAATGCTGGATTAGTTCTTGGTTATTTCCCTGGCCATAGCTCTTTCTTTGGACAATTGCACTACCAAATTAACAGGTTGAATAACCATGCTGTTGAATTAATTAACATGTTTAATTTATTAAATATATTGTTACAAATGTGTATAAATAGAGCAATTCAAGTGTTCAAGGAGAATTTAAAGGAAAGGAAAGTGCAATTAGTTACTGAAATTACAGGAGGAAAAATGGAGCTATTTGAGTATCAGGGTCACATTATTCTTTCAGTAAAATGAAGAGCCACATAACGTTCATAATTTAAAGAACAGGTGAGACTTAAGAACATCATAGTAAATGTCTCCAATAGTCTTGCACGGAAGATCTTATTAACACTTTTGGCATCGGGATACATGGGTAGAACTGCAAACAGGTATATTTAGAGGCACATAAATTTAGGATAAGAAAGAAAGCTCAAGGTCAAGCTAGACATCAAAATTAGAATAAGGTCAAGCAGAGATTTTGTAGCAAGATGGCAAAGAGGGCTTAGCCTGTTCTGGTGTCTAGAGATCATCTGTACTGACATGGAAACCCAAAGACAGTCCTGAGCCTGCAAACCAGCCTCCGACTTCTATTTCAACATGGACAGATCCCAAACTGTACAAGATTAGATCCAGTCCAGACATTAGTCATATTTTACAGACATTTCCAAAATGACTGACTTGAAACGGCAGATCTGGAAACCCAGGATAGTTGTAAACCAGACTCCTGTGGCTGCATCACAAATTCCTCAACACAAAAATACCATGGCTTGCTTCAAGCACGCACAGTACAAACACCCACTGGGTCCTTCCACTGTGTGTGGTTGGTAAGCATAATGGCCTTTAAATTCTACTCAGATATGGCAAACCAGAATAGTGACAGGGCTCCCCAAACCTTTGAGGCCCCCACTGGAATTATATGTCACTCAACAAAAGCATTTGCGTTACTCAGTCCTAGGCACCACATTTAATCAACAGATACCATATGCTTTCTACAAGTCAATGGGGACAGACAAGCACCTAGAAAAGGAGAAATCTGCAACATCCAAAATGAACTCACAATTTGAATTACCCTTTGGTACAATCCTGTAGTCATCCTTTTTCCCAGATACAGAGGGTACAGAGGAAGAGCAGCGAGGTACCTGTCTCGGCTGTCACCCTCCAACAGGGGCACTGACTTCCCGTCCCAGCCCCAAGTCATGCCTTACCAATCTAGCAGATCGAGACTTGCTTCAATTTATCACAGGGTCATTTAGGACTCTGCTGCATACCCTTAGCTCCTTATCACTGACAGGAAAATGTACAGAAGTTTTACAGCCTCAAAAGATATAAGAATGTCATTAAAATGAACATAGCATTAGATACTTTACTAGAATAGCAGAGGGAGAAAATGAGCTCTTACTGTTTAATCAGCCCACTTAACAATTTGGATTTGTTTTATTATTCTAATTTTACTACTTTCTTATTATGAATATTTACCCTAACCCTCAGCTTGTTCAGATTCCTCCTCCAGTCCCAATTCATAACTGTTTGCTTAATACTTGAGGGATTAAGCCAGTGAGACTTAAACAGTAGCTCCTTAAAAGGTTGCTTTTCAGTTTTACTAGTATCTTACACACTTGATGCATCAGGAAGCACCTGCTTCTAAAGCTTGCCCCAGGTCCTGACACATTACTGCAGCGGGCAAGTGAATTTATCCAAAAGAGGTCTTATTGAACTCAAATCACATGCTGCAGTGTTTGCAGGATCAAGGTTGAAGGTCTGGTATGATTTCAGTATACTGACAGGTTGTCAAAGATCCTCTGTCATAGAGGACGAGAGGGGAACAGTGTGTCTGAGAGACAAGAAAATGAAATTGTAAATTGAAGCTATGCAAACTGAAGAGAAACGTTTAAGTTCAGGCATCCTTTTTTAAAGTTCCCCTGACCTGGTGGAGAGTTTGAACTGGGAAAAAGGGGTGACGGAGCAGAGTGTACAAGGCTGCAACACCCAGAGCACACCACTTGGGCCCAACTGTCTGGGTTAAAGTCTGCAAAGCTATCAAGACCCATGAAATGAAGTGTAAAATAATACCAAATTGTTACGGTGTCTTTGTCCATACTGTTTTTATTTAGGTAGCAACGCAAGGTAGAAATTAGTCAAAAATGAGAACTTCTGTATGGTCACATACTATTCACTTACTAGAGCTCAGCTAACTGAAGGTAATGGAAGTCAATCAGGTTAACTCCTACCCTGCATCCTCCTAACCTGTCAGTCATATAGACAATCAGAAATGCAGACCTGTTAAACTGACTTAAACCGAAATTTTAAAAAGTCCATGATGACACCAGAATATTTTGAAAAAAACTCAGACTTGCATTTGTTCTGTTTTCTCATTTTTCCACATTTAAAATTTATGTTTTGCTTCATGTACAAGAAATGTAATAAAAACAGTTAACAATATGATGTTAAGCTTCATTTGTGAAATGTTTGAGAAAAAAAATCAGAATCTGTCCAGATCATTAGTGAAATGAAAATCGTACAGGCAGAATTCCAGCACTTTTGAATAATTGAATCTAGATTTGTTCATTACAGTAACCTTCAGGGAACCATAACACAGATCCACGACACCAGCAGCTTTAATAAGGACAAAAATGTGAATTTCATAGATATTCTCAGAATTTTTCAACGCTAAATTGCATTTTGCTTACAGACATCAAGTATATGCTCTTTATATCTTCTTACACAGAAAGTCATTAGCTTTATCTCATGTTACTTTTAAACTGGAGAAAGTGACAAATCTAAACGTATACATAAGTGGGTTTGCAAACAAGGGCAACAGCTGGAGTGGAAGACTCCTCTGTGCCATCTCCCAGTTCAGGGTTCTGAAGAGGCAATGATTGCGACAACAAAATGACTCAGTTACTCACCTATACCTACCAAGTATTGGTCACACTTTGCTACTGTGGGACAGATTCCTCCTCTGCCTGAGCCCACCTTCACCTCCCACCCCATACTATGGCCTGTCTCCTATAGTAGCGATATTTATGTCAGAGAAAAAAAAAAAAATCTCTGTTTTCTAGGCCTGTATACCTGCAACAGACTTTTAAAGTCTTGCTGACAAGTTCTAACTCTCACCTTACTTAATCTGTTCCTAAAAATTTGGCACTAAATTGGATGGAAAAAAGTTTCCAAGCAGAAATATTTGGATTTTTTGCTGTATTACACCTGAGCCGGATGACTGCGTATCTTAATCCCTCTCTATTTTGACTCCTTCCATACTTTGCTTCCAGGACGAAATCAGACCTCTTTGAATGGGATAGTAATGTTTCCTTTGATGTGGGAGGAGGGTGGCACAGGAAGAGGACAACTGATATCACATCTCCCGTATCCTCTCTTGCTTTTCTAGTCCACCATTAGGATGGAAAGAGAGATTTGAGAAATGGCTAGGGTTATGCTTTCTGCGGACAGCTAAAGCAGACCTGTGAAAATGACAAAATACCATCCTACGTTTGTAAGCAAGAGATGCTACATTTCAGGGTAAATTGGTCTTTTAGTAAATTTAGCAGACCATGCAATGTTCCCCAACCAGAAAGCTGCCTGAGTTTCTATACTTTGAAACTATTACATAATAGAGATGACAGAGCAATCAAAATGCAAACGGTTTTTGCTGGTTACAGCTTTCCATTATTTATAGCTTCATGTCCCTTTTGGGAAATGCCATCCCAAAATTAAACTTAATTTTAGTCTCCAAAATTAGGCGAGTCCTATGACTCAGTGGAGGAGAGAATGTTACACATGCACACTTCTAAATGGGGCGGGCAGTTTAGTCTATTAGAATTCATTAGAGACTGAGTCATGGTTGTGAAACTGAATTTACTTAGGACAATAACCTTCAAGTGAAAATAAGTATGACAGCGAGCCAGTTCTCATTTCAACAAGAAGCCAGGCAGCCTCCAAGCTTTCTTAACTGCAGTAATCCCTTCAAGTTTAGGCTGCCTCCTCTACTTTCATGTATAAGAAGTTTACCACATATGATACCTGCAAAAAAATGTCACATGAAATTGGTATTTGGCTGCCTGGAGTGTTTAGTCTGTATAACATCATTATCAAGACACTAAGAATTCATTCCCAATCTAGCTAAGGAGTAAAATTAGAAAGGGACCACATACAAAAATAACATGAATAAGTGGAAACAGCTGAAGTAATTCCCTCTGCACACAGCAAATAAAGTCTAATAATAATTTATTAAAACAAAATGTTAAATGTCAGTTGACGATCTAAGGCTAAAGTTAAATATTGGGAGTACTATTTCAAGAATGAGAAGCCTTGAGTACATCACTCTTGATCACAAATTATTTGACTGTTGCCAAAATAAAAATAGCTCTTAAAGAATCATATCGTTTTCTGTCAACAGCTTCTCAGATTGGCAGGAAATAGCTGCACCCCACTATGCAAGGGCATGGTTTGAGTACTTACTCACTTCTCATGGGCTGAGTGCAATAGAGTCGGACTCGTTCTCAGTTCTGACTTTGGAAAGTACTGGGGGGAAAGGATAACTTCAATGGCAGAGGATTTCCATCAATGTCTTCTGTTATGGGGCCACAGAAGGAATGATGCTAAAGACAGATGCTCAGTTTCAAACTTTCATAGTGATTGCAGAACGGCAAGCGCTTGCTTTTTGTTCTTTCCCAGTTGAGTGGTTGGAGCAGTGTGCAGTATTCATGTACACTCAGGTGGTTCCGAATTTAATTTTGTCCTTAATGTACATAATTAACAATTAATACTGATGCTTCACAATTCATTTAAGCATACAGCAGTCCTCTGTTTTTCACAGTGGCAGTTGTGTTCCAACTCAATTGGAACCCTCCCTAAATCTATCCTCTAATAGCTTGCTTAATTTTATTTTTGTATTCCACAGTCCTTGATAACAGCAAACTAATTTCTGTAACTCTGTTTGATGAAAATGTGCTGACGGAACTCATATTTCACTTCATTGACTGTAATGAGCTATTTCATCAAACTGTCCGTGTGACACTATTATAGAGAAAATGATAAATTTACTAATTTATTCACTAGAAATTCCATTGAAAATTTAAAAAGGAAAAGAAAAAGAGCCATGAAGTGGGTTACATTAGACTTCCACCAAATGATATGTCGGGGTCTACATGAAACAAAAGCACTGACTACTGCTACACTTAATGGAGTGTAAACATTAAGTATGTGTTGATTAATCACTAGGTTGGCTGAAACTCTGCAGAACAAAAACATGCACCACAACGCAGGTTTTCCCTTGTAAATATTATCAAGTTTTACCTCCTCATCACACGTGGCACTGCTACCATTAGAAATCAGATTTTCATTCATACACTTCCTTCCCATCTGCGAGACCTCTTACCCAGGTTAGGCACATGGATTTGGATAGATTCAGCAGCTGACAACCAAGCTCTTGTGGCAAAGAAATGATTCCTCCAAAGATCATTTTTCCAAAGATTATTTGTATTTACCTCTTTTAAAAAGGAGGTGTCTACAACTACACTGTTGTGTAGGATGAAACAGTATATTGGGAGAACAGTAGGGAGTCTGTAATTAGACTATTCATCTCCTGTTAATATTAGGCCTGAAAATAGAGACAGTATCACATGGCCTGCCTGGCTTATTTTTAATTAGATGTCCTCCACCTGCTATTACAGTTATGATCCATGTATTCAATTGCTCTGCCACAGACCATCCTGAAACCCAGGCATCAGCCTGGAGAGCATACCAAGGGGAAAACCACAAAACCAACTAGGGACAATCACTGACACTCTTCCTTGCCTCCCATTTTGTACCCATGCAGGGGCTTTCTTAATCTGTACTCAAAACTGTAGCACACTCCACCTGCAATACTAACTTCCTGCACTTGTGTATTGTGGAAAGGGATTTTTAAGGAGGTTAAAAAATAATTTACAAAAAACCCACATGATTTTAATCACCTTCAAAGAAGTCTAAAAGCAATAACAAAGTTGGAAATAAAATAATATTTCATATCATGGAAGATTAATTTATTGAACCTTTCTGGTCTACATAGTTTAGGGGAAGCCTTTTTACACAGAGAAGTGTGGCAGGGTTTTTCTGTTTGTTTGTTTTGTTCTTTTAAATCTACTTAACTAAAATTATCACTTTCAAAAACCGCTTTCTTCGCTAGTCTAGTCTGCTTGAAGGAGACGATGACTGGAAGACTAAAATCCAAACCAGATGATTGCAAAAGGAGCCCAAACAACTGTTTTCACAGCATATCTTTCATTCACTTAAGGATATGCCATTCACACATGAATAGAAAACTACCCTGGGGAGACAGTAAGAGGGGTTGTCTTTTTCCTCAGAACCTGAACATTTTAAGACACCCCACTCCCTGCTCAAAGCTGGCGACAGCCTGCTCAAAGCAATGACTGAGGAGCAATCACCTTGCTGTTGCACAAGGGATGTCTTCTTTGGGTGTGTTACAAGGAAAAAACTCTCAATTTGCATGGTTTAAATCAAACCACAAACAAAGCAATCCAATGACTTAATAATGATGTAATTACCTGACAATCAGTAAACTATACATTCAGGATTAGTATGAAGGATACAACACATAAACCCCAATATTAGAAGCTTCCAAGACATTAATAAGTACCTATAAATTTCTAAGCACGTTATAACTAATCGCAATAGTTACAATCCCCCCCCATTCAGAGTTACACGCACACACCACCCTCTCACAGGGCTCAAGGGTAACGAGCCCTCACCACTCTCTTCTGGGAGTGCAGATTCCCCGGCTCGCATCCACACCTTGCTGGAAACGTGGGTGCTCTTGCTTTGTGTGTACCCATGCTGCCCTCTACAATCCCCACGTGGCTGAGAAAGTGCCCCACGAGTTCACATACAAAGGTCCTTACTTTTTGCACCCTGTCCTGTGAGTGCAGGTCTGGACCGCTCAATGCTCTGTTAGATCTTGACAGAGATCATCATGCCAGTAGGTGACTGGTGGCAATATCAAAACAGGTTTTTACTTCTGCTCTGTTCCCACTTCTCTCTCCCCTCCTGTCACAAATTTACATGCTTCTTTTATACTTCTTTTCAAGTTGACCCATCCATTTATCTCAAAAGTTTCTTGGTTAGGGGGAGGCCATGTGGGTACCTCAATGAGGTTATATCAACAGGTCTAGGTGGGAAAGAAGGCAGTGAAGGATCTGTTCCTGAGAGGAAGGATTGATCAGCTCAGACTTATTTCTACCTGCATGCATCTAAACAGCATCTAGTCAGAAAGAGCTCACACTCTATCAGTGCAAAGTATGGAGCCAGCTCACCAGTGATGGAACCTGACCAAGAAGATGGTGTCTTATATTGCTACCAAACTGTCTACTGGACTGTACTCTCCCTGTTTAGGCCAGGCCTCTGGGGAAGTGCCATTCAACCTCCAACTCCGACTCCAGCTTTAATTAGTCCTTGAATTGCCATAACATGTAGACATATGAATGATCAACACTTTGTTGTGCCAAGGTAGCTAATCCTTAGGAATATAACCTCCACAGATCCCCTAGAAGTACAAACTTTGCTTTAAAAGTAGGTAAACATTGAGGAATGGAAGCTGCTCTCTTTTTATGAGAGCAAGTATGCCACTCTCTAATTAAGATATATAATTATCTAGGTCCTGAGCACATGAAGTGCCATCAGAGTCTTCCTAAGAGATTTCTGTGTAATAGGCCAATTAGTAGTCCCTAGATCCCTATCCCGGAATTTGAAAACAGTGAGAAGATCCAAGAAAGATCGATTTTGATGCTATTAGTAAAACAGGCCACATACTCATCTTCATGCAGGATCATCAGTAACCACTATGCTGATGATACTTGTACAATATCTGTCTGAGAAGAAGAGTTCAGTTTCAGCAGGCTTTTTATAAAGCATAATTAGATGAATTAAACTGTGCCTGGTAAATCTGCAGTCTCCAGAATGCCATTGTATGGTTAATTTACACATCTTTGGGCTGATGTAGCAACTATCTATAAACATGAATATAGATAATCCTGGCATACCTGGGGGGAAAAAAAGAAAACAAACCAAAAACATTCACTCTGTCATGTAAAGAAATACCTTCAGCTCAGGCCAGACTGTCTGATAGCAGTTTGCCTGCAGAGCATAGAGGCAACTAGGAGAAGCAAGTGGCCTCTGAAAGTCACTTTTGTTCTTGTTGTGGTTTAACCCCAGCCAGCAACTAAGCACCACACAGCTGCTCGCTCAACTCCCCCCTGGGATGGAGAAGAAAATCAGAAAAGTGAGAAAACACATGGGTTGAGATAAAGACAGTTTAACAGGCAAAGCAAAAACCATGCACGCAAGCAAAGCAAAACAAGGAATTCATTCACTACTACCCATGGGCAGGCAGGTGTTCAGCCATGACCAGGGAAGCAGGGCTCCACCACAAGTAATGGTTACTTGGGAAGACAAACGCCATCACTCAATATGTCCTCCCCTTCCATCTTCTTTGCCCAGCTCTATATGCTGAGCATGACATCACATGGCATAGAATATCCCCTTAGTCAGTCAGGGTCAGCTGTCCTGGCTGTGCCCCCCCCAATTCCTTGTGCACCCCCAGGCCTCTCACTGGTGGGGTGGGGTGGGAAGCAGAAAAGGCCTTGACTCTGTGTAAGCACTGCTCAGCAATAACAAAAACATCCCGGTATTATCAACGTTGTTTCCAGCACAAATACAAACCAGCCCCATACTAGCTACTATGAAGAAAATTAACTCTACTCAAGCCAAAACCAGCACAGTTTTCCACACTACGGCAGGGGAGCAGAAGATGCAAACTAGCAGATGCATTAAAGACACTTTGGTCCTCTTCACCAAAGATCTGAGTCTAGAGGCTGTTACTGTAAAATGCTACTGTAGGTTTTTTCCCCTAGTGGAGCCACAGTCCTAACAACAGTAAACAGAGTGGGAACACACCAGAAAGATCATAAGACTCCCAGCTTGATACAATCAATATTAGATATTTGATCAGGTCTATTAAAATGGATATCGGTGCAAGTCTTCAAGGAAAACAAGAGCAAAAGTCATTTAACAGAAAAAAAAACTCGTAAAATTGTTTTCAGAACCTCCATAAGCAGAGTAACCAAGCACCAGAGACGGCAGACAAGCCAAACCCTTCCTCTTTCCCAGTCTCCTTACAAATGTTCCAACTCATATTCAACCTTAAAGCAAGATGAAATCTCCCATCTATACCAATATGAAATCACCTATTTGTCAAACACTCAGACTATGCTTTGCCCACAGGCCCTCAAGCATCAACCATGAGCATTATCATGACGCGTCCAATTTATGTCCTGTTTCTTATGGCAGCGAGGAATGTGATCCCAGAACTGCTTTGTGGAGCAACAGACTACTAATACAAGTAAAAATTGATCAAAGAAAAGCTCACGTTAAAAAAATAAACTACCCAGCTAATCAATCATCCATAATCAAAAGACCATAAGACATTTGAAATTGAAGGCCTATATAGAGGCATACAGAAGTGCAGAATTATTAGAAAATTTCATGATGAAAACTATGTGCAGATTTTGAATTGCCAAGGAGTTGCCAGTGGAACTGAAACAGCCATTCCTTGACTGACGTGCCCTAATACCATACTGAAGGAATACAGAGCATACTCAGGAAAAAGTGACCAGCCAGAACAGAATGGTGTTTACGAATCACCAGAGCACAGTTCACCCCCAGGGGAATTACCGGCGCTCAATTCTATACTGATATATCTTGTTTCACATCAATTAGAACGCAATTTACACAGCACAGAAATTATTTCAAGTTACAAGTTATCATAAAACACGTTCTTCCTATGAGATGATGAATTCTACAAACGCTAAGATCTGCCTATTTCTTGAAGCATGTGATTCAGCTGGAATTTCAAATGTAAGATCCAGCTTCTAACATGATGCCAAAAAACTCCTGGCCAGCAACCTTGAGAATAAAGCATGCTTATGCACTGATTCAATGGCACTCTTGCTTTGAGTTGGCACAAGCCATTCATTGGGTAGTTCAGACAAAGTTTACAAGCCTAACCAAACAGGCTATTCCATCAGCTCAGAAGAAACTCTTATTGACCTGGCAGTCCGTGTGACAGTATAACTTATTTCGGTCCTGTTGGCATAGACAAGGTTAAACCACTCGTTACAGTGCTTGGAAGCCAATTACAACTTGCATGTTTGATATCTCTATGGAAAATATGAACAAATCATGTTTTAAGAATGTTCCTAAAAATGCCAGGTTTTCTTTCAGAACAGAGAGGGAAATACTTAAGCACGGTTTTGGACATCTAATCTGAGTCATAGAAACCACTTTAACAACATCTATGGCATTTAATAAAAGCACAGTTTCTATCTTGCCAACATAACCTTAACAACACACAAGTTTCTAACTGGATTCAGGTAACACTTTACCGGTACAGAAGACAATTTCTTGCCCTCCATCATTATTTAGTGATGGACAGTTAACAACATGGCCAATCTGAATTGTATTAATGAGGCACTAAAGTGTTTTACGGAATAAAGTAGGTGTTAAAATTTCTTTGATACATTGTATTCATTTAAAGGCAATTAATTTAAAAGTTGCAGGTCTTCTTGATGGGCATATAAAAAGGTGTGCTATATAGAGATTTTTCTCATTATTCACTTTCAGAGTTCATTTACCTTTGATTCATTTATTAATTCAAGCAGGCTTCTCTGTTCTCAGAAAAGGAAAAAGCCCACACCATTTCATATGCTTTGGCACATTTATGGCGGATTAGGAAAGAAAAAGACAGGATATAGAAGAACAATCCATAACCCAAAAAGAACAATAGACTTAACCTATATTGCTCATTTCTCACTCTCCTCTAATTTTTCTATCCTGTAACAATGATATAGCTAAGGGCTGAATCCAAAAGGCTTCAGAAGAGGGAGCTTCCACTCCATTCAGGGGCAAGGTGAACTCTCATAACTGGCCCTAACTATTCCAGTGATAATTATGTTTCAGTAGACAGTGAACAGTTTTCAATCATCTGTTCATTAATTGAAATTCAGTGAGATTTTTTGCAGTGCAAACCAGCAAGAGTTTTGCTTTATTTCCTGTACAAACAAGCAGAAGGTATGAAACTGAATTAACTGCTCTTAAAGAAGAAAGAGCTAAGCAAGGCTCTGAATACAGTCCAGCTAGAGAAAGGGAGAAGCAGTAGGGAATAGTAAGCAACAAAAATTGTCTGAGTTACAGCTGGTTGGCTTACCTCAACTTAGAGAAATACTATCAAAAGTCAGGGAGGTTTCCTGGACTGGATCCTTAAAGTCTAGATGCTTAGACTCACAGGTAGCTCATACAATTTATATTTTTTTAGACCTAAGGAGGTCCACTTCAGAGTTTCGTTTGTCCCGCTGTTGTAAGTGCTCTGTTCTAAAACCTGCCTTTAACAACAGTTAGAAGCTTTCTTAAAATCTAGGCTTACTTTTCCTTGTGGTCAGATTTTACTCATTTGCCTTTATATTGAGGTTAGCACTTACCGTTCTTTTTCCTTTTTTATTTTTTCTCTGTGGTGTATCTGGACCCAGAAGCTTTGTCTCCACCCCTTGTTTGTCTTACTAAGCTAAAGCACCAGATTTGCTGAGATGCAGAAATCATTATCTTGGTGACAGCTGACCACCAACAATATAAGTGCATCAAGGTGGTATTACAGCTGAGGCAATTAGCCCTACTGAGAAACACCACTCATTAGCCCAGCAATTCAGTTAACACACCCATGCTGCTTGAGACAGGCTCTGAACATTGGCAAAGCAGGCAGCTACCGAGAGCTGCAAAACAGGGATGATTCTCTACCTTCTTCGTTTATGCCAGGCATCTGGAAAATCAAGCTGACTATTTTTTCTGATGGAAAGGTTGGGATATGTAGACTATTGACTGGGCCAGCCAGTTAAATTAGCATGGTCATTCCTCTGCTTTTCCCACCTGTAGTTGGCATTTCTGTAGCAAAAGCAACTTAGCCTTATGGTCAGCCTTCAAGTGACAAAATAAATTCAGTCTATGATGATGAGAAGCCTTGAGCTAGCACTGACATTGCCTTTGGGATCAGGACCACTCTGCATACTGCTGTGATGGACCAGTTTGTTCTGGCTGTTTCTGGGATCTGCCAACATGTCCCTAGATTTCTTTTGTATGACATAATTTCCATAGAGCATGCCAAAAATATGATTTGGCTAATTGATCCAGCAGGAAAACCATCTCATCTCTGTGAAACTGCATAAAGGACAGAACAGGAGCAGACATTAAACCCAGATAAGCCAAGATGCTTTTTAAAATTTGAGGTACTGATGTATTGGATTGTATACTGCTTCAAGATAAGAGTTGCATGACTGAATTCTGTCCAGAAATGAAACTCCTAAAGTCTTAATTTCATTAATTTTACTGGTTGTAATGTCTGTTTGTAGCTTACTGCATGTTGGGACAAAAGGCAAAGGAGGACACGAGCAGTCATTGGTTTTTCATCATTGCTGCTTTTTTTGGTAGGGATTGTCGGAGGGTTTTTTTCCCAATTATAACTGTTGCTTTGAGAAGATAGTCAAACAATGATCCCCATAACCACAGCATAAATCTTTTTTGTTAGGCTATGTTTTACCATTAGCATTTGGCCTTCCTGTGCAATTACAGTTCATCAAGCATAAAAAGTATTTGTCAGTCTATTAATTTTCCACTGGAATCCTCCATTATTGCTCACTTGAGTGTGCAGCCCAAGCTTCTTTAGGATCCAGCTGGTAGTGACCGCTGTCATTAAAGAGGAATTCCAACCGCTGCTCTGCCCTCCCCTTCATCAGTGGCTCCTAACTTTCTCATGCAAAACCTATCAAGCCAAAAATGTCTGCGACTGTTCTCAGCGCAGTGCTGAATTATTTTGGAAAGCATGAGTAAAATCAATTCAGTCACTTAAGTTAAGCCAGCATGGAAAATAAACTGCGCTTTCGCCATATGTCCTGATTGAAATTTTCAAGCATGAAAATCTTAAAAATGGCTAATTCTCCACACGTCAGTCCAGGTTGTTTTATAAATCCTCGCAGAGGAAGGAAAAATTATTCATGGCTAATGAAAAATGGTTCAGTAATTGTAAACTTATGAGCATTTAAAGTCGCACATTTGTTTAAATTTTCCCTGAAATAAGGGATGAGTTAATGCTGCTCAAGTTTAGAGCTAATCAATTACCAGTAATGCTCCTTGGTGACGTCTGTTTTAGCATACGATTAAACTGTGACTGTATCACATTTTTTAAGTACCTTTTCTTAAAAAAGACCCCAATAAATAACACTGGCACAACATTAATGAATCAAGATCTATGATTCTAAGATATCCCCAGAAATACGTTCTTCTTCCAGTATCAACTCTACCATATTCAACACATTCAGTACTACACTCACTTTCCTGCACTGTGTGAATCTTGATGTACTATTTTTTTCTGTTATTTAAACCGTTATCTTGAATACAATATACAGAAAGAATACAGTAGCCAAAACAACAAAATGATGTTACTGATCGCATATCAGGGATAGCCCCAGTCTTAACGGGGAGGGAGGAAGAAGGGCTGTGGAGTCAACAGGATTGTATTACCTACAAGTCAGGGTACACCAAGGTTGTGAGTCACTCATTACGGAGAAAAGAGGAGGAAGCTTTGAGCCTTTGGACTCCTCCTCAGTAAACTGGCATTCGCTCATGCAATCAGGAGGCAAAAATTGCTTGGGACTCCATAGAATGAAATGGACGGAGACAAATCCTGCTTTAAGAGCTTTCATCTTTGAAGATAACTGAGGGCAAGAGAAAGTAAGATATTGTGTAAGCGGATCATTAAACATGTGACAGTGCCTGTCCTCTTGGATGTATTTTATTTGAATGCTGGGATGGTAAAGTCAGGAGTTATAAGGTTAAAAAAGGTATAAGGTTAAAAAAGTCAAAGGAGTATAAAAAAAACAAGTAGGGTAAAAATATTTAGATGAAACAAAGGAAAAGAGCATATGAGAAGATTAAAAGACCTACAATTCTTTAAAGAAATACCACCACCTAAAATGCAAGTCAGTGGAGAGTATTGAGCCAACAACCATTTTTGTCTCCCAATTTCCTAACTGATCTCTCTTCTGAAAGCTGGACCCATCTAGAATTAAAAGGAGCAAAAATTGCATAAAAATGAAATAAAGATTTGGCCTCTAGTATTTTCAACTAACCTATATTTCACATCATCGCTAGCAAGCTAAAACTTTACGTTAGAAAGGTAAAGCATCTCTGTAGAAGTAGTCAATAGTGTTCTCATTAAGAGTAACTAATGTTCTTACAATTGTTTGAAACACTTTATTTGCCATAGCAGCAAGGTCAAAGACTTGCAGAAGTAAATTAATTGTAGCAGTGTTTTTCCTAGCTGAAAACACCTGCAGCTACTCCTGAGACTTGGTGGTCAATGACACTAACCTAATCTGGGAAGCAATGATATGAAAGGGAATGATCTTGCCAGAGAAATAATCTTGTTGATTTTAAAGATGAAGACTTAAAAAAAAACCAACAAAAAACCCCAAACCACCACCCTACAACAATATTTTAGCATAATAGCATTTAAATAACTATTAAGTCACCGTAGAATCAGCACCATGGGATCAGTACCTCCAAAGGTGCATTATCACCTACTTTTTCCTATTTCCTTTGTTTATTGGAGTTGCATCTGTTTAACTGTGCTAAATAGCCAAGTGTTTCACAGTCCCATGTTTACATCACATGCAATGCTCAGTGACCTTTCCCTGCAGATCTGTTCACAGGTCTATTGAGTCCAATGCCAATATAGGCTGTCCAAAGGCTTTCGCAACGATTCACGTAACAGTTGATCTTGGTCGTGACTTGAGTCTGTATGCTACAGAGCTAGTATCTTCTTGTTAGTCAATGATGAAATGTTTCTCAATGAGAAAATGCTTGCTACCTCAGGCAATGTTTCAGGCAATTTAAAGTCACATCCAATATTAGGTTTTTATGGTATTATATTTTCACTCTTTTCCTGGAAGTTCTTAACACCAATAAAAATAAATAACAGAGGGATTCATATCTTTAACCATTTTGATATTTTTGCATAATATTGAAGTCATAATGTCAAGTAACCACTTCCTGCGAAAATCAATACCAAAAAATTTTTCACCTTGTTACTACTGTGAACAGATGCTAGTAATGGTGAATCCTTCTACCTCCAGAAGAGCAGACATTACTGGACAGAAGATCTATCCATTATGTGAGAAACTAGGGGTAGGACACCTGAGCTATATCTTCCCCACGTGACTTGGTTTAGCAGGTATTCTCTGATTTGCACAGGACTCTGCACCAACGCGCAGCAGCTGCCTCTTTTCAATTTAAGTGTTTTTGTTATAACCCTGTTCTTCTCTCAGTAATTGCTTAGTGGCTAGTACCCTCAAACAGGGTGGAAGAGAGCAAGACCCAATTTTCCTTTACCTCAAGGGATTAAAACTTACTTTGTCAGGAAACTTCATTACTTGGCTATAAGTTAAGAGGAAAGGAGATGCTCTGCACTCTTCTTGGTGTGGTTGTGCCACTGCGCAGCCAAGAGAACAGATTCCTTGAGTGGCAATGTTTCAGCAAGACTCTGTTGCTAAGGCTTAAAGCTTCTCACTCAGTTTTGCCCAGTCAATTAGCCAGATTGCCAGTTCCCGTACCAAGAATAAAGTCACTTTTTTTAAATCACCTTTACTTCCCCACTGTGACTTTTACAGGCTGGCAACCAGCAGGCTTCCAGAATGGGCAAAAGCTGGCTGCGCCCCGCTGCAATGGTGCATCACCCAGCAGCATATGGATCCCAACACTGGAGTAAGGAAATATGCATCCTGTGACTGAGCAGCACCCATGCCTGATAACCTGGTGTATCAAACCTCCTGGAATGGGACAGCACAGTTTTAGCTGAAATGCAATTCATTAATCTAAATTGGGATTTTAATTTGTGGAGCTATAAAGACTGGGTGAATATGTAGATCCTCATTCAACACAAGGATAGGGTATTCTAAATATCCTCACTGAAGTGTCTTTTCACAAGTATAAAGATGAAAATAGAAGACAAACATAGGGCCCTGAAGACCCTCAATTAAACACACATTTCCATCTGTTATCCTTTCAGTTAATTCAACCCTTAATTCCAACAACTACAACTCAGTGCCAAACCTGTGAAGCTGTGCAGCCATCTTACAAATACATGTGTATGTCCTGAGAACAGAGCATATACTGTGCACCCTTATATTTTAGTAAATAACTTGTGTTTAACATTAAACCTCTTGGTGTTTCTGATGCAGTTGCTTGGTTGCAGATGCAATGCCAGGTATTTTTATCTTGTGCAAGACTATGCTTCCATGAGCAATTATAATCTAATTAAAGTCATTAATGTTTATGCCCAAGGGAAACATTTGGTTACTTGTAGGCATCTGAGTTTTTCCTGTCTTCTGATTCTTGTTGTAACTTATGCTTTATTGAGCACTTCTAAATATCCACGAGTTATTTTGCTGCCACCCCGAAGCAGTGCCACCCTGTAGCCTATGGCACTGTTTTCAGTGCCTCGTTTTAGAGTTAAATTGAATAAAAATGGGTAATATATCTATTAAAGTTTCAGAACTGGAGCTACAGCTTTTGAAGTCAGATTTTATAAAGTTTTCCCTTAAACCAAAGGATGTTCAAGCTTTTCATACTCTAAATCATGCCTTAATCAGAGTTCAAAACCAGAGTTCTATGGCTTTCAAATGCAAGCAGATACCTAGGAGCGTCTTAAAGAATAAACTGGTGATTTCAAAACCTAGAGCAACCATAGGAGACATTATAATGCTCTATAAAAATTATTTTGGAGCTAGGAAGAGCACACAGCAAAGTATCAGTGAAGTAAAATTTTAACATAGTGTTGGAATATTTCCTGTTATTCACGAATTATAAGGCCAACCTTTTCATTGTTAAATGAATAATGTTTCATAAAGCACTAAGCCTTTCTCTTCAAAGTTCTGCTAGGACTATGACGGAAGGATACCATCATTACCAAAGGGTCTCTAATAGCTTCCCAGGTTTGGACCTTTCCTACTTGGAACTGAGAATGGGTGCAAGGTGAAACACACAGTGAAAGAGCACATGATTTCATTTCAAGCAATCTAACTCAATTACTGCAGAGGGTATGGGAAGTGATCTGTGCGTATCATTGCTGTCAGCCCAAGGAAGGATCATTGCTGATGGCCTGTGACAAGCGAAACGTTTTCCCAGCTCTGTCTATACTAGCCTATCACCAAAAATGTTCCCCATCACTGCATAGAACAATGTATTTCAACTACAGCAATGAAAGAAGTATTTTCTCATCAAATGTAATTCCCGATTTGAAGCGTTTTTCACTCCATGTTGGTGTGAAACCAAAACTTCTTGAAGGTTTTCGCAAAGAGAAAGCATGCTTTCCCTGTCCCTCCCAGATCAGATTCAGCATGACCTAATCAAGGGATGTAGGACTAAGCCTTTTCCAAATATATCAAGACCACAAGACTCTCTTGGGGTGGCTTTTATTCTCTACCTTTGGAGCTGTTACATATATATGCTATCTATAAACACTCAAACATTTTACTGCAGCCAGGACTTGATCCCAGTAGAGTTTATGAACTTGACTGTTGCGGTTTGGGACTACTTCTACTTGTCCTTCTTTATCTTTCTCCAGTGTGGGGCCAAGATAGCTGTCCCAAACTAAGCTAAATAGTTTGACAACTAGTCATTTTATGATAAAAATAATTTCAGTAAAATATTCCCAACCAGCGGCAGTAATGCTTCTTTTGGAACAGGTTCTAAATAGCAATCAGCATGGCTAGCCTGACCTTGTCTGAAATCTGCTCAAAACATCTTTAATTAACATGACTAGAAAGCTAGAATACAGCCTGACACGGCTTGTATTCTCCACATGCCGTTTTTTCAGCTGAAGTATTCTTTATTTGGCATCTGATGCCCATATAGTACAGTCGCATGATCAGGGCAGCACTTAGTTATGTCATCAACATGAAATGAGTGGAACTTAAGCACATTTTGTTACATACAAGTCGTCTTAGGTATGGATTAAGAAATCACTGTTCCATGGAAATTATTCTTAATATGTGTAGAATTAAGAAATACAAGCAGATGTTCTGTGGGGTTTTAGTCCCAACAGAGTAAATATAACTTTATTTGCAATGTTTTTAAAGCTGACTTAGGAATACGTACAGAAATGGCCCTCTTTCTACATGCTCTTCCATTCACCAACCTAGAAAAAAGAAGAAAAAGCTAAAATAATTTTTTCTAAATTTTCAAACAAGGAACATGTCAAATAATTCTGAACAGCTGAGTTGCCTGTATCAGCAGAAGTGATTGTCAGCATTTAAGCATGTATATTTTGGGTTCTTTCAGCAGACCTTGTTTAGTGTGCATGTTAGGACACCATAAGTTTAAACGTTATGCTAAGAAATTTTAATTATCTGCTGCTTCCATCACATATCTCCATCCCACACTTTACTGTCCAAGCTATTAACTGAAAATTCAGAATACACCACCACATGAAAATGGATTTATTTGATGAATGTGTGTATACAAGTGTGGGTTGTCTTGTGAACTATTCAAGTGTTGAGTTTAATTGAGCTACAGCTGGTGCTGGCTGTGTTTTCAGAGAGTAGGGATTTACTGACTGATTGACTGTCTCTCCCTTTTAACCTGGATGAAGATGCGTTCAGCAAGAAGTGAAATTTCCTGATGATACAAAACCATAGGGAGAAAGAATGGTAACAAAAGAGAAGAGCAATAAATTGAATAGAAATAAGAGCATGTGAAATCAAGTAGTTTATACAGAAGGAGGGAAACAAGGCATACCAGATAGAAAATGCATTAAATCAGGGATTTTATTTGTATATCTCCAATTCAACTTGAAAAAAACCAAACCAAAACAAAACACAGTTACTATTCCAAAGACAATGCAAATCTCCTTTGGAGAGGCAGAATAAATTAAATTAATGAACTTTTAAAACCCCTCAGCTGAGAACTTCTCTCTGTTGTTGCCAGAGTTAGATACAGCTGTTCAAATGGAGTCACAGAGGGAAAGCTAAAGAAAAGCAGAAAATTGCAAAAAGAAACAAAAAATTTGCTTCCCTTGTTTGTGCAGGTCAAACATTCTGTGTGACCTGACATAAGTACTGCTTATCCTAAGAAAAAGGGGTGAAACCAAATGCAAATTGCCAGAGTGCCAACAAAATTATAAAAAAAACAATAAAGCCATCCAGTTAAAAAGAAACAAAAAAACCCCTCACAGCCTTTACAGTCCAGAAAAACAACCCAAAACTTAATCCTTTTCATCATTTTGGATGAACAACAGCAGTTCTGGACAACCATCCAGAACGAGGCCACCACAAGGGCTCTCTCCAGCTATTCTGGGTATGCAGAACCAATGCCCCATTTTCATCCTGCCCCTACTCCATCTTCCAGCACTAACAGAGCCCACCCTGCCCTTCTGTAGGTGGGAAAGTCACTTCTATATTTCAGGTATTTTCTTTTGTTTGACCTTTGTTCTTTTTTCACCAGTAATTTCATTCCTGTCTTTCCATGAATTGTGATCTGTTCTTTATATGCAGGTTTAACATACTCTTCTTTTTTCTCTTTTTTTTTTTTTAATCTTGCAGGGGCATAATACTGTAGTTTCTAATTCTACATAAGATATAGGTCTTATCACTGCCCACAGTTATAAATTAAGATGTTCTAGAAAGATGGTTTGTTTTCACAATGTACATTTTCATTCCTTGGAAAGAACAGGTTCTACTCAGAAATAATAGAGGAAATGTAATTATTTAGAAAAATCTTAGTTCTGAATATGGTTTTGTATGTAAAATCTAGGAAGCTGTAACACCAGAACTTCCTGTTCTTTCTCACTTTTTTGTACTAGGATAGGAACAGCTACAAGAAAACGCTGTGCCAGTGTCTCAAGGGCTTGAAAATCTCAACCGTTGTCTGATTCAGTGGGTCATGGAAAGAGATGGACTTCTAAATGGGCATAAGAGAGCTGTGAGTCAAGACATATCATGTCTGGGACAGTGATGCTGGGTATTTTGTCTTCCCACTTGATTTTTAAAGCACAGACCCCTCTACCTGGCTAACCCTAAGCTCTGTTCCCACAGTGTTGTGGCTTCTCTGCCAGATCTGTTAACAGCGGGCGGATTGGGACAACCGGCTTCTTCTGGCACACAGGGTCAGCGACCAGGAAAGGGCTCAATATATTATGAAATAAAATATGAGGCTGGAACTTAAATCACAGAGTCTATTTCTAGTAAATGAGATCTGTCAAGTCTAAAGAATATATTGAAAGTGTAAGACTTTATCCATATGCTAGTCAGAACAACTCCTTCGAAAGTATCTATCCTTATCCATCTGTCTTGAAGCAATTCAGTGCAAACACTAAATAATGAGAAGAAAAACAAAATGCCAGAGAATACACACACTCCCAGAAATAACCTCTGATCACTGAGTAGCACCATGGCAGAGTGCCCTATATTCCCCAAGTTCTTTGTTACAGTGTGCACAGTAAATACCATACAGAATAATAATTGGTAGGGGCCTCTACTCTTGATAATTCTTTATATGGTGTCCCATGCATATGGATAGAAAAGAAACAAATTGTGAGGAACTGTTGCTGAGAATTCTCTATACTAAGCAGAGCATAAAGAATATGTTTACAGTCTGGTATTCTCTCCTTTTTTTCCTCTAGGAATGCTCTATTCCAGAAATAAATAAGGTGTCCTTCTGGATTTTATGAAGACTACTTAAGAGAGAGATACAAAAATAGCATAATTTAAAATATTAGCAGTAAAATAAAAAAATACAGTCTGTAAACTGTTAATAAGATTAGCATTAACAACCTGAATTTCTTTAAATTGTACCAAAAGTGCCAGCTGTTGCTTCATCCTCACAGATTTGCATGTACATACCAAATATACCTACACTGTATTCCCATTTTATTCCAGCAAAAGGAGATAGCCTTTACTTCAGCCAGTGAGTCCTTTACTTCTCCTGTGCTAGAGTAATTAAAAGCAAAGCAGTAAAACTTCTAATTCCTCCAAGGATTTATTGAAATCCCACAAATTTTTTATTATCTTTCTCCAACGTACTACTTATAAATCCTGCCTTTGAGACCTTTTATGCAAGCTATTTGTAAAGCACGTTCAATTTGCAGAGTAATCTGGCTCCACCAAGTGACGATTGCTGTAATTGCTAGTCAACACTGCTGTGATTACTAGTCAACACCTGGGCCTAAGATAACACAAACAGGCAGTAAATATTAAACTAAACTGGCAACACTGGGACTTTGTTGGAGAGCTTTGAACTTCAGTAATTCATGCATTTTAAATTGATTATTTTGTTGCAGTGTAGATGGTAAGAGAAAACACTGAAGCATTGTAAAGAACTTATTTGCCCCACTTCTTGATGATGCTGGAATTTTGTCTTAAAAAAGTACCTGTATTATTAGTAACTGCAACAATCATACCCATGAGAATAATTGTCGTAGGTTAGAAGGCAGGCAGGAGAGCAAATTATTTCCCCCAAATTCATTCCACAGGTTCCAGATGCTGCACAGGTAGGTAACTAAAGAAAGCCTGCTGGAATCCAAGGAACACGTGCGAATGAAGTTACTGTGCAGTCTTTAATAGGGGGTCTGAAAGAACATGCTTTGGAAGGCTCAAAACAAAGTGGAGAAGCTTGCTCAAAATCACAGGCAAGATTCTAGCATGTTTCCTGCATACTGTTTTTGAACAGCAGGATATTCTGAAAGGAAAGTTTTTTAAAGCATGCCAGAGCAAGAAGGCTGAAGGCCAGGGACAAACCATGCACAGCCAGATGCTGAAACTGAGACTGGTTTGGATGCTGCCTGCATCAGCTTTGTGAACCCACTCAAAGATCCCGGGCTTAGCTTCGGCAAGCTCACAGGGGCATGAAAAAGTAGATCTGCTGAAACTTGAAACCACCATGAGGCAGTTGACATGTTTTAAATATCATTGTTAGTCAGCTGTAAATTTTACCATAAACAGCAGAATTACCTTTATCGTCATTATTAATAACTTGCAGTTTTGTTAATTTTGGTGAGGAAGACTATGGAAATGCCGAGCAAGCTGTCTTTTCTTAGCTCAGAGTTCTACTTCCATTAATTATTAGCAGAGATAACAGTAAAATGGGTCAGCAGCTATCAGAAACTATCATAAACTCACACACATGGCTATTCACATGTGCGTACGCACACGGGGCATACAGACTATTAGAAATTAAGTTAACGCCTTCAGTATTATAGTTCTCTGGGCCGTGGTTTAGTGATAGTATGGCAGGGTTAGGTTAACAGTTGGACTTGATGATCTTAAAGGTCTTTTCCAACCTACATAATTCTGTGATTCTGTGGAATAATACAGACAGTATTTGTCTTACTTGTGTGTTCCCAGTTACGTGTTCTGTTCCTTTGAAAAGACGGGATGAGGAGGAAACCCCCTCTAGACAATGGGAGGTAACTCAGCGTGCTCAACAGAGAGAAAGTCAGAGGGAGCAGAAGAAGGAACAGACAGAAGATTCTCAAAAAATAACAACATGGCTCCAGAAAGACTGGAAAGAACTTCGCCAACAGGACTACAGAGAAGTTGTGAGCACTCAGCAGCTGAAATCCAGGATCTGTCTGCAAAGTGATGGTGAGCAAGATGAGAACAGTGCATAAATCTGTTCTGTTGCCTCAAGTTGCCTTAAGTTTTCTTTATATAAAAAACAAAAATGCAACTCTTTATTTAAATTAAATGTGGCTTCTTTTTAGTTTAGAATTTTGTTGGTCTTTTGGGGGAGCTCATTATAAGATCAAAGTCTGAGGCATTTCCACATCAAAGCTGTACTCCAGTCTGCATCTTGTCACAGGAGGGAACAGACAACCTTGCAGGCCAATAGAAGCTGCTAGTGTCCTAGATCCTGGTGTTATTCTGAAGAAGGGCGGGGGGTTGTGAATAAAATAATGGGGAAAATCACCCAGGTTACCTATCATTTCTCAGCTGGCCTAAGTTGACAGAGAGAGAGAGAGACAGTCTGTGTGTATCTTTGTATTTCTTTTTCTAATTGGGGCAGCAGCCAGCGTATCTGACGGAAGACAGACAGTATCCTTAGGAATCAAACTAGGAAAGCCAGAAATAAGTAGTTTTACCTAAATGTACATAACAGGAACCCAGACAGACTCTCCTGTGACAGTTTGCATGTACTCTTTCCAAAGCAAAAATGGTAGGAGAGATGTGTAGGAAGGTGACCGAACATTGAGTGGGCTCAGTGTTTGCAATTTCATTTTCTCTACATCATAGGCACAGAAAACTGTCATTTGAGCAACTCTGTTTAGATTTGTGCTTATTTCTTGGCAAACAATTACTTCACTCTAATTTATCTCATGAAATTTCTATAAAATTGCTTTGTACTAAAGCATTTTGGAAGTTTTCTATTAAGTCTTCTCCCAACCTGTTTATGTTAGAAATTGTTGGCTTAACTACAGTGAAAAACTTTCTGGGAACATATTGGTTACATCAAGATTTTGACATAATAGCTTAATCACTTTTTTCAGTAATATTCAAGCATTTCACAATGATTTTATCACGAAAAATGCTGTGCTCTATTTCTATTGATTTAAATATTGTTAAGATTGAAGGAAATTTGGTCACAGTATCTCATTTTTCAAATATTCTTAAATTTTAAAATACTTCAATCACACAAAATAAACTAAAAGAACCATGGAACATCCATTAAAACACAATCTTTTTCAACATACTGCTTTTGCGCTTCCTGTTCCTTAATAAAATCTCTATAGTTCTTACAATGCCTATTGTATCTGCATATGAATATAAAATCGGTATCTTTTTATTCTGATTTCTCCAATAAAATTGAGGGAAAGTATTCTGAAATGAGAGAAAACCAGATGAAATTGTGGGAATGAAAAGCTGTAACACTGCACACAATAATACAGTTGCAAAGTAAGATAATAGAATGACATAAAAGGAAGCAAGATATAGAGAAAAGTGCAAAGATAACAGAGCCCAGAGAATTCTGCCACTGTTCCGCTTCCCTGTCAGTCAAAAACCTTGTCATGTTTGAAGTTCACATCAGCTGCAGTTCGGTTGCCTTTCCATATCTCTTTACCACTGCCATGCCACTTACTGCTTTCTCTGGTGACAGATTTGCTTCAACTGTTCAAATAAACATCGGAATGTTAGAGGCAGGCTAAGCTACAGCAACAAACCAACCCCAACCCTTATAAGCCATTTTGATGTCAAACCTTGTAATGTCATTTTGGCCAGATAGCTATTACTTTTGTTGATCCCCATGAGTGCTAGTCTTTCAGGTCCCTGCTTTCTGACAAAGAAACTGCAGCCTTTGTGTGAGCGGAGATACTTTATCAACAGAGGCACGGAACGATGGTGGGGGTGTATTGCTTTGTGATAGCACTGACCGCTCATTTTTTGCCTCTGTTTTCTGTCTGGTATTACCCACAGCATTTCCCACAAAGCGTTCAAGCCATAAAGTGACCCTGCTTATTCTAATATGGGCAGAGTACCAAGAGCAGAAGCAAATCGACTACTACTGGGTAATGATCTTTGCTTCTTTGTATATCCTTGGTTATAAATTATACTCTGTCTCCTCTCCATTGTTCTCTGTGGCAGACTGAAGTCATTAAAAAGTGCTTGCGCAGGACCTGTTGTGAGAGAACAAAGTGTCAATCTGTATCTATGTCTTCTACCTATGAACAATGATTAGCTCTTTGAAAGTCATTCACCCATGACCCAAACCTCTGAGAGCTGACTGCAGCAATACAACCCCAGCAGGAAGGAAAATTGCTTTTCCACACTTCATAAAAATCCTCCTTAACCGAATATTCTGATCCAGAAGCAGAGATGGTGTCCAGACATTTTCTCCCTGCCTGATGCCAGCATCCTCTCTTCTATCTGCTGACCTTCATCCTGTTTTACCAGTGGCTTTAAGAGCTGGTAATGATTGTACAGTACCTACAGCAACAAGGCCTCAATTAAACACTTGTATTTAACACGTACATATAGAGTGGTTGTGTTTAAAGAGAAAGGTAAAAGAAAAGAGATCAGTTCTAATCCTAGGTTTGCCCATATAAACCAGGACCCTCCCCACAGACATCACAGTACCTATAGAGGGGAGGTATATAAGAGCAGGCAGCCTGTGGCACTCTGCTCCATCAGGATCCAGGGTTTCTACATGTATGATTATATGGTTAATACTGACTTCCCAGATTATAACAGCTGTCTTAGCATTAAAAAAAGCTACACTAAGATATGGTCTTGTATCCACGGATGAGTTTCTTTCCGTTATGGCAGATAGTATCGTCATCAAGATCCGCTACGCAGAGAAGAGAGCACATTTTTGCTTTTGTCTCTTGCATACTCTTCTACTAGTGTGTCTCTGAGCTATTTATTCATCAGGAAAAAATTAGTAACAATTAGTGGTAAGCCACATATTTATACAAACACTAAAGAAAAAAAGGTTTGTCAGTAAATATTCCATTCAACAGTTAACAAAACTTTAAAGCTTTAAAAAAAAGTTTACTTACTTAAAACTACCTGGAAACCCAGTGGTAAGTCTCATTTCAGTAATGTGAGACAGAGGTTGGTATGAGATTTGGGGGCAGAAAATCTGAGGGGGTGGAGGTTGCCTCTGACTGCCTGTTCTATAACTGCTGTGTATTGGACAAAGTCAGGGTTCTGGTCAGCTGATAGATGGTATAACAAAATTAAGATACATACTCAGTGGAAACACTGAGAAAATGTTAAACGTTGATATACACTTTATTGACTCATAATTCCTCCTTTGCCTACTATATCTGTGTCGTTTCAAGATTTCAGACTGGTACATATCACTGTAATAGTGCCAGGGATTAAGATGGCCTTCCAGGATTCCAGATTTTCCCTGGCACTGAAAGGAAAGATTTTGTGGCACTTCAGACGAGTATGTATCACAGTACTTATAATAAATTATGTCTCTAGTGGAAGTGACAGCTGTATCTGACCCATATAAAAATCATTGCATGTATTTTCCTCTCTGGAACCTCTCTCACTAACAGATCAAGATACTTATTAATCTTTCACCTCCTTACTTATATTAAACTGATTAATAATTGAAAACATTTTAGAATATACATGTACATCAAAAAGACACCGATACAATTCATGTAGGTATGCTGATTTGTAGCTTAGTAATTTTAGCTTAATGAAACACATGTGGCCTCACATTGAATTAACTCATGCTTGTTTTCCTCTTACATATGTGGGTTTAGTTGTAAGTAGAACAAAGTATTTTTGAGAAATAAAAATATAAAAATTGTAATTAGAAAGTGGTTGTGGATAACTTAGAACAGAGAATACACTACTAATAACATATTCTAGAATAAGTGGTCTGAAATTTAGCAGTTTATGGGCCTAATTCGATAAATCATTCTGAAATGTGAAAGAAATAATACATGCAAGCATACACTAAAAAAATAATGCCCCCTAGATGATGCTCACAATTCTTTTTAACCTCGCTGAAGGACAAATATCAATTCTCTGGTTGTCAAAATCTTTTCAGCTCATTATTTCTATGGGATTTTCAGCCAAACTTGGTCAAGTTAGTACAAGACCTTTTTGCTCAGATAAGTCTGTGCCAGCTTCTTCAAAAAACTTTTGCTGCTTCTCTGTTTTCAGGGGAGCAGTGAGTGCATCAGCATCTTACAGTCCCCACAGCTCTTGTGTACCGAATATTCTTAAACTCCTGATATAACACCTCCAAGCCGATGAGAGCGACACACATCCTACTCAAAAGTGATTAGAACTGAACGGTTGGAAGGCAGTTCAAAAGTGAGCTGTTTGACGGTCAAGGAGAAAAGCACTGTGAGGCAGCACGAGCTCGCAAGTCACAAGAAATGAGAACAAAGCTGACTCAGCAAGCCACGGGAGCATAAATGATCTTCCCCACCTCCAAAGGTAACGGAAAGCGTGACAGCCCCGCGTGCCGCTAACCAGTCTCGCTCCCCAGCTAAGGAAGGAAATACTGGTAGCGCGCAGGAGCTGCTCCCGAGGACGCCATCTAACAGAGACCACTTTGCCAGTGTTGATTAATTTGATATTACACATAACAGTACATTGTACATATTTTCTTTTGTCCTCACCGTGCGCACTGCATTGCATGCATTGAAGCATCCACCTCTGTTTTCACTGAGGTAGCGAAATATGAGTCACATCTACTACCCTAACCTAACTGAGCTACTCCGCTGGTTCAGACCAGGTGGTATAGACATCATCACTGCGGATGCCTGGTGTAGGGCTGGACATGGGGCAGCTGAAAAGATGGGTGCGGTACGTAATTTGGGTATCTGGAGGCTACCCAGCTGCCCGCATCAACAAAAGCTTGCCATCAGTCACCATGACATGGCTGCTCTTCTGTCCCTACCGGTGACCGCCAAAAATGAGTGAAAAAGTAGCTGCGGTGAGCCTAACCATCTGTCCTTATACAGGCACACAAATTTATCCCACTATGGAAACCAATAGGAGCTGTAAAATGATTTTCCAGCAACGACTGGATTATCAATACCTCTCATAAGCATCCACTAAAAAAGTTGAAATTCCATTTATTTGAAGACTTCTATATTGGTAGCAATGAAAGTAACTAATTTACATTCTATGCGATATTTCATATCAGATTGCTTGCTTAGTTGGGAAAAACAACAGCGTTCTAACTTTGAGCTCTTTACATAGGCCACAAGCAGAACACACATAACTCCACTCTCAGGCTTGAGCTCTGATGAGAAGCATCTCGAACGCTCCCAGAATCACAGCTCTGGTTCCTGTAATTTGCTGCAATTATATGAAGCAAGTCTTTCCTTGTAATATAAGTCAGTAAATCTAAGATGAGGGCAGATCTTTTAATACTCCACCAACTCCAGTCACAGTAGCAGCTGTTTTGCCACATGAGTACACCCGCTAGAAATAAACTAATAACCTAGAGCACCTCTGGCATCAATCACAGCATCAGTCTTCATAGAGGAAAATGTGAAGCTGCTTACCGCAAAGAGTCAGTCGAGCTAGAAAATTTCATTACTGGGAATCCCACACTATAAATAAATAAAATACTACAGAGGGTGTAACCTGCAAATAATAGAAATACAACTGGCTTGAGATGAGAATAATGCAGAAATGAGCACACCTCAGTGACAGTGAAAATGTGATTACCAGGATATAGAAATTTGACATTAAAAACCAAAAGATTATCTGCAGAAAGATCCCAAAGCGTTTCTGAAAGGGGTGTAATAAAACTGATGGATAACATTAAATACAACAGAAGAGAAAAAAAGGTGAAGAGAGCTTTTTATAATCTTGATATAGGTATACTCAGGTAAAAAAAAAAAAGTAATTAAGAGTAGCACTCAGATAGCAATGAGGAAAGCATTTCTTCAATCAAGGCATGGTTCCTTTAATCACAATCAGTGTATTCGTGTCAAGCAAATGAATGACTAGCGGCTAAAAGACCTTACCAGCATTGCTGGAAGCTACCAATTGCTACTTGGCCAAATGCAAAACACCTACGTAGCTTTAAGGGAGACAAAGTTGTAGGGAAGGGTATTACTTTTGGTTAGAATAGCTGGTGCTTAGCTGGAAAGAAAACCCAAACCAACGTTCCCTCCAAGCCCCCAGAAGTTGAGTTCATTGAGCTAATTTCATCGAACATTTAGAGAGAGCTGTTTGCGAGGGTCGGGATGAGGCTGTTAGCTGCCGTTGAGCAGAGGAGCCTGCCCAGTTACTGCCTGCAAAAACAGCAAGGGGCCGGTAGGAAGCAGATAGGAGGTTAATTGTACAATATCAGAACACCTGTATTTCTACTGGGTATGTGATTTTTAACATCCAGTACTTCTTTTTTTTTTCTTTTTTTTTTTTTTAATTTTTTTTTTCCCCCAGTCCTGTCGGATTTTTTGCTTGCTTTTGGGAGGGTTGTTTGGGGGCTGCAAGGATGGGTTGGTAGGTGTTTGGTAGACCCAGCAAGCAGACAGAAAAGAAGGAACCAAAAAGACATAAACTAAAATTGTGTTGCTCTGGTTTTGTGTGACGCTACTAGCTGAGTAAGAGGGTCTAATGTGTTTCATTTGCTCATAACTTTTCACGCCGAATCCTAAAGAAATTGTGATTTTTTTTGACAGTGTCTCAAGTGCCAAAAGGGGATCATCACGCTGCATAAGAAACTGTGTTTGCAGGGCAACTTATCTGCTGACAGGAAGTGCAACCCCCAACCTCATCAGTACCTACTGATGGAGTAAGAGGGTAAGTTAAATGATCATAGAATCATAGAATCGTTTAGGTTGGAAAAGACCTTTAAGATCATCAAGTCCAACCTTTAACTTAACCCTGCCATCCCACCACTAAACCATGTCTCTAAGCACCTCATCTACCCGTCTTTTAAATACCTCCAGGGATGGGGACTCAACCACTTCCCTGGGCAGCCCATTCCAGAGCCTGACAACCCTTTCTGTGAAGAAATTTTTCCTAATGTCTAGCCTAAACCTGCCCTGGTGCAGCTTGAGGTCATTTCCCCTCGCCCTATCGCCCATTACCAGGGAGAAGAGGCCAACCCCCACCTTGCTACAGGCTCCTGTCAGGCAGTTGTAGAGGGCGATCAGGTCTCCCCTCAGCCTCCTCTTCTCCGGCCTAAACAACCCCAGTTCCCTCAGCCACTCCTCATAAGCCTTGTGCTCCAGACCCCTCACCAGCTTTGTTGCCCTTCTCTGGACATGTTCCAGCAACGCAACGTCTTTCCTGTAGTGAGGGGCCCGAAACTGAACACAGTATTCAAGGTGCGACCTCACCAGCACCAAGTACAGGGGCACGATCACTTCCCTATCCCCGCTGGCCACGCTATTCCTGATACAAGCCAGGATGCCATTGGCCTTCTTGGCCACCTGGGCACACTGCTGGCTCATATTCAGCCGGCTGTCAACACTGCTGTAAAAACTAGAGATAAGGCCAGCTATTCTGAGCTGGAGAAACAAAAACCACATAATCTTCCAAGGAGTGGGAAAGCATAAATGCATACATATCATGGACTGTGGTTGCTGTCACGATCTATGAGAATTTTCCAAGTTTGAAATCTGCTTGCCACACCACATCCAAGCTGTAATTAATAAAACCAAGTAGGCAGAAGCAGCTGTTAGAAAAGAAAAAAATGTGGAAGCTATGAAATGCTAATTTCTCAGAGACAAGAATACCATTTATTCCACTGTTAATAAGACGTGGCTTAGCTGATTTTTTTTTTTCCTTCTCCCATCATAAAGCAGTATTTAATCACAGTTCAGCACTCCATGTTCAATATGCATAGATATTAGCATATACGAATCAGTTGCAGTTGTTACAAAAATGACATAATCAACAAAAACACCCGTGGGGGTGGCAGTGAGGAGAACAGTGGCCTCCCGCCCTCGCGGCCAGGCTGTGAGCCTCACCTTGGCCAACGCTCGTCCTACATTTCACGGCCTGGCCACGCATAAACCCTACAGAGCAGCAGTTGCCATCACTTTATGTGGGACATCTGACGAATCAAGGAGACTTAGTGAACAATCCAGACCGAATGCACCTGTTGTGTTTGTGAGCAGTAAGCTTCAAGGACATTGTCGGAGCCGCCTGCAGTCAAATAATGATGAGAACAACCTTGAGAAGAAGAAGAAAAGTTGGTGTACGTGACTGAGATCAGAAAGCAAAGCAGGACGCAGGTGGAGAGGACCGTGCGCGTGCGCAAGAGACTTTAACGAATCATATCGTAGCTAAGAGCGCGTGTACAGATATAGTTAACCAATTAGTTAGGAGCTTGTGCATGATAGGGAAATAGAAGAGCTATATTAACCGGGATGTATCAACAATAAATTGGCATTTGCTTGATCACATTGATCGTGTGCAGTGTCCATGACTTCCGCGTCAACAACTTTATCCACGGGATTTTGGAGCACTTTCTTTCGTAAAGTAAGTGCTTGGAAATAGGTTTAACTCTGCAGCTTTTACAGTATTTTAGGTTTAACTCTGCAGCTTTTATAGTTTTTTCATTTCAAGCTGCAACCGGAGTTAGGAGAAGCTCCACGGTCCAGGAAGAGTGGGAATGGATCGTCTTGCTGCCGCTGCAACAAGCAATTGCTCTAAGTGGAATATTGGAGATTAATGATTTTTATCTCCTAGTTTTCCTGTTTAATAAAGAGAGCTGCTGCTCTGTCTCTCCTTCTTCCCAGCATGGCAGCTGAGGAGGG
>NW_009259683.1:2100701-2102114 GCF_000687185.1 Egretta garzetta
GGGTGTCGTGAGGGTCTTCCTTCAGCGTTGGAGGAGCCGGGGGCCCGCTTCCGACGCCTCGGGGACATCTTCCCCCCCTCGCTCCCCGTCGTACCGCTCCGACGCGGGTGTTAAGAGGCCTCGGGCCTGCTCTTCGGCGCGGGTACCGTGCGTTTTACAGTTCGGACAATCGGCAATGCTGACAGTAGCCGCGCTGCAAAAGTTGTTTTTGAAACAGCGGCATCTGTGTGTCTTTTCGTATTTGTGTGTCCCTTCTGTGTGTGTATGTGCAGTTTAAGAATACTGTAAGCGTTACCCTTGTTTCTCGGTTCCTTTTCTTTTGGTGTTGGGGAACACTGTGCAACACCAGCTTAACGAGTTATTCGCCCTTTGTATTTCTAAAGGTAGAAGATGGCCGAATACTTGAAAAAGCCCTTCAAAGACAGTCTGAGTGGTATAAAGGAACGAATGAAAGAGAAGAGAAATCAGAAATGGATGAGGTTGGGTAAAACCAGCCAGATCTCCACTGTAAAGTGCAAAATAGCAAGTAAGATGCTTAAATATCATAATAGTTTTCATAACTAATTTTTTTTTTTTTTTTTTAAGCAGAGTTGACATACTCACTCTTCTGTTGCAGCCAACAGCTCCATGCAAATGAAGAGCATCCAAGCAAACAACAGAGCTCTAGCTCAGGCTTTGCAAGAAGAAAAGCTCAAACTGAGGGATGCCCAGGATATCATTCTTCATTTAAGGAAAGAGTATCAAGATCTGAAGGTTCAGATGTTTGACTTACAAAGAAGTCTTAGCTTCAAGCAAGCACAAGGACTTGTTGAGGTATTTTTAATAATAACTTTATGATTTAGCTGAACATCAGAATCTGCACCAATCTACTGATATCTTTATGATTGTAAATGTTTCATAAAAAAATAGCTCAATATAGAATCATAGAATGTTTTGGGTTGGAAGGGACCCCTAGAGGTCATCTAGTCCAACCCCCCTGCAGGAGCAGGGACACTGCTGACTAGATCAGGTTGCTCAGAGCCCCGTCCAACCTGGCCTTGAATGCTTCCAGGGATGGGGCCTCCACTACCTCTCTGGGCAACCTGTTCCAGGGTTTCATCACCCTCATTGTAAAGAATTTCTTCCTTATATCTAGTCTAAACCTACCCTGTTTTAGTTTAAAACCATTACCCGTTGTCCTGTTACAGCTGGCCCTACTAGAAAGATTTTCCCCCTCTTTCCTATAGGCCCCCTTTAGGTATTGAAAGGCTGTAGTCAGGTCTCCCCGCAGCCTTCTCTTCTCCAGGCTGAACAAGCCCAATTCCCTCAGCCTGTCCTCATAGGAGAGGTGCTACAGCCCTCAGATCATTTTTGTGGCCCTCCTCTGGACCCGCTCCAACACTTCCATGTCCTTCTTGTGCTGAGGGCTCCAGA
>NW_009259683.1:2102176-2107675 GCF_000687185.1 Egretta garzetta
GATCCTTTCTTCCCCCAGCCTGTACTGATACTGGGGGTTACCCCGACCCAGGTGCAGGACCTTGCACTTGGCCTTGTTGAACCTCATGAGGTTCACACAGGCCCACCTCTCCAGCCTGTCCAGGTCTCTCTGGATGACATCCCATCCTTCTGGTGTGTCAACCGCACCACTCAGCTTGGTGTCATCCGCAAACTTGCTGAGGGTGCACTCAATCTCGCTAAGTCATTGATGAAAACGTTAAACAGCACCAGTCCCAGTACGGACCCCTGAAGGACACCACTCGTCACCGGTCTCCATCTGGACATTGAGCCATTGACCACTACCCTCTGGACGCAAACATCCAGCCAGTTCCTTATCCACTGAACAGTCCACCCATCAAATCCATAGCTCTCCAAATTAGAGAGAAGGATGTTGTGGGGGACCGTGTCAAAGGCTTTGCAGAAGTCCAGATAGATGATGTCTGTTGGTTTTCCCTTGTCCACAGATGCTGTCACACCATCATAGAAAGCCACTAGGTTCATCAGGCAGGACTTGCCCTTGGTGAAGCCATGCTGGCTATCTCGAATTATCTCCCTGGCCTCCATGTGCTTTAGCATAGCTTCTAGGAGGATCTGTTCCATGATCTTCCCGGGCACAGAGGTGAGGCTGACAGGTCGGTAGTTCCCAGGGTCTTCCTTTCTACCCTTTTTGAAAATGGGCACAATGTTTCCCTTTTTCCAATCACCAGGGACTTCACCTGACTGCCATGACTTTTCAAATATCATGGAGAGGGGCTTGGTGACTACATCAGCCAATTCCCTCAGGACTCTGGGATGCATCTCATCAGGGCCCATGGACTTATGTGCATTCAGGTTCCTCAGGAGGTCACGAACCCGATCTTCTGTAGAACAAGTTTTTTCATATTTTCACCTAATCTGGTCATTAACTGAACTTTTTTTTTCTGGCTACTCTTATTTAATTAAAATCTATCCTCTGTAAATTTTATTTTTTTTACCACAGTTGAAGGTACCTGACACGGGTATCTTTGGGATTCAGTCATAATGCTGAGAAGAAGTTACTACATTGGTAGCTGATACTAGAGTATGACAGTAACAGTGTTGTTTTCCTTCTTTTGTCCATTAGAATCGACTGTCAGCCTTGAATGAGATAATCTCAAAAGTTTCTCAGAATTTACTGGATTCAATAGATCTCCTTAGCCCAGCACAGAATCTGTGTTCCATAGGCGTAGTAAGTACCTTTTTCCTCTTGAGGGGAGGGATTTCTGTTCATTCTTCCCCTTATTCCTTCTAGCATGGATGCATGTAGTTTTTGAGATTTGAGCTTTAGTTTGGAGGTATGACTAGTCCCACAGTTCCCAGTATGACATTGGGTCCACACTGGGCAGGTGTGTGGGGATGTAATAGGCTGTTAGTGGGACTGAGGGTCTGCTATGAGGTGGGGGGGGGGGCACCCTGATTTTCTGTGGGTTTGTGTCTTGTTCTCTACCATTCTCACAGTTCCTTCCCCTGTCCACTATCTGTATGGCTGGGCTGGTGATGGATGTGCTGACTTGCAGGAGCTGAGTGTGTGAGATCCCACAGCAATTTGTGTTAACCAGCCAGAAAGAAAAATTATCAAGGGCCTCTTTGGCCCTTCTGTGGGTCACTTGGCTGTTGTCTAAAATTTGGATATGGTGCAAGCTTGTTTCTGCTATTTAGTCACAGCAAGATTTATTTTGTTGACAGAATCAGAGAGTGCTTTCTTCAATTCTTGAAAATAGTTCCAGTGTCATGGGACAAATACGTTCAGTGTAAGTATCTTTTATTAATGCCTATTTATACTTGAAAACTCTGTTACAGTAACCTTAATTTTCTGACTGGAAAAGGGAAGAAATCCAATGTAATGAAGAGTAGTTCATTGTCATAAAATATATTGCTATTTAGTAAATACTACCTTTGGTATTTTCTCTAGAGGACCTCTACAGTGTGCTGATGGAGATGATCAAGTACTTCCAAGTGGGATGGAGGCTGACAGTGACAGAAATGAGCTGGCTCATTCTGTGCCAGAGACCTGTGAACATTCTGTGTCAGACGACTCTGACAAGGCTGTTTCCTTAATCAAAATAGTTCCAGAGAAAGGTAACTAAATCAAAGTATCAGACATTGCTCTATTCTGAATCGGGGGGAAAAAAATGTGTGCATAGAAGTTTAAAACGTAATTACTGCTTTTGAAGTAACTGTCAAGTAATTTTCCCTTACGAAATCAACAATTGTTAACAAGGCTAATTACTCAGAAAAATAAATGACCTGTAGATAACTTTTCCAAACAGAACAGTTTAGAGGAAAATCCTGACATAGTATACTTAACTGCTTTCTGTCTAGAAGCAGTATTAAACAGAGCTTGATTGCCAAATACTGGTTTATACAAATCTGTGGAGAAAACTCTTAGAATCTTTGATAGGTTCAGAATTTGCACAAAACCTTAACAGGTTGTTACTATTTAGCTTTAATATGACTTTTTCTCTTCAATTACAAGGACGAACATCAGATTTTCACCTGGACAGCACAGGGTCAGAGCTGGAAAATGTTTCTTCAAGTGGAGAAGATGGATTTGGTAATGCTTTACCAAAAAGCGTGTCCACCAGGCGTCGCTATTCAAAGATCAGAAATCACAATGAACTCTGCACTGGTGTCTTGGACCATTCAGAAGCACCTCATTCAACAAAAGAGCTTTCTAAACAGGATGAAATTAGACTTGAGGAAAGTCTAGAGCAATGTACTGTAGAAAACATAAATTCAGATATTTCTCAGTTGAATGAAAACAAGGTAGGTTCAGAGCTGGTGTTGAGGTGGATAGATTCTGAAACTGCACAGTTCAACTTAAACAGTAATTCTGATCTTAAACAACGTGAGCATAAAAGCAGAGAAGACTCTCAAGTAAGGAAAGAGAAGTGTCGGAAGAGAAACCTGGAACGGCCTAAAAATACTTCCAGACAAAGACCAAAAAAAAGTCAGGGTAAAGAGGCTTCCAAAGAAAAGTCAGATTTCTTGGGTGGCTCCAGTGATGCTTATGACTTTCATTTTGAAGAGTGTGTCCATGTTACACCTTTTCGACAAAATAAGGTGAATGACACAGATCCTGGTGTGGGTGACAAAGACGACGTATCTGAAACTAATACTATTGAGTCGAGTGATACCGAAGAAGATTCAGATGATAGTCTCTATGAGCCTTACAAGAGTAAATCGAAAAAAAGGAAAAGTTCACTGGACAAGAAAGATACACTACCAGTCCATGCAAGGCCGAGGTCTAAAAGATGTTTGGCACAGCGTGAGCAAAAGCTCCATAATGAAAAAGAGACTGAAAGCAATAAATCAAGTGACAAGTCTATTAGTAAGTGTATGAAAGTGTTCTGTAATTTGTTTTGTTTCTTTAAGAGATAACATTGTTTAAGGGATTTCAGGCTTTTTTATTTTTGTTTTTTTTTTATGAATACAAACAGAATAATGTTATAAAAATCATTAGATTCATTCTTCTGTCTGCCTTTTTTCCTTGGCAGAAAAGTTTTGTTTGAGAAACTGGTCAACAATGAATTAATACTGTATTTTAAATGTGTTTAATGATGTACTAAAGCTGAGGAAAAAGAGGAGAACGAGAGTATAAAATGAGAGAGAAGTGGAATAATGAGTGCTTTGCCAGGCACAGCTCAGGGTCAATTTATTTTTCCAAATTAATATCTTGAATGTTTGTTGATCCTCTTATATATTCTCAAGTGGAAAGATGAAGCCAAGAGTTACAGCTGAGAGTTATTCCGTATCCAGTATGTTCATTGACTTTCTCTTTTAAGCTAGCTTGCCTCAGTTGTCTAAAGTGTGCCTAATTTTTTCCCAGGGAAGCCTGAGCCATCTCGTGGTCATCTTTGTGATGTTACCAATACAGCTTCATTCCTCCCCAGCACTGGGAATGCAACTGTTGTCCCAGAAGGTGAAGGACCACGATCTCCAAAACGCAAGCGAAGCTGTACTCTTACTGTGAGCTATAAAGAACCAAGTATTGCAGCGTAAGTGTCTTACTTTCTACTTTGATATAAAGTTCGTGACACTCCATCAAATGGAGGATTTGAGGGGCTTATTTAAATATTGGAAATAAGTTCCTAACAAAACACTCAGAGAGAGGTCTGGTGTTAGTAATACGAAATAGTTCATGTGACATTGAACTTACTAGCTGAAAGTTAATGTTTTAAGTGATACTGGGAACAAAACTCAATTTTGCCTCTTTTGGTTTTTTTTTTTTTTACAGGAAACTTAGAAGAGGAGATCCGTTTACAGATACAAATTTTCTGAATTCTCCAATTTTCAAGCAGAAAAAAGATACTAAATGCCATCCTCTTAAGAAAGGATCTTTGTCCAAATATGACGAGAAATTTATTGGTTGTCGTTGAGATTTCTAGTCAGATAGCAAAACCAGGCTTCCTCCATGAAGAAAGGGACTCTTTCATCCAGGAAATTATTGTTGCACCATATCTTATACAAATGTACAATTATTTCCATGTGTCTAATATTAAGGATATAAAATTAAGGGGTTTTGTTTTTAATGGTATAGAGATATAAGACAACTTCTATAACTAAGATGATTCCATTCAGGCTCTTTTGAGAGGAGGCATCCCTACATCATGGATCTGTGGAGTATATCAGAAATATCTGATGGAAAAGATGGAAAATGCGATTTTGACTTCTACCCTGCTTGCTCTCATGGTGGTTGGCAAAGGTGAACTTCAGGCACTTGAGATCAAATGGTTTTGTGGGGGTTTTTTTAATAATGTTTGTACAGATCTTGTTTACATAATGGCTGTAGTTTCATATTGAAGCTCATAATAAATGTCTTGGTATTCAGAAACGGCTCAGAGTTGGTTGGTGTTCTTTTTGCACCATTTCCATATATTTGCTTTGAGGGTAGCAGTGTCAGTAGTGGGCATTCTGCAAGCCAGTGTACTCCTTCCCCATCTTATGTGGCATAAGTATTGTTTAGAAGCAAGATTGCCAGCTGTAGTTTGATTATGTTGCCGGGGCTCTCTCAAAAGTAGCAATTTAGGATTGGTTGGTACTGCTGTGAATGCAAGTCATAATCAACGTAAATTTGCTTTGTTCCTAGCTGGTTATCTGTGAAGGTTGGTGAAGAGCGCTCCGCTTTGCTCGAGCGTAAACTGCTATTATGGGAATTCATAATAACTTTGGCACTGCTTTGCCAAGTGCCTTGACCAGAGAAAGATCTGCCACATCTGAACTGATGCCACTTGGTACCACAACCAGCAGCTGCTCGAACAACACTAATAAACTGTCCAGCAAAATGTCAAGGTTGCAGAGCACTCAAACTAGCTTTTCTTTGCTCAAGACACATTTAAGAAGTAGTAATGGGTACATGAATACAAAGAGGAAAGCTACATCCAAAACAAGTAAGTGGAAAGTACAAAAACATAGGTTTTTCATTTGTTTTACAAAAGATGTCCCCCTTTAATAGGGGTAA
>NW_009259683.1:2107728-2134787 GCF_000687185.1 Egretta garzetta
ACTTCTTGCATGACTCAACAGTAATAAAAGCTGCAGCTACTCAGTGTTTGAAAATGTTTGTTCACAACACAGCCTTTGGATGTTGCAACAGAAACTTAACCTTCCATTTGTATCCTAAAATTCTAGCTCTAGGTCTTACCATCTTCACTCTGAAACTCTTCAGTACTACAGGAACTTAAGCGGAATGATGTAACTTCAGGTGCTTACTTTCTTTCAGCAAAACTGTAACTGCTGTTTATCAGGGACAGAAAAAGAACAAGGTGATAGCAGAGTAGCCCAAGGCAGGTGTGGTGAGTCTGGGGGTTTTTTGGATTGAGTAAGCTTGAAGGATTGCTGTGGTTCAATCACAGCTGCAGGCAGGAGTCTGAGTCTAGCTCACCTAATCTGAATTGATATTCCTAGAAGTGTTCAAGAAAACAGCTAAGCCTTTTTTGACCACTGTTTGCTGCCCTCTGAACAGTATGCTCTTAGGTGATGTGGCACAGGACTAAATTTTAGTGGATGGGGAAAGAAAAAATAAATCTCCTCATACTTTGTAATTGTCTGTCAGGTATTGGACAGGTGCAGGGTTTGGTTATGGTATGCAAAATAAATGTGCCATCTGAGTAGCATGATGGTGACATTACAAACTCAACATGGACTGCAGCTTGCTCCTGTGTATATTGTGTCTTGTGAATAAAGGACCCCAGTACCAAAAAATGGGAAAACAGTGTGAGCATTCTTTGAGGTGAAAAATCAAAACTTTTGAACAGCTCAAAGAAGTGCTTGAGATGTTGAGGAGACAGGTGTAACAGCACTGTAGCTCAGTTAGGATGGAGCTGGGAATGGTCACAGCTTTTCATACTGTATACTGGGCTCAGCTTAGCACACTGTGCTCCCAGTGAACTCGGAGGCTTTTTTGCGTATTTTCTAGTGTACCTGGAAGATGCACTGACGCCATGCTTGTAGAGTCACTAGGCTCAGTTTTGAAACTGTTTCAGTGTGTATATTTGTAGTGCAAGAACTAATTAAAAAAAAGAGACCAAACTAAGTAGGGTTTTGTACATATATAATTTAAAACTATTCTGTACCAGTACAATATATTAATTTTACAAATGTAAAGTTCATCAGCTGTTAAAGCATTTGCAAAACCACATATCCTACCGTAACTTTATTGCACAGTATCTATGAAAATATTAATTCTTAAATTAGAAAACAAATGTTTCAATATAGAAGAGACAATCTGATTGAAAGACGATAAGAAAATCTACTCTGAAAATAACAAAATTTCACAGGATACCAAGCTTAACAGGTGCATCTGTAGGCCCAATCTACAAAACAGGATTATAGCATCCAGTACTGGCTATTAAAAAAAAAAAAAAAGATACTCACTGTACCTTGGTTATAGATCCAAATGTAGGTCAGACTAATCTCATGCAAAACACTATTGCAAGTCTAGTGTTAACATTTTGAATACCTTGTGTACCACATTTACTACTTCCAGGGAGTTCCTGACATCTACTTGCTCAATCGACTTGTGATTTAACATTGCACAGGCATTGTGCAGGAATATACTCTGGGGTTTTTTTCAGTCTTATAGTTATTGAATTTTACCAGTGTAACATCTGTAAATATAAAACACCAAGAATGAAAGTTAAATCAGTTTTCCACAAAAGCAATTATAATTTACAGTTACAAACTCTAATTAGAAAATACCAAGTGACAACTTTTTGGCCTGTACTGATCTCCATTAGGAAGTTAGGTGTACCTCTTAAATGTAGTGTAAGCAGCAAAATATATATATATATTTATATATATATAACTGCTCAATTTTAAGATATACTAACATAAGTTGTAAAATGTTAATATGTTCCTGGGTCTAAATAATCACAGTTAATAAGCATTTACAATAAAGCTTGGTAGAAAATCCAGTTTACCACAGAGGCAAGTATATAAGCTAGAAGCTGTCATATGTTGACTTCTTTTGTGTACAATAGTCTTTGCTAAATAAGCTAAAGAATTTATCAGTGAAGAGTAGTAAATAGGGTGGATCATGAAGTGCATCAAAACTTGAACCCTATTAAGCCAATTGAAATTGTCTAGTGTCTGCAAATCAGATTCTCTGAAGTTATTTTGGGTACTTATGTCCTGCATAAGCCAAGTCACTATGACATTACACATCTAGCCAGGTTTGGTTTGGGTTTTTTTTTAAGTAGTGGTTATGAGATTAAAATTTGCAGGTAAAATATTTATCAAAACCCAAAATGAATAGAAAAACTTGCATCTATCAAAGATTACAGGCAGTCCTTTTTCAGAACTGGCTGTTCTTCTCTCACAGCTTCTCAACCAGCTGAGTGTTTCTTTTAAAAAATAATGTCTTATAAAAAGATTCTATAAAGAAACAAGTGTTTCAGAACCCCCCCACACCTGTTGTTTTCCCTTACTGTTTTCTTTTTTACTGGAAAAAAATAATAAAGCTTTATCAAATAGGTACTGCATTAGGTAAGCTATAACATCTCATCTGGGAATTTTCTTCATATTCCCAAACATGTGCAATTTCCCACATGTTTTGTGGGGTTTCTGAGGCTGTAGCTGATAAACTTGTGAACATAGGGTAATGGGCACACAAAAGAAATTTTCTGTAATTAAATACATTATAAAGCATTTTAATAAAATAATTTTTGTAACTTCAGTATAATACATGTTTGCAAAACTAAAAGGGTTTTTAAAAGTGCTAAGTATTAAACAGAAGTTTCTTGAAACTTTAAAGTCCCACAACTTGGATATATAACGGCTTCCCCTGCCCATAAAGTAGGCACACTGATTGGTTTCAAAAAAGACAGTGTCACTTGTCAATTAATCCAGCTTCTTTAATTTTTGTGTAGAAGAATTTCTCCAGTATATTGGCACATTTGTAGTATTCGCTCTCGGGGGGGTTGTACTCTCTGCAATTTGTAAAGACTCGCTGCAAGTCTGCCATGAATAATTTCTTAGACACGTAGTACCTATTCTTGAGTCGTTCACTCATTGTTTTGAGATCTGTACAGGAGAAAAATAGATTAACAGCGTTTGATTCAAATACTTTTTGTATGCAATATCCCTTTAGACTGATTTGCCATTTAACATGAACTGGCAAAGCTAGGACTTGGGATTCCTAATTGCCTTCATCTAAGGCGTGGTCCCTTTTTCAGTTTCAACAGCAATTGAGCCCCTGGCATTAAGCAATATTTCACTGTAAAAATTATTTTGTGTAGAGTTTATTTTTTCTTCTTTGAAAGATTAAAACATCGTTCTTTTGTGTTCTCACGCTTCTCTGAGCTTTCAGTGCCTATTAGGTGTTTCTAACTCCCTCCTAACTGCTCTGTGAGGCAAAGCTGTTGGCAGCTCTGCTGGAGGAAGCCTTGGGAGTGCATCAGCAGAGATTTCAACCATCACAAAATGTGTATGTTAACCTAAAATCCTCACTTCTGTGCAAACACAGCAGCGACATCTATACTACAAGCAGTACTTGCAGCTCTGAAAAAAGATTAGATGTTCCACACTCTACATATATTTTAATGACATCTTCAAAGTTTATCATTATGCACCCCTTTTTAAGAGTCACGTGATACCAGATCTCTCCTGTTTTCAATGCATCATACAAAACATTTACTTACAGAATATTCTTTAAGAAACGTTTTCCTTTATACTAAAATTGTCATCCATAAAATACGTAAATCATCTGTGTGTTTTCTCCACACAGTCGCTTTCCCAGTAATTGTTCTTAGGCATTTAAAAATTCTGTCTACATTACACGTGGTTGAGGAGTGAGTACAGGAATAGAAGTAGTGGGAGGTGAGCTGGATGCCTTGGCTTTTTCTCACCTCAGATGAGCTAACAACTCTCTCTCTAGCAACGCTTGAGCCAGGCTTCAGCAGCACCTTTGTGAAACCCTAACAGAAACAGCTGGGATGGAGAAGACTTAACTGCCAACAAGTACTGCAAGGACAGCAGAGACCAAAGACCTCCAACGCAAAGGAATTAAACCTTAAAACTTAACATTTAAAAATACGGTTGTGGGTATTTTTGTTTTCGTTTGAGGATTTGGCGTTTTGTTGTTTTGTTTAGGTTTTTTTTTTTAAGGGAGATTTGACTTTGGTAACATGGAGAAAAAACCTGGCAAGTTGACAAGAGAGGGTTATTTAAGAAAAGTTTGATGGATGCTCTCAAATACCTCTTCCAATGATATGTAACTTACCATTCACTAGTGTCGCACAATATTTTGCGAAAGCAAAGGCTCATTCAGCTCCCATTAAGTCTGAAATTTAGATGCCTATATCTAAACTAGATATCCATAGTCTAATTACAGTATCCAACTGAGAAGACTGTTCCGCTCACCCTGAAGCAAACATTGCTTTAAAAAAAAAAAGCTGGTCAGTTAAACTGTTCTCCTCTAACTGCAGTGGAAGTTTGGCTCCATCTGTCACTCAGCCATACAGCTTTGTATTGCAGATGAAAAGGGGAAAAAAAAAGTATTTCTTGAAAATAAGCAGCTGAAAGAGCGCTTAAAACAGGGGAAAAAAGTGTTTATATGTGAGAAATGACCTTAGGAGATAATCAAAAAGCCTACTGCCATACTTCTCAAATATGGTACCATTTAGTCTGTATGCAAATGTAAAGACAAATGCTGTATCTTGCATGTGATAGCATAACAAAAGACAATGTTTCTTTTCAATTGAAATGATGTCTGAGCAGAACTATGTACAATTTCAGCATGCCAGCCGTGAGAGCAGAAAGCGAGCAGAAGTCGATCATGAATCAAAACGTGGTTTAGTTGTGCTGGGTTCCTTAGCTGAAAAAACAAAGCAAAACTAAACCAAAGTCCTCAGCTTAATCCTAAAATGTGAGCTGCTGCTCCCACCTCCAGTATAATACATCTGAACAAGGGAAGAACAGACAACATCCCTACTCCGGGTTTGCCAACCCAGGCAGTAAGTTCTTTGTAAGCGCTGTTCAGATTAAACAGCCATCTAGATCTAGCCTCTGCTCAGAAAAGCAGACAGAGAAAACTCTGCCACGGGAGGGTGTCAGAATTCTTTTTCTTCACTGCTGGAAAACACATTTGTGTCAGGGAAGCTGGTTGCTCTTTTATAAAGTACACATATATTTGCTATTTGGAAATGAAAAGCTGAATATAAAAAATCATTAAGCCAAATTGGTATACACAGGCTAGGAGCCTATGCAAAGCAACATGAACGAACACTTTCATTCTCTGAGAAACTGATTGATAGTAGCCTGCAATGAACTTGTATTTCATTCTCTAATACATTAAAAGGTACAGAACCTGTAATCAGAAAGATGGAGGTGAGTATTGCCTAAATAATGAAGGAGGAGGAGAATTCAGTTTTAAATCTGCTGCAATACAAATCAAAACAAGCATCTGTTTAGAACAGCACTGAATCCTCACTGTAATTACATGGCCCAGCAGTGAAAAGCAAAGAAAGGTGTTAGTTGTGTACTTCCCTTTGCAAGCAATCCTGCATAAACAATCACTGCATGATTTAAAAATAAAAATGAATAAATAAATAAACCACCTCGGACAACTTTGGCAGATATAAAATACAAAGATAAAAGTTATCTTACAGCCAGTTGCATGAAGCATTTTCCTAAACTTAAAATGGAGCAAACTGTTAAAACTTAATTAGAAAACCCTGGTACTTTTGAAAAGGTTTTGCCTATGTGACTGAGAATGCTTAAATCTGTTTTTCAAAGCAATTCAAATGCTCTGGTGTTCCTGACAGTTTGCCTTGAAATTTTTTAACAAACCAGTAGGATCTGCAATGACCAGTTACCACACTCAAGAACATACTCGTACAACTCACATAAAGCAGCTCAGTCCAGAAAGTTTCTAGCTGACTGCACCGTTTAAGAGCTTGCTGGGGCTCTCTAGGGCATGCTAAGATTCCACATGTATACACTACAGATGCTTCACAAAGGTCACAAAGCAGTCATAAATTTCAAATGACAGCACCGTACTCTTGGCACTTGAGAGCTGCAAGCTGTTCAGCTGCAAGTAATAGATATCTTTTAACATAAAATAATCAGATAACAATTTATCTGCTATGTCTCCAGCTATAAAGATTTTTAAACTCTATACTTAAAAAATGTTAATGGCATTACCCATGGGAAACCTTATAACTTCATAATATCCAGGAGCTTCTGTTCTCTTCACAGGTTCCATGAAGGGCCAAGCGCTTTGATGGCTCTTTGGTAAAGAAAAAAGTCAGGTATCTAATATGGAAACTCTATATTGGAAATCATGTAAAAAGATTTACAGAAGGTAAACTAGAGCTATCACTCACCTTCACCTGCTGCAGGATGGTTTTCAGTGTGCTGTAAAGTTGATCTGGATCCTTGGGCTCCTTACTTGAAAGAAAATATGAATACAAGAAGATTAGTTTGAATCCCTTCTCTTCATTGCCATGACATGCATCTTACAAAAAAGCAACTCCAAAGCTTCAAGCATTTTATGGAAGAAATAAAAATTAAAAAAAAAAAAAAAAGCAAAACACACCTAAAACCAAACCCTCAACCCTCTCCCCCAAAAAAACCCCAAACCCACTTAAGGACTCATCCCTTGCAGATTATTTATCTATTTTCCAACGGATGGAAAGACACATCAAATAACAGTGTTTAAAGAATTCTCTCAAAGGAATCTCCAAACTGCTTCATCATTTAATTTTGCGCAGCACTTACCCTCTTTCTTTTCCACTTGGTTTCCAGCCAGTCTCTCCTGTACACAAACAACATGAGAGATTACGTGGCAACTACAGTAGGTCAAAACATTAACTGAGTTATCGCAACTCTAAAAAGATAAGCCATTTCATCATTGCTGCAGTAAAATGGGTTTGTTTTAATAAAAGTGACTCCTATTAAATAACACAACCATCTAGCCTACAGCCCCATTCAATTTCCCACATGCCTCTTCCTGCAGACTGCTGAAAAGATTCTAAAATATTCCTACATGAAACACACATTTTTTTCAATCATTCAATACATATTTTACTACAACCTCTCTAAAGAATAATGATGTCGAAGTTAGCCAATTTGATGCCCTAGGGACAGAGAAAAATTTGCAGAAAAGCACAGTTGAAAAAAAATCCTGCAAAAGATGACATTTAAATGTTCTGATTCTGTGTTGTCCTGTAAGTCCATGCTCAGCACAGAATGCATCCTTGTACAGGAGTGCAGTGCGTAACAGTGGTGCCAAAGGGAAACTGCTGATACTACATTGCGATACAAATCAGAGAGGGATCACGTATAAATAAAATTACACACAAGTACATAAAAGAGCATCAGCCTGGGATGCCTTAGGTAAGTCTCGAAGACAGCAATTCTACAACAATCTTCACAGAAATCAAATCAACAGACCAAAACAATTATATTTTAATCAAAAAGAAATATGTGACTACATTAGTATTTCTAGTCTTGGACCTTTCTTGGGCTGTTCTGCTTCTGTTCTACATTAAAAAAAGGTTGATACATACTAATTCCAGGAATGCTTTCTATAGGAATCTGCCGTACTCCATCTTTGAAGCAAGAAAGGCCAGGATAAACTTTTCGTATCTGAGCTTGTTTCCTTTCTATGAGCTTTTTAATGATCTGTAATAAAGCAGTAGAGAAAACAAAAAATAATTGATTTGCTCAAAAGTAACCCAGAGGATTAATGCAAAACTATGATGAATAGAAACATTCTCACTTCCTAATCTTACGGTCCTTATAAATCCTCTGAAATTGGCAACAGGGGTGAGCTACCTGCCCGAACACGGATTCTGCAGATGAGGCTACCAAGACTCTCAGCTGCCTACTGAGGCACAAATCTGGAAGAAAAGGGGTCATTGCTTTGCTGTCTTCATCACAAGCTGCACAGCTCCTAGGAAGGTGGCAGCAGAAGTAGAGGTAAGGAAGGAAATTTCCTGGAAGCAGGTTTGGGAACTGGCTCTAATTCTAACAGCTGGTGCTTCCAAACTGCTTCAGCACAGCCTGGCCAGAAGTTTCAAGGCACATATTGAATGTACGTATATGTTCGTATTCCAAAAGTTTAGAAATACCTGTTCACTTCGAAGTCTCCATATAGCTGTAGGAGTTGCTTAGGTATCAGTCAGAGATACTCCAGATTTTCTCTGGAGGAAGTCAGAATGATACCACTCTCTGGAACTGATACTCTGCTCTGCTTGTAAATGCCAGAACAGGCTTTCCCAATTCTGGGGTACACTCTGTTCTGCTTTGCAATCTCATTACCTCAGTTCTAAGTAATTTGCTTTGGTGCTCTTGATAAACACTTAGATGCTTACCTAAGCTTTGTGTGTCCTGAATATGTCACTTTCAAAATGGCTTACTTCATAACTGGGAGCAAACAAATGCGCAGCCATTCAGACCACCACAGTTTGAGAGACTATTTTCTTTGGAAATAATAAAGGTGGGCATATCTTTATTTTTAAGGACCTTCACTCCCTCACACATAGTATTTTCTTTCAAAGAAGAGGAAAAGAAAAAAAAAGATCAGACTTCCAACAGAGGTTACAAATGTTAAAAGAAATACAGGATACCACAGCACCGTGGCCAGATTCCAGCATAACATCAAAATACTTTCAAACTAATTGTTAAATCCACCTTAAACCCTTCTTATCATTTAGGAACTAGTGGGTCTTCCTGATTAAAACAAGCTGTTCAATCAGTAACACTGATTACGCACAAGTCAGCAGGTCACAAAGCTTTGCACAAAGGGATTTTTTCATATTTTTCAGAATGACTGTAAATGAGCTACAAATCAGGCAGTGCAAAAATCACAAATGGTGCTCTGTGATCGGTACCCAGTGTCGGGTGACATGGTCTTAACAGCCACAGGCATATGTTCTAATTCTTTAAATAAAAGCTTAGATCCCATGAAAAGCTTCACTTCTAAAAGGACAGGACTAGAAAAGTCTCATGTCCAGTAATGGCCAATACCAGCAGCAAACCAAATCAGTACATAATCCATACTGTCAACATTCAAAATTCTACTTATGTCCAGGTATTCACCATCTTCATTGCTTTTGATTTGAGCAAACAAGCGAACATTCTTCTTAAAGCTGCAGAATGTGAGGGCTATTTCTAAATTTCCTTGGAACAGGGAGAATAAAAGGCCTGATCTGTGTTTCGAGTGTCAAACAGGCAATCCTAAGATGCATTTGCAAAGGTGTGTATATTTATTCTTAGAGAAGATACAACAGTATAGATCAGTGTATAATAACAGCTTTCCTTCTAGTAATGGTAAACATGAGCTGTTCGGAGGACCAAGGTGCTTTATCTCCAAGTGGAGTGTCTCCAAGTGCTTTGGAACAATATAGACATCCCACCAAATGAGAGAGTGAAGAATGCAAAATAACACATGCTAATAAAGCGGTCCCAGAGCCAAAATCTTAAAAACTAACTTACAGTTTTGGAAGTGACATGTTGATGGTTTGGCCCTGGCACTGTATTACTGCAGCTAAGCATGCCTGAGATGTAACAGGCTACAAGAGACACATCCACTATCTGCCCACTCTGACAACATCCCATCCCCAAGGGGAAGGTGGTATCTACAGCAGTAGATTGGGATCTGAAGAGTAACCCAACCAAGCAGAAATGAAAGGGAAAAAATGATGATCTATGTTGTATGGACATAGGAAAACTTTTCCAATGAGTGAAGTTACGAAACTTTGTAAACTAAACGTATAGCACTCAGACATTTTCTTCCTTTCTGCAAGCGTGGGCCAAATAGTTCTAGTGGAAGGAAAATGGTTGTTCCATAAAGAACCATATTAACAAAATAAAAAGTCATTTGACCAACCTTGAAAGAACAAATTATCCTAGTAGTTTTCTAGTATTTCTTTAAAAACCCAAGAAGGTATTTAAACACAACTGGAAACATCTTAATTATTTTGCTAATAAACTGCCTTATGACATGGAATATTATTGTGGACTAAATAAAGAACATCTCACATACACTCCAAAGTGGGACAGCCTGGAATTTAAGACCAAGCAGCCTTGATTTGTATATTAAAACAGTGGCAGAAAAAATAATCCTCTTTCTTTCAAGTAAAATACAGGATGTACAGTACAAACACTAAATTAAAAAATCACTCTAATGAACACTACTGTCGAGGGGGGAAGGGGGGAGAAAAATTGCAAAGCTGCAGAACAAATCAATCTCACAAGATTTTGCTTAGTTATCACCTATGACAAAATTTAGCTATGAAATAATCCTCAAACTATCAGTACTTTTCAACACTTTTCTTATCGGAAAGTTAGTAAGGTATAATTTAATGCTTTAATTGCAAAATTATGGCACTGGGACTGGAATGAAAGAATTATTCTAACTAATGAAGTATACATTCTAATGCTTTAAACACCAAAGCAAAGAAGAGAGCTAACCTGGCACTAACTGAACTGTTTCTAAACATCTGAATAGATTATAATGTTCACAGCGTTTCATTTCAGCCTTTACCTCTTTTTGCTTTTTAATGATGACAGAAAATTCCGTGTAGGGGATCCTTGGATTTAATTCACATCCCATTAATGTGGCACCCTCATAATCCTTGATGTAGCCAACGTATTTTGCTTTTGGTACTTTAATATCTTTGGAGAAACCCTGAAGAAGAAAAAAAACCTCAAGTTGTCATGATGCCATTTTCCTTTTACATTTGTTTTAACTGAAATGTTATGATGATTTAAAACCAAATTCATCATAATGTTGAAATACAGACAGTACAACGGAAAGAGTACAGACCATGGTTCATAGTGTTGTAAACACCTTCTCATGGCAGTCACTTGATACAAGAATAATTAATCACTTCTATGTATAGGAAAAGAAGGGAGATAGGGGAGATAGAGAGATGGAGGAAAAGATTTTTACTGTGGACAAATTTCCTGGATTTTTCCAAAAATTTGCTGGTTTAATATTAAAGGATGCCAGTCCTGTAGTCATTAGTTAAGGAAAGCTGCTGTTGAAGTCAACAAGATTACAGTAATTTTATAGGCAGAAAAAACAATGAGGTTTTTTTCACTTTTGTATTTCAAGTGAAAAAATAAGATATCAAATCTTATTAAAAGTTCCAAAGTTATACTACAGTCTTCATACAGTTCAAAAGTCCATTGAAAAACAAACCCAGAAAGGAATTAACCAAGACAATAAAAAGCAGTGTATGACTCTCACTTTGACTGCATTTTATTCTTCTGTTACAGCGGTATCTATGAAACCTCAGTAAAAATCAGGAACCCGACCAGAACTTCTGCCTCACAATTTACCACCAAAGGCTTGAGACTTACTTGGAGACTGAGCACCTTCAAATTGGGGAAGGGACATTTCAGACATGGAAGAGGGTCTGTCTGCACAGGTCTGACAGCAGTATCACAAGCCCAATTTTTATTCGTTGTGAATGCGTGAAGAGCAAATTGTATCAGTTCTATATAGAGAATCATAGAACAGCAGAGGTTGGAAGGAACTTAAGGAGGTCATTAGTCCCATCCCTGCTCAGAGCAGGTCTCATCAGATCTGGTTGCTTAAGGCCATGTCCAGTCTTGAAGACTGCCAAGGACAGAGATTCCACAACCTCTCTGGGCAACATTTTCCAGTATTTCACCAGCCTTAGGACAGGAAGGAAAAAAAAAACAATTCTTTCCATCTAGTTGCAATTCCCCATGATCCAACTTGTGTCCATTGCCTCTGGTCCTGTTGCTGCACATCTCTGAGAATAGTCTGACTCCATCTTCACTCTATCTGACCAGACAGTTGACACCTGTTTAATCTATCAAATCTATTTGGCAGATTAGACATCTCAATCTTCCCTGAACTTGAACTTCATGCTTCAAATCAGGAGGATCTGTGAGCACATGTCAGGTAAGTTCTAGTCTGCTACGGGTATGTCTGGTCTTTCTTTACACTTCTTACAGAATTAGTGAAGGAACTGAATGAATGAAGCAGCAGCCAACCCATATTCAACTGGTTTTGAGACTTGACAAATTATAGGCTCTACTGTACACCTATACTCAGATGATTCCATCAATGTAAAATGCATTATAAGCCAATATCATTACACAAGATGCACACAGAGCACATTTTGTAGATAAAAAATATACACATAAAATTGCACTACGCATGTTACCCAACTACTTTGTCATGTCTAGTTGTTTAGTTCATCACTGCTAGATGTTATCTTCTTGCACCGATTCATTTCTTACATTGACTTACTTGTTTTTTGAAGTAGCCGATAGCATATTCATCTGCATATGTGAGAAAGTTGAGAATGTTGTGTTTGATGTGGTACTCCTTCAGATGGTTCATTAGGTGAGTCCCATAACCCTGTGTGAAATTTATGAGGAAAAAGCCATTACCAAGCCTTTGGGGATTGCACATATTAGAAGCTGTGGACAGAGGGTTATTACAGACTGTTTTTCAAAATGCAGTCTTTCCTCTAGATCCTGTTGTACAGATTTTCTCATAACTAAGTTGGTGAGGCATACTCAAGATCAAACTAGTTTCAGCCTCCCAAGGGCATCTTTGTGACCCAATAGGGAACACAAAATACCACAGCTTCTAGTGTCCGATTCACTTTTAATCTAAGAGAGACCAAAACCTAGACTCTCTCTAGGGGTAAAGCGTAGCTCTAAAGAGGTACGTTGTCCTGGAAGTTGTAATTCAAGGTGCATGCATTATTTTTTTCCTTTTAAGTTAGATACCAACTATTAATAGTCACATATTTCACCAATAACAAAACTACATATATTGTAATAATAGGGCATCCTTCTTAGACATATCACTTCAAAACTGCAAAGCAGTAGGAAAATGACTCCTTCTAGAGGAACCCGTTCTGAAATGAGATCTCTATCTTACTGTGTTCTGTGCACCTGTAGCAGAAACAGCCTCTGCCTTAAAGGATTTATAATCTGAACTTATCATAGGGAACAGTGAAACAGTTATTACCATAACAAGCAGCAGAAAATTATTGAGTCCACAGTCAAATAAATAGCTATGCCTTCTGACTGCACACAGGAATAATTTCCATTTTCATTCAACCCCAAGGTAAACAAAAGGTTCCATTTATTCACATTTACAAGTAAGCTATAGTCTTCCCCTTCTGCTCTGAGATGAAGAAATGCAAAATAGACAGGAGAGCCCATGTGTTGTTCCTGCCTATGTTCCAATTTTAATATCGTAAAGACTAAATGGACATGGGCATTAACATACATGGATCTGTCTTGGGTACGCGGTTCTTGAAAACTGGGAAAATTTTTACTTATGTTCATAGCCAGAAAAATAAATTAGAAAATACATACTTCGAATTTAATTCACAATTTAATAGCCCCAAACATGGCAATAGTCAGACAAATGCAAGTTAGGTTAGTGCTCAATACAAAAAACTTAGTAGTGACACATTTTCTTTAAAATCATACTAATCCAGGTACAAAATTTGTGCATTAGTCCTTCCTTTCCAACCAGTGTTTGGAGACAGACCTCATATTCAAAATTAAGACCTCACATGCGTAAAAATATGTACTTCTGAATTTAAGGAAGCTCTTAAAGCCATATGTTCACTTGTTAAAGTGGCACACATCATGCATGGCATCAAATACAAAGAAGTGGGTTTGACAACTGACAACATGTTAAGTGGTACAGCATATCTTAGAACTCAAAAGTGCTCAAGATAATGAAGAGACTTTCTAATGACAAATTTGAGTTCTCAAATTCCTTGAAGAGGACAAAAACTGCAAATCAAAATTTTTAATGAAAAATGTTTTCCTTAAATGCAAGCTGGCAGTACCTGAGCTAGCCAAGCTCCTCACTTCCCTTCTCAACAGCAGGGTGAAAGGAACAGCGTAGGAGAGACTGACATTTTATTTACACCTGAAACATTGCAATTCATTCCAGTAATTCTGAAGCATCTAATCTCTGACAAAAAAACATCAACTTTGTGTCTCAAAGAAATTCCAGCAATTATGATGACAATGACTTCAAATATTTTCTGCTGACCTATTATTTTTATAACCTTCACAGGATTTATTCATTCTCACAAACACTTGCCAAGGTCTAACAATCCTTAAAAGGAAACTACGTCACGTACGGTAAAATTTAAGATAACGTTGTAACGTGGGATCAAACTATCTCAAAAATAATCCAACTTTTAAATACAAAGGAAAACAGTACCCATATTTCTTACTCCGGCCTCAAATTGAATTAAAATAGGAATTTATTTTTCCCAAGAGTAGGCAGCTGACCCATGTGTGAACATTTAGTCTTTCTCAGTTACCTGCTGGTAGGGGTCACCTTACTCAGATAGGAATGTGGGAAGGCAAATTTGCAGAAATAGTCAAGTGATACAGCGAGGCACCCAGAGGGTAACAGAAGAAATCGTGCGTTATGTACGCATACGCAACCTAGGAGGCATTCTGATGGCTCAGATTTATTTGCTCTGTTATATTCTGAAAAGCTATTTTTTCCTGGAGAATCAAAACACACCTTTGGCAGCCTAACTTATGTAGTGCAGTTGGTTGTTTTAGCAGAATGAAAAACACCTTTTATGAATTAGTCAAGCTTAGAATAGACATAACAAGCATATTCCATTACTGTTTGCATTTGCTAAACTACTTTGGATACTTTTATGACAGGCAAGTAAGTGCAGGGGAATGTTCCTCTCTAACACCAGAGTCAAATAAAATAATTTATAACCCAAGTAATAATATTTATAACAGGTTTTCAATCTCACTGTGTTACCCTTCCACACCCAGAGCACTTCCCTTCAAAACAGGGCACACAATTTCTGCGTGTTCAACTGCTATGAACTCTGAATTAACCCACATCTCAGCTCTAGCAGTTTCAACTGAAAAACATAAAGCTACAGCACCATCTAAAGGCAAAATCCTGAATCAAATCATCATAGATCTACCTGTAGTCCCTGGGAAAGCAGGAGAAATCTGCTGTATTCATAGTGCTCTATATTCTTTCAACACAGCTGCTAATTCTCAACACTCAGAGAATGCTTTGTGACATTAATTCAAAAAGGAGTGAATAGAACAGACTGTGTGCTTATACTGAGATGCAAAACTATACCTATTTTTTTCATATGCCTCATTTTGATTGAAGTCATGTAATGCCACAGAATGATTGAACACAAATTATGGTCGCACACAAGCAATACTTATGTCAGTCAACCACGAGGCGTTGTTACACTACACAGAGAGGCAGTTGCCGGAGACAGAGGACCAAATAGTCCAAGAATGGGAGACTACTGGCCACTATTGTTGGGTTGAGAAAGATTTTATTGATTTAATTAATTACAAGCAATCCTACTATCATGCTGGTGATTCTAAATCTGCACATTTGTTTAGGCTTTGCGTATTATATTCAGAATCACTATATCTATCAAACTCTATTTCTGTTTGGCAACTCAGCAATATATTCAATATGTGACTAATCAAATTAGGAGCATATGCAGTAGTGAATGGGACTCAAATACATTTAATAAACTCTAATAGAGAATTATTTTTACCTTGACTTGCTCATTGGAAGTCACAGCACAGAAAACAATCTCTGTAAATCCTTGGGAGGGGAACATCCGGAAGCAGATACCACCGATAACACGACCATCTTTTATTAATGCAAGGGTCTTGTGTTTCCTGCGTAGACAAAAATAACAGTCACTTTAATTCATGTACGTAGTACATAAAGTGCCATTACCTTCCTTTTTTCAGAAACTTGATTCACTTCTTTCCATGATGCTAATGCAATTGTATATGCCTCTGATAAGTTAGCTGCTTGCATCTACAGAAGAGTTGCTATTTTAACATCTTGCATTGAATTTACCATAAAATTCATCATTCGTGCAGCAAGGTCCTGGCCTTGCCAAGTACTCCCAGATACTAGGGTAATGCCCAATAAATAAGAGTTGTATTGCTTACATTGAATCTGTTGTTGACAGTTATGCCATTGCACAGTTCTCAGGATGATTTTACCCTGACTAAATTAGAAATTAATGGAGTTACAGGACAGCAAGCCCTTTATAAGGGATTCCTTTTTCCTTGCATGCACTCTCTATAGCTAAGCTATCAGTTTCAAATGCAGCTGATGAAGCAAGAAATGATATTTCTTATTTCTAAGTCCCACTCCTAGTGGAATCAAGTCCAGAATAAATATTCATTTCTTTTGCACTTACATTGACTGCCAGGAAAGATATAACAAGGTGCAGTGTGAACTCTTGTGTCAAGGATTAAGAATGTTAGTGTAATCCTCAAGGTCTGGAAAGATTTACACTGCATCTGTTCTCTACATTATTCAATACACTGTATCATATAAATTGTACAAACAATACAGTAAGTTTATAGAAGATATCTTCGGGGTGGAAAGGCTGGTGCCAAAAGTGAGCCCCTGCCAAGAAAAGGTACTCTGAAAAGCAGTTATATTTTATGTGCCGCCATTGAAGATTTCATACATTTTATATATTCTTTTTCTTGTAATTATTTTGGTGCTTTTTATTAGTGGAACAGCAGCAGCAATGTAGCAGCTTGAGCTTTTAATTTTGTTTGCCCATGTTTGAATTGTTTAAGCAACAAGATTCAGTAAGGATGGCCATTTTGGAAATAAGGACATTAAAGGTGATACTAAGTAAGATAACAGTTGAAAGAAATGTGGGAAGAGAACTGTTGGACTCCAATATCTCACATTTGACATAGGTTTGTGTGTACCCACTGCTCAGCATAGGTCTCCAGTGTGTGTCCCTGGAGATTCACGGCAGATGCTGCGGTACTCTCAGCTGTCCAGGCAATACGCTTTGCTTCCTTTGGGTCAACTGTTTGCCTCAGGCACATAAAGGAGAGCATTTTTTCTTGCTCTAGCAATATCCATACCTATTTCTCAAGCACAGACAGCTCTCCAGACAGATATCTATACTGAAGAGCACTTAAACTACCAGCAGTTCCTCTCAGCCTACTAGAAGAGTCTTTCCCAATAAGAATTATGGGAGAAGGCCATGACTCAACACCACTACTCCAGAATTTTGCTTTGATGTTCAGTTATGAGAGAACCTGGGCTCTTCAACCAGTAGCCTCTGCTTGAGATCACAGTGCTGCCAAGCTCCTAAACTCAGACAAGATCCTGGTGCTGCCTCTCTCCCAACTGAGCAGTGCTTACCCCCACATAGGAGAGGTAAAAGAGTCTGGACTGGTGCTGGCCCTCAGGAGGCAAGTGCTGTTCCCCTTTGAAGAACCCAAGTGAAGCCTCCAAGATCAGTCGCCTGTGCCTGCAGACTGAACTCCTGTCCCAGCGTCCTCAGCACTGGGCTCTTTGTGCTTCAGGGACAGCACAGACCCAGCAGCAGCAGTGTTTGCCGGGACCAAGAGAGCATTGTGGAGGGAATGCTAGTGAGCCTAAAAGCAGAGGAAATGGTTCCAGAAATGTTTCCATAACTGCTGCAGCTATAATACCGGGCACAAGGACAGAGGGATCATGATACCAGTGGTGGAAAAAGGCTCTTCCACAAAACAGGCTGTGTAGTTGGCTGTGATCAGCTCAGTCAGAACTCCTCAAGGTCTCTGCTGGCACACAACAACGAACCCACAGGCATCCTCCACTGTGAAGTGCTGTGGTCAGTAAAGCAAACCCCTAGGCTATCATTGAGTATGGATCATTCAGAGGCAGAAATTTTGGGAGAACAAATTTTGGGTCAAAAGGAAGGCCACTCTGCAGGAAACACAGTGGTGGAAAAGTGGACACTTCTGAGGAGAACCTCCCTTCATGCTTGAGAAGCTGAAGCACAATTCAGTCAGGACACTAGGGTAGGTGGAGGACCACGTGCAAGCCATGGCTGCTGCCTCAGCCAATGTGTCTCTTTTCAAGTGCCTGCATTATAGAGCTGCACCCAAAGCAAGACAAGAAACTTAAACTGATAAAAGAAAAAAGCAACGGGCTTGGGTGAGGAGTGATTTCTCCCATGCTGACTTAAATGCTGCTGTTCTTCATAAATCCCACAAGTTCTTCTCATTGAAAAACTTCAGGTTCTGCTGCCATTTGGTTCACAATCTCCACAGACAGAGAATGGAGCAGCCTGCAAGTAAATATGGGCCTAGAAACCACTAATAAGCACCATAATTACTTTCTGACTTTCAGTTCTAACATTTGAAAGTAAAAGGTAGGTAGGAGCCTTCCCTGCAGACTCACGTCCCTGTATTGGGTTTGCGTAGCAAGGTTTTGGTAGCAGGGGGCCTACAGGGATGGCTTCTGTGAGAAGCTGCCAGAAGCTTCCCCACTGTCTGACAGAGCCAACGCCAGCCGGCTCCGAGACCAAGCCCATCAGCAACAGTGGTAGCACCTCTGGGATAACGCTTTTAAGGGGAATAGTTGCTGTGCAACAGCAACAGCAGCGGGAGAGAGGAGTGAGGATACATGAGAGGAGCAGCCCTGCAGACACCCAGGTCAGTGCAGAAGGAGAGGCAGGAGGTGCTCCAGGCACCAGAGCAGAGATTCCCCTGCAGCCCCTGGTGAAGACCATGGTGAGGCAGGCTGTCCCCCTGCAGCCCATGGAGGTCCATGGTGGAGCAGATCTCTACCTGCAGCCCGGGGAGGACCCCACGCTGGAACAGGTTTGCTGGCAGGGCCGGTGACCCCACGAGGGATCCACGCTGGAGCCATCTGATCCTGAAGGACTACACCCTATGGAAGGGACCCATACTGGAGCAGTTTGTGAAGAACTGCAGCCCATGGGAAGGACTCACGTTGGAGCAGTTCATGGAGGACTGTCTCCTGTGGGAGGGACCCCATGCTGGAGCAGGGGAAGAGTGTGATGAGTCCTCCCCCTGAGGAGGAAGGAGAGGTAGGGACAACATGTGATGAACTGACCCCAAACCCCATTCCCCATCCCCCTGCGCTTCTCAGGGGGAGGAGGTAGAGAACTTGAGAGTGAAGTTGAGCCTGGGAAGAAGACAGGGGTGGGGGGAAGGTGTTTTAAGATTTAGTTTTTATTTTCTTATTATCCTACTCTGATTTGATTGGTAATAAATTAAACTAATTTTCCCCAAGTCAAGTCTGTTTTGTCCATAATGGTAATTGCTGAGTGATCTCTCCCTGCCCTTATCTTGACCCACGAGCCTTTCATTATATTTTCTCTCCCCTGTCCAGCTGAGAAGGGGGGCAATAGAGCGGCTTTGGTGGGCACTTGGCATTCAGCCAGGGTCAACCCAGCACAGTCCCACAACAAGAAGCCAATTGTCATTAATGCAGCCACCGACAGAGTATTTAGGTACAATCCAATTAGATTGGCCAGGAGTTATGAGGACTTGAAAAGATGGGAAAAGGGTAGCACAGGCAGAGTTTCGCTCCATGCCACCCTGGCTGGCCTCTTCCCACACCACTGACTGCAGCCAGCACCAGGCTCTCTCCATCTCACCCGCCAAACCCTTCTCCAGCGGTACTCACGGATCAAAGACCAAGCGCGTGATGTACTCCTTCGGCATTCGAGGCAGCTGATGGGAGAACACATTCTGCAAACCAACCAGCCACATCATGATCTTCTTGTTGGGCTTCTGGTTCAACGAGTTGCCAACCACATGGAATTCGATCACGCCCCTGCGCTCCTCCAGTCTTGCTGCCTCATCCCGGGCCGAGTGCGCCGAGAGGAAGTTGGTCTGTAGCACACAAAAGAGGAACAAAATCACATTTTTGAGATTTTGCATCCTCTGACAGAACAGCCTGAACGAACAAAGGAACCCCCCTCTTTTTTCCAAGCCATCTTTTTACAAAAATAGAGCTACCAATGATTACCTTTTTTAGCAGAATCAATTTTTAGCACCATCAAATAAGCTGGTCTACACTACAGTATACAAAGGCTTGTTCAAACTTCTTTTAGTAAAGATTAGGAAACAACAGTGATGGATATGACTCAACAAGTTCCAAAATCTCTCAAGGGACAGGACTCATCCAGTTGAAGCCTATGCCACTAAGTCTTCACATTTCTTTAGTCTCGCCAACTTGGACAAAAGAAGTGAATTCGCCTACGCATGCTGCAAATCACGTATTTTTAATGGCAGTGCAGGCAAAGTCATATTTTTTTCATTTTAGTAGTGCTTTCCACTACCTATGCCACTATCATAAGAGCCTAAAAAGAACATTTTAATTCCTACTGATTTTGCTGTTACATATCTACCAATTGCATCCATATATTTGAATGGAGATGAAATTAATACAGACAATTTGTTTAACTTTTTTTTTCCAAGATCATTTTACAACGCCAGAAACATCTCTGCGTGCACATACTGTTTACTTTTTGGAGCAAAGTTTGGCTGCTGGGTTTCTAGTCGCTGCCAGCCCCAACAGCCAGACTGGCACAGCATTTGTAATACGCAGAGCCATCAGTCACAGTACATAGTTTGAGTAAGAACTGTAGGTGGTTCCAAATCTTCAGCAGTCTCTAAGCTAAACCTTGGCAAACAAGAGCTGCTGGCAAAACATAGCCTGGCGAAGGGAACAGAAGGAGGAAAAGCCAGCCAAAAAAAAAAAAAAAAAAGTGTGCAATTCTGTACATGGCACAGTTCTGCAATTCTGTTTGTTTTTCTCTTCCAGCAGAAAAAAAGAGCAACTGTGGAAGACAGAGCAAATAACTGTTTAGATCAGCCCTTCTGCACTAGGCAGAGGTTTTTACTTTGGATCTTTCATTCTGCTGCAATATTTCAACCCTATTTACCTTCTCTTATGAGCTATATCTATGATTAACAATAAAAAGCATACTCTGGAACTGTTCTGTAACAAAAGTACCTTGCAAAATAACCTGGGATCTACTTTTTTACTATCACTAGTTTCCAAGTCCCTTTTGCAAACAGTACACAATACATTAAAAAAAATTGTAGAACTATTTTTCACGTTAGTGATGTATTTCATCAATATTTTTTGCTCATCTAATCATACTCTGAAAGTGTCTATTTTTCTTACTGACAGCACAGTAAGTTCTGTGGACTCTTAGCTTATCATACTCTATCCACGTGGAACATTTATTGAAAACAGACCATTTGCAAAGAGACCAGGTCTAGATATTTCTCACCTCTGGCCCGAGCATTGCTGCAGGATCTGTAATTGTTGACATTACTTCATTGATTAACTCAATAGGAATGTCTCCTATAACCCTTGGTCTTTTTGAATCCTCCAGAGAATAGGGTTCATTATTTTTTCTCTTTTCCCCTATAAAACAAAACCAGAAAAAATTAGAAAAATCAAACTGTCATAGACTAGCACTATGAAATCTAGCACTTCTGTTATATTCTTTAATTGATATGCCAAGTTTGGGGATTTTTTTTTTAAATCCCTATAGAAAGGGAGAAAGAGAAAGAAACGTAATCCAAACAATAATTATCACTGCTGCAATTTTGTCTTTGTGCTGGGATGTTAACATGAAGCAGGATGAATATATCTCTCCTTCTCCTATACCTCTGTAAATTCACACTGAAACTTCTTTTTGCTTCAGCGTACTCTGCAGTCTTAGAAGTTCAGTGCTCAATACACAAATTATAGTGCATACTTTTGGATAGCATGAAATCCCATTTTGGGATTCACTGGAATTAAATGTCCATTATAGATTTCTCCCACCCTTCTTGTAAACCAAGCAGCATGTACAATCTGACACGTCATACATATTTGACTTAGAAAAGCCATATGAAGCTTCCAAATCAAAATATACCATGTTAAATATTAACTGCCCTACTTGCAGACCAACATGTAATATAGCAAAAGCAACTAGTTAAACACATTCATGAAAGAAAAGTCTACCAAGGACTACTGGGTACAATAATACTGATAGAGCCAGCTGCTAGCTTAGGATTTATCCAAGCAGCAAACTCCCAAATACTAGGAAAGGGTACAAACAGGACTATCACTCCATCATTACCTTGTTCCTGTATTCTTTCCCTGAAGATCTGCTACTGGTCATTATCAGAGCTAGGATGCTGAATTTTGCCGCTGTGATCAGCACTGAGCAGTGAGATAAGTTGGTTTGGTTTTGTCTGTTTGGGTTCCGCCCCCCCCAAGGAAAGTCCACAATAGCTTTAAGATATTCTTTCTGAAACAACCAGGTAGTTCAGGGCCCACTACGCCCTCTGTTTTACATATATGGTACAGATTGGTTTTCCACAGGCATAGCACTCTAACTGTTCATTCCCCTTTTCAGACTTTCGAGCAGTACAATTGTTTTCTTAACAATAGCATTTTATTGTGAACCTCCCTTCGTTGTGGAAACAGTTTATTCCTATTCTTTATTTCTTACTTTCTAAACAGTTATTCATATGTGAACAGACCTTCCTTCTTATGTCCCAAGGGATTAACTTCTTGTTGTAAAACAGAATTTTTTGAAGCAACTTGTCAAAATCTTTCTGGAAATCCAGGTACACAAAACCCTTTCCAAATGCTCAACGCTTTCTTCACAGATACGTACAATTTGTGAGTTCTAGAAAAGGCACACTGAATTTCCACACACCACATTACTCAAACATTGACCCATTCCATTCTTAATCAGCTTATTATTGTTTCTTCTCATTGTCTGAAATAGGAGACTTACAATTGACAGTTTCCTGCATCCTCTTACAACCGCTTTAAAAACTAGTTTCGTATCTGTGTATTTCAGTTCTGTAGGGCTGACGCCAATTCCAATGACAGCTCAGCTGCACAACTTAATAATTACTTTGTCAATTCCGTATTTCTTTTCACAGTCTCAAAAAAAATATAATTCTTCTAGTGACTACTTACTACTCATTTTACTGACCTGTAATAAAAAGAAAATCTTCTACTCATTTCCACTTTGAAGACTACTTCCCAACTTGCCCTCAAAGAAAGCTGCAGTTTAGGAGCCACCTTAAGTTCCTCTGTAGCGAACACCAAGGCTAAGAATTCATTTAGCTTTTTCTCCTTCCTTGAGCACTTACTTTACATGAGCTCACAATCATCTCTCTGACCTACAAACTCTCTTGACAGGCTCATTAATCCTGAGGTGTTTGGAAAAGGATTTATTGGGAGAATTTATGCATTCAACAACTTTTTTTCCCCAAAACTTTTTTTGTTTTTAACCTGACTTCATGCAGGTTTTAAATTTATCCTGGTTGGTGTGTTTGTGCTTTTCTTTATTGCTCAAATGCATGCAATTTCAGTACCTTGAAAGATTAAAAAAAAAATGCACTGGCCCCTTCTACTCTGTCTTTATTTGAACAAGACCTTTTTTCATAGCTCATAATACATGTACTCCAAATAAAGTGTTTTTCAACAATCTCTGAGACCAGCAGACCTTTCCCCGTTTTAATTGAATTTAAACATACCAATTTTCTTTTTTCAAATACAGTTGCCATTTCTGCTAGTTAAACATTACCATAGTGGAGAAAAAATATGTGTGTGCATGTCTTCTAGCAAAAACACCTCAAGGTCACTATTGCAGAGTGAAGGCAATGGTCACCATATACTGCAACTACTGATAACATTGACAGGAGCCCAAAAGCAAGTCTCCCTCTTTGTTACCTAGGTTTGGATCAAGGGCAGAAGAAACTTTGCAAGCAGGACTCATATTCCCACTGTTGGATTGCTCCAGAGATGAAGGACTTGCACTGTATGAAACGGATCTTGCAACAGGTGGAGGATTGATAACTGCAGTGGCATAAAAGACAAACACAGAACCATCAGGACATGGAACCCATTAGGGTGCTGACTGAAGGGCTGTCACAACCAGGGACCCAACTTCACACCCCCCACCTGCCCAGTAACAGCTAACACAGAGCAATGCCACCAGTTCGCAAGCAGAGACATTAGAGCTTTATCTCAACATGTTTTTCTAAACTTCTACCTAACGAGGGACTGCATGACTGCTGGATGACAAAGCTACCTTTACTTCATTGCAAATATCAGGCTTTATTATTCTGCAGTGCTGAGCACAAGCTAAGAAAACAAACTTCTTTCACATACCTGCCAAGCCTACTGGTGTTCAGCCTCATGAAAAAGCTTTTTGTAGGGGTCTATTGAAAAGTAAAATCTCATAATTCAGCTTTAGCTGTCCACTTTAACAGTGTCCAAAGACCGGTTGGACAAATCAAACGCAATAGAGGGAGTTGTTGTTGTACCAGTTAAGAGGATGAAACTATTATTTTAAAAAGTCCCAGACTAACATCTCTCTCTCTAATATTAAAAAAAAACCCCACACTTATCCAAAATCATCCCGTTTTCATTTGTGTCAGGACTTTTGGCAGGCAGGTGGGGGGTTGAGGTGACAGCTCGTAGCCTGGACACCTGCGGTCTTTCTCTTTGCATGGCTTTATCCTGGTGTCATCACCAGCAACAGCTCTTTTGTGCTGCATTCATGCCAGGAACCCAGTGCTTAAGAGGTGCACATTAGAATGAAGCACTGCAGAAATGTACATGGCAGAATGAACTCTGAGAGCAACATGATTTTAGAGTTGCAATGAACTTGTGTCTAAGGCATAATTCGCCCGTTTATGAGGAATTCCTCATAAAAAAAAGCCTGTATCTGTCACAGTGGATTTTCCCTGCTACTCTAGGAAATTCACTATCAGATAAAGTGCTGACATGAGGATTTTGTCCACTGATAATCAAAAATTGTTTCAAAATACTGAATTGTTACAAAATATTGAATTAAATACTTCCAGTCTTCGCTTTCTAAAACACTGAAAATTGAAGTCAACTCCTGAGCTGCAAAAATGGATTTTAAATACTTTTGAGCAGAAAGCAAGAGAAGAGGAAAGTGAAAGAAAACCATCATCAGTGTCTCCCTGCAGTTTTAGGGATGACTTATTCCTGCAGAATAGCCGATGAGGCACGTGAATCAGAAACAAAACAAGGAAAAGCTACGCAAACCCAAGAAAATCAAAGGCACATGTGCAAAGGCAATGGGACATCCAATGTGGAAGGTCCCTGCTTCCCTGCTGCTAGGTCCCTACACCCCTGCTGCTAGGGAATCGGAGGACTGGCGTGGGTCCCCCTGCGAGGGGGCGGTCCACCTCAGCCATTTACCCACTGACCATTCTCACTTGCCCACATTGAGTGCGCTTGTGCTGCTTGAATACTCAGGCAATTTGCCTCAGCACCCAGTCTGCTCCACCGGCACTTTCAGTTAGCTGGATTTCATTGTCAAAATAGGATTTTTATATGAGGAAGCACCAGAGAGTCAGACACCTATGCTTACACGAGGCAGACTGATTTTCGATATAGCCTGTTATTTATAAAGCTGCATATCTAAGTCTCGTTCCTTAGAATTCATCACTTGTACAGGTTTATTTTTATATTCAGGTGCTCCCTAACCCATCACTAAATGCAAATTACCTGTCTGGATTCCCAGCTGGCCAGCTCGGGAACTAGACACCATGAAATCCTGATCCCAAATGGGAGAATTCTGGCTGTACACTTCTTCTTCCAGCATCGACAGAAACCTAGGCACAAAACCAGGTGAAATATTAACTTAATAGGATCATTCAAAACAGGTTATTTTTCAGAATAAGCATTCGCAACTTTCGTTAATTTAAAAATATTTAATGATTGAGTAGGAAAATGCTGTTGTCCAACGCCTTTTAAAAAAAAAAACAAACACACACAAAATCACAAGCCAGAGAAGCCATTAAGTATCTTAATTCAGTAGAGTGCTTTCACTTATGAAAATTTATCGTTGATATTTATCTCATTTGCAAATGCAGAAGGAAACAGTTACAAACTACTTTTAGAGAACAAAACTGTGCCCTAATAAGAAAGCTGTGAGTTGAGAGATGCCAAGGAACTCATGTTACACAATGATGACAAAATGTCTATTTTGATAAACCAGTGTTTTGTAGACGCACTTGCTTTCTGATTCTTACAGATTTATAAAATCCCAGTATTAGTTATAACAGTGCTCTTAGGAAAATATTTTCATTCCTTTAAGTGTGTTACTGTAACATTTAATTGCATGTTTGTGCTTGCATAACAGTATTTTTAATCTTACTTTGGTACACTTACAGAAACATCATGATTTTAAACCTCTTAGTATTATTATATGTGAGAGAAATTCCACAGATCAGACTATCCAGCACACCTGCCTTCACAGGGCTAACACATCGGTTCCCTCTCAGAAGTCAGAGAGCTGCTTATCCTATGTTGCACAAAAGGGGTTTTCAGACCAGAAGTTGACATGGCACATTTTTTACTCTCTGGAGTCATCTATATATATAGAAACTGTCCAGCTGAAACCAACAGGACTGTTGAGTAAGACTTTCTTGAACAGGATAAGGATTTTCAGGATCAAGTCCTGCTCATGTGTTTCATATATAGGGCATTTATACCTAAGCACCGCAGTGTGCGGTGTTCCCTGCTATCTATATAGATGATAAAGGCTAAAAAGTTTGTAACATCTATTTGACCATCTGTGACGGAGCAGAAGCACAACTTAAACTTTAGCAAGGGCTACCTTTACAGGCAGCAGAGAGACCCTGCGTTCAGAGCCCTTAGTGACTATTTCCCTGGGTACACACAGACATAACCCATGGGTGCTCCCTTTGCCCAGGAAAGCGTGGCCAGTAGGAGTAGGGAAGTGATCGTGCCCCTGTACTCGGCACTGGTGAGGCCGCACCTCAAATACTGTGTTCAGTTTTGGGCCCCTCGCTACAGGAAAGACATTGCATTGCTGGAACATGTCCAGAGGAGAGCCACAAAGCTGGTGAGGGGTCTGGAGCACAAGGCTTACGAGGAGAAGCTGAGGGAACTGGGGTTGTTTAGTCCAGACAAGAGGAGGCCGAGGGGAGACCTTATTGCCCTCTACAACTGCCTGAGAGGAGGGCGTAGCGAGGTGGGGGTCGGCCTCTTCGCCCTAGTAACAGGCGTAGGGCGAGGGGAAATGGCCTCAAGTTGCACCAGGGCAGGTTTAGGTTAGACATTAGGAAAAAAATTTTCACCAAAAGGGCTGTCAAGCATTGGCACAGGCTGCCCAGGGAAGTGGTTGAGTCTCCATCCCTGGAGGTATATAAAAGACAGGTAGACAAAGTGGTTAGGGACATGGTTTAGCGGTGGACTTGGCAGTGCTAGGTTAACT
>NW_009259683.1:2136888-2147040 GCF_000687185.1 Egretta garzetta
GAGGTATATAAAAGACAGGTAGACAAAGTGGTTGGGGACATGGTTTAGCGGTGGACTTGGCAGTGCTAGGTTAACTGTTGGACTTGATGATCTTAAAGGTCTTTTCCAACCTAAACAATTCTACGATTCTGTGAAAGGAGGGGCCGGGGCAGCCGGGAGCCCTGCACTGAAACCAGGCACCGGCTCCATGCTCTGAGCGGCAGCTCCTCTGCAGGGTTCATGCTATGTAGCACCAGCAGAGAGACAAATGCTTCAGACAAGTACAGCCCGTAAAAGATTTAAAACGCTATTCATATTTCCCACAGATCATCAGCAAACAGTGCTCGTCTGTCTTTTTTTTCCCAGCAGAATATTAAGAGGAACTGCAGTGAATAATAATGCTTTTCAAATTATTTTTCTAGGCTGTAAAAGGCAGTGGAAACATAGGGGCGTATGCACACCTCCTTCCTCTGCAAATCTGCTCCTTGTATCAGTGCAGCGTTAAATCCTTTTTTATACCCGTTTCAGGGCCAGATCGTAATCCTATTCCCAGATATACCCAAGCATTCCTGTATCCATAACAGTCTGCCCCAGAGACAGTTTACACTTTTCAAAGCGGTAAAAGGCACTATTAGTAACAGCAGGAGCAACAAATCCTGGCTCTACCCAGCTTTGGAAAGCTCATGTTGTTTTTCATTCCCTGGAGCACCAACCCACTCTAGCCCCAGACAGCAGCTTGCGTAGCATCGGTGCCACCAGCTCTCCTGTAGGTTCAGTTCCTTTGCTGTTATGAGGGATAGACTTAAAGTATGGGCTAGAGAGCCAAGCCACCCTCACAAAATAAGGTTATTTTTCAAGTGATACACTATTCTAACAGGAAGCATACAATGAATGCCTCTGTCACCGCCACCACCCTTAACCACCAGCAAAATGTTTGAAATTAAGGACTGTCAAAGTTGAGCATGTTTCGAGACAAGTCATTCTCCCACATACCCCAATATGTAATTATTGTTGTTTAATTGTGAGAGATTGTCATCAATATTCAAGTACTGGAATAGGTGGTCAATATTAAATTAATGACTTTAGGATTCACCGATGCAGCTTTATCCTAACTACTCTCTTCTTTGTCATATGAACACATCTCTTCTGAGGGTGGGATGGCTACTTTGTTCCCTGTTACAATGTTGAATTAAACTGAAATTCTTAGGTGTGTATAAACTTCAGTACAACACTCCCTTTTTCACTGCTCCATCACAAAAGCAGAAGTGAGCATGTTTGGGAGACCTCGACCTATGTTGCTTCCAAGGATTACAGAAAAAGAAAGTAAGTGACCAACAATTCCTGCTAATAGGCAATAAGCACAATCCCCCAACAAGATGAATAATCCTTTTTACAAAGTAAAGCCCTAGAACAAAGCAAAACAAGTGGTTGTGTACACAAAATACACTAATTCAACCTATGGCAGAGAAGAAAGCTGCAGTATCTACTCATTACTGAATAAAAGGAGAAATGATTTTCAGCTGCTGGTAATTTTTCCATTTCCATGCCACAGTTGCATACTACTGGTTAACCTTGAATGCAGGCACATTGGGACCCCTTACTTTGGAAAATGGGTGAGGATTAGTGTTCGTTTCTCTTGAGGAAGCTTGTCTTTTTCTTGCCTGGCCTGCTCCAGCAGTTGCCGTCTCATTACAGTAAACACGGAGCGAAGCAATGTCCTACCGAAAACCTGGGTGGTTTCATACCGAGGTAGACTGTCACAGAACTGCGGGACATTGCAATAACAAAGCCACCTGTAAAGGGGGAAAAAAGCCAGATAATTATCACCCTCTAACATATGAATTAATGCAATAAAACCACCACCCACATCATTTATAATGCAGCTGAGAGCTACATGACCATATAAATCAGTTCCACAGCAAATCTGGACAGAGTTAAGCAGCATTTCTATTGCCCAGTTTTTTAAAGAAATGACAGCCAAGTACTTTTAAGTCTCCATATATTCTTTTTCTCTGCAGTCTAGTTTCCACAAAGTGCTCTTGTTCCAGACAGTAATCATAGATCACATAAAATTCGTGTTGATGTCAGGGATTCTCTCCACAGCTCATTCATTCAGCCTCCCACGTCTCCTGCCTGTGACTCCAAAGACCCTTAGCCTGGCCCATTTTCTCCTCTCCAGAACTTCCGCATTTCCCCACATAGATGCGAAAGGCGTGACACTTCTAACTGTCTCCACCCCAATCTGACTGGACTCCCACCCTGCTCTCCCACCAGCTGGCTTCTTCCCATTAAACCCTGACTCAATACCATTTCATTTACCAGTACCCCCCTCTGTAATGAGTTTTGCATTAAGAAGTACATATGAAAATACAGCATGTCATGTTACTCTTCTAGGCTGAGAGAGTTGGGCTTGTTCAGCCTAAAGAAGAGAAGGCTGCAGGGAGACCTGATTGTGGCCTTTCAGTACTTAAAGGGAGCCTATAGGAAAGATGGGGACAATCTTTTTAGCAGGGCCAGCTGTGACAAGACAAGGGGTAATGGTTTTAAACTAAAGGAAGGTAGATTTAGACTGGATATAAGGAAGAAATTCTTTACAATGAGGGTGGTGAAACACTGGAATGGGTTGCCCAGAGAGGTGGTGGAGGCCCCATCCCTGGAAACATTCAAGGCCAGGTTGGACGGGGCTCTGAGCAACCTGATCTAGTTAGCGGTGTGCCTGCTCACTGCAGAGGGGTTGGGCTAGATGACCTCTAAAGGTCCCTTCCAACCCAAAACATTCTATGATTCCTGGGTAAAGGGATCATGGTACTGAAGAGGTAGATCAGGAGTATGCTGACTATGTAGATCATGATATCTGTTAATTTTATAAACAAGATTTCCATATCTGCGTGTAAGTGAACAGTCAATGGTATCTGTAGCTTTAACAGAATCAGACCACAACCATTACAAAAGCTCCAACAATTAAAAAAAAAGTTAAGAATTGGATGCAAACAGACTGTGCTGGATCCTGCACTGTTTTTCTCATCCAGACCCAAAGTACAGCCTGTCTCAAAAAGTTCTCCCAAACTCTTGTGTCTTAATCTTTGCAAAAGAGTTGTCAGATACAGATGTTCACGGACCTCTACTCCCTGTTCTTGGCTGATAAAGCACACCTCTCCAAACACAAGGATGCCTGTGAAACTCATGATATTGTTTCACTCATATCATCAAGTTTTCAAATGAAGCCGGCGACCACAAGAATTCGCGGGGTGCACCCATGGCACACAGCGGCTTCCTCAGCCCCCTGGGCGGTGCCTTGAACGCCGCGGAGGGGAGAAGCTCACGCTGACAGGTTAGATCAGACAGAAAGAGTCAGTGCTCTGGGTCAGGGGGAGCCTTAGGGACTGCAGGCAGGAAGGTTTGAGAAACAGCAAGTCACAAAATTATAAACGATAAAAGCTACCAGCCGGAGCCAATGCTAGTTATTGATTTCTAGTAAAAGTTGACTCCAACCAACCCTGGCTATCTGACATCCTTCTCACAAACAAATGGAGGGCACAGACACACCAAACATGGTCTTAGGAGCCCCATGGATTGTCAGTAACTGTCCCTTAAGCCAGGTAGGTACTTGAGGTGACAGGTGATCTGAGAGCATCCTGGTCGGACACAGGCACAGCACAGTCTGCCCTAACACCAGCCACTGTCTCAACTCACACCAGCACTCACTGTTCTCTTTCACGGAGCTGTATTCTCAGAGGAAAGGCCACCAGAAAAGCAGGCAGAAGGCAGCGCTCATCCTCAACCGAGAAAAACGTCCCTGGCTGTTCCTAAGAACAGGGCTGCCGACAGAGACGTTGGCCAACTGCTGCCCGTGCCCGCAGGCAGCGCGCACGTTAACTGCTGCCTGCACCGGCAGGGACCTCAACTGCTCTCCCTCTGCTAACCCAAAAAGGCGTCGCACTGTTGCTAGGAGAAAAGCAAAATTAAAAGAGACCCGGCTTTTTAACCTAGCTCTTCTTCCCCCGGTGACTGAGTTTTCCTTTGAATTCTGACAATGTATTAAGAGGCCATAATAAGAACTACCATTTTAAGGTACCTGATAGTACCAATTCACCTTTTAGCATTCAAGTACCGACAAAATTATTTTAATTTTTCAAATCTTCCAAGATTTGGTTTCAACCTGTGATGCTTCGCAATGCTTAATGGTATCTTTCTTTTTTTTTTTTTTTTTTTTTTTTTTGTTGAATAACAACCCGGCTGAATTTTTGAAATTATTTTGAAATAAGGGTCTTACACAAGGCTCATATCTTAAGAAGACCGAGAGCAACTTTGCAAAGACAGGAGCTGCAAAAGCATTGTTAGGTACAGATGTTCGCAACCTCTACTCCCTGTTCTTGGCTGATAAAGGACGCCTCTCAAAACACAAGGATGCCTGTGAAACTGATATAGTCTCACTAAAATCGTCAGGGTTTCCTATAAACTCCATGACTGCAAACATTTAAAAGGTGCACCTATGGCGTACAGGTACAGATGTATTCCTCAAGTGTGTACACCCCATATTTGTAAGCGAGACTTGTAACAAGCAAAGCAGCGTTACCTGGTATAATTCACTTTATATCCTGCAATATCGTCATTGGGTGATCTTAGTCTTCGCTGAGAAGGTGTCTCCAGATGCCAGTAGTTAATGCGGTTCAGAAACATTTTAGCCAGTTCCACTATCGTTTGCCTTTCCTTTGAGGGCAAGTGGCTAAATTTGTACTGCACAAAATTATTCACCCCCTTAAAACAGAAGAAAACAATCTTTACTTATTTAGCCATAATTTTTGTAGGACCGTCCCTGAACATTCCTCACTTTATGTTTATTAACCCTGAACTTGCATTACATGGGAAAGAAAACAAATGCCGGAGACCATGAATTCCTTGCTCTGTTACTCATGTAGCTGCCACAAGCTGGTTCCCCTGAATACAGCAGCAAGTACATCCAGGTGCTTTTATTCTATCCACCTCCACCACCTGACTTAAAGGGAGAGAAGGAAAATTCTTTATTTTTCCTTGCTACTCTAAGTGAAAAACTTTGTTAGGGAACAGAGAAAGATCCAGTAGGCTTTCTTCTATACGCTCACGTATGAGCAATTTTGCTGATAACTGTGCTGCGTGATTTATTTCCTCTGTAAATCAAGTATCACCTACGAATCTCTCCAGCTACTTTTCAATAGTAGACTAGGGCTTGTGGACTTCTAGTTAAGTTTGTGTCTACACATCATATTATTTCTTCAAGAAGTGCCAGTATTTCACAAGCAGGTCCCCTCATTGCACTTTCTGTACTGTCCACTTTAAAAAAAACTACTGAAGATAGTTGAAATGTGTGACTAAAAGTGCTGCAATACATATATATTATAAATCAAGCATAACACTGCTGCTTAGCAAATAATTTTGTGTGATTGAGCTGCTGAACTGCTAAAAACAGCATTGAAAATATCAGTCTATTTTAAGAGAAAATTATTTCAAAATAAACTGTAAGAAGAATTACCCTTTCATCTCTGTGCCTTTCCTTTCTTAAGCTAATTGAACAGTATGACAAATGTGACAAAAATTATATTGTACAAAACCTTTTAAATAGTTTTTTTTAAGGACTAGGAGTGTATGGAGATTACATACACTTATTCTTTGATTATACTCAAACTAAAGGAGAACTGAAGGTGAAGACTTCACAGAAATTCAGCAATAAAGTGTTCTGATTTTCCTAAATTGTAAGAAGTGAGAGTTGCAAGGAAATAATTGCTACACATAACAGCCTTCACATTTTAAGTATCTTGTTTAACAATAGAGCATCCACTCATCCACTGATGGGAAAACACTGAGCTCCTGTTTCAGCGAGGTATGTGAGCCTCCGCATAGTCTCACGGGAGCTAATGGGCCCACTTGTGCACCAAAAGTGCATTCTCAGAAGCTTACTTAACCAAAATCTGAATTTGTCATATGCTCTTTATCCATTCAGACTTACAAAAGCCTCAGTTATTCTTTGGTTTCGGCTTTGTTTTTTGTTGTATACCCTTTGAAAGAGAAGGCTATGATCTCACTGGATCAGACTGTAACATTTTCATTGATTTACAGAAGACAAGTGCCATTTTAATATTGGATTTCAAAACGGCAACAGCATTTTTCATCACTTGAAACAAAGAAAGATTAGAAGTGACACACATAAAAGTAGTATTTTAAGTTCATTCTCTAAAACCACAAAGAGTCAGTTTCATTAACTGATGAGAGGAGTCAAATAATGTAACTATTGTACCAACGCTAAAGGAGAAGCAGCAGCAGAAGTCTCTGACAGTCCCCTACTTTGTCCCAAGTAATACACAGAAACATCTGCAAACTGCCTAAAATGCCATGTTTTTGAAAACAGTGCCTGCGTTTACAAAAGAAACCCCAACAAAACCCCAAACAAACAAAAAAAAACCCCAAAACCCCATCAAATCAAAAAATCCCACACCAACCAAACCCACGGGTTGACTGTTACCTGTTCAATGCTAGGTTTCTCAAATGGGGGACTTTCCAAAGATCCTTCCACTACAGGTTTTCCCATCTGTAAAATGCACTTCCTCAAAAGCTGTTAAAAATATACAATTTTTTTTAAAATTAGGATATCTGCATACATAGGGTCAATAGAAGTCACAGGTGCACAGCACACACAACAACAGTGTTGAAAATCTCCCAGCTTGTTTAGTCATCTACATTTATAGCTACTAAACTTTACTGTGAATTCACCTTCTTTGAAATGCATATGGGAGGCTTCTCTGAGCAAATGTAGGCAGCTAAGTTAGCATTTATGTCAACTGACTTTTCCTGGTGTGCAGGTGAAGAAGGTAAGGCTTGCAGGTTGCACGGTTTATAGATGGGACTTAGGGTCAGCTCCTAATCATCAGGATGACTTTTGGAGCAAGATACGGTACACCGCAAGTACCACAACGTCTAGTCCTTAGTTAGCCACTAGAGCATCACACTAGAGAAAAAAAGTCCCACCAAATAAAGTCAATAGGTGCATGAAATTGGCTTATGCATGAGAAAGTGAAAAACACAAGAAGATATTATGCAAGCTCAGCTTACTTTGAACAGGTAGAAATAAACTTGCTTGGTGTCTGCATCTTCTTCTTTGTGGACACAGGTGAACAGATATTCCACATCCAATACAATCCCCAGGAGCCTATTCATTTCTTCTTCAGACACATTCTCCAGGTGAGAAACATGAGTAGCTAAACGAAATAAAAATCCAAACCTGTAAAAAGCCTACTGAGAGAACTGGTAGCAGGAGTATTCCCCAGAATGTCTCAAACTAAGCCCTAGTGGTATGGCACTGATCCTGTAATAGCCTATTTAAACAGAATGTCTCATCAGAGGTAACTGAAATATATGTCATATCGGAGCAATTTGTGAAGGTAGTCCAGGGGGGGTAATCCAGCAGAGGAATGATGGCTGGTTGGAATCACAGTGTCTGTTAACACTTAAAACAGACCACAAAAGCCCTTTCTGTATTAATACGTTTCAATATATAAATAACTACATATATTTTTGTCCTAGAGCTATGCTGCTGAGACAAAGTTTCTTGACTAAAGAAAACAAATCCATAATTCCCATCAATTAGGTAATCCAGTTGTTGATACAAGTAGCACCTTATTCCATGAAGATTAAAAAAAAAAAAAAAAGCTCCAAAAATAGCCTTTTTGTTTTAAACTGGACATTACTGGCTAAGTCTCATACTTTCATATCATGTAAAGTCAAAGTATGAAAATATGCTTTTTGCATGCTATATTAAAAAAGCCTTTGCAGATTGTACATGCTCATTTGTTCAGAAGTCTCCAAAAAAGCATCTTTCAACACATCATAATTTCCAAGCGACAAACTCCCTTTTATCATCTCCAAAGGTAAATACAGTTCCAAATTCGTAACTTTCAAAAGCTTCAGGTTTGTACAGGTGAAGCGGGGCATTCATTTCAAGCTGGTTTGAACAACTGGCCCCAGGAAGAGAGAAGGCAATTTAAAACAAGAAGTCAATTCCCAGAAAGAAGGTATTTGCATTACAAAAAGCAATGATCTTCGCTGACTCCAGGCCAATGTATATGGTATGCATATCCTTTCCTCTGAAAGGACAAAAAAATATCCTCTGTGAGAAAAGGAAAATTACTGTAAAAGTTGGGCATATTAGGTTTTTTATCTTTTAATAGCTTGTATCAGTATTTACTTCTTAAATAATTATTATATTATCTTAGATATGCCAGTGTGATTAGGCCTGGTGAGAAATTTTCAGCGTAAATCGGATTCCTGAAGGGGAGAAGAACTGGGGAGAAATAACCCTTGATTTGAAACCGGTCATATTTATTGGCCACCCAGCAAAGATGGTTTGTTTTGGAAAGTTTGGTATGACACTTGCCAAAATGTTTAAATTCAATATATTTGTGCAGCTTCAAGCAAAAAGGACACCATGGTTCAGAACGTTCAAAAGATGCCAGCAATCATTTCCACTTAAACGAACATTTATAATATAGTGTCTTAAGTTCTGAGCATATGCTCAGAACTGAAAGGGGGATGGTCATCATGGGCTTTCCTTAAGCACAAATATTCATCATTCTGGGCAGAATAAAACTATTTCATTTCTGTCCCTGAGCCAGATATGAAGGTTTAATATTCCCAGCTGTCTGTTCTGATCTTGTAATAGTAATAAATTCCCTCCTAGATGAGTATTGCATTAGAGATTGATAACACACTAAAGAAACCTCGCACTCAACTAACAAATGAATAAAAGATGAGCATAAGAAGCCATTTCCACACAGTTTCCGTAACAATACTGAAAGTTACCTTGACTACTTAGCGGCCATATTTAAACTTTTTATTAAACTAGAGAATTATTACCCATACAGTGAAAGTACAAGTAATATAAGCATATTACCAGCATGTATTTACTACCAGTTACCATTTACTATAGAGTCACCAATGCTGGTACATCAGTCCAAAAAGCTATCTTTCTTCAGATGCTCCCAGCCCATTCCCAAATTCTTGTGGCCGTTTGTAAATGTTTGTTTTTCTTTTTAAATCAAAGGTTTAGCACACTGACATCAAATGCTGAGTTACTCTTGACTAGAGTTACACAGTCCCACTCATCTGTGTTGCATAGACTTCTTCAGCTGCTGTTGTGTTCACAAAATAATAAATCTAAAAAAACACAAATCACAGGTATAGCTTGCTACAGCATACAGAAAAAGAAAGCAAGCAGAAAGAGCAAGGCCAATGCAATGATACAAAGACCTGAAAAAATAGCAAGTTAATTATTTTAGTTGTGCAAGTTCAATAAGCAAGCACTTGAGTGTATGAATCAGGAGCAGTTAGCAAACACACTCATAAGGAATGTGGCCATAGTCTCAGAATCAGTGTATACTTAAAAACACTACTACTGTACATAGGATAGGCAAACCAAGAAATACCCAAACATGCTATGTGAAGGTGCATAGCAGGAACTGAAGACAGTGCTGGGAAAAAAAGAAGAACCTGGGTATGTTCATAGTATACTAACACGTAAATTAACGAGTTTTAAAAGTACACTAGACTCAAGACTGAAAATTATTACCGACAGGAAAATGCACCCTGTAACACAGGAGAAACCAATTAAATGTAAAAGAGAAAAGAGCCTCTGACTATGTAACACCTGGTCTTGAGGCTGGTGGAGAGTGAATTCTCCCCGCACACATTTCGGTCACCACTTCACAGTGTTATGATAGTGACCCAATATATCACCCAAATAAAATAAATAGTCATTAAAAGCCCAGTATAAAGCCAAGCTGTGAGGCTGAGCCATGAACAGAAGAATATAAATTGTGGGTAAGTAGACAGAGATAAGCTAATAGGCACCACCAAACAGATTTATGCACCAAAAACTGCACTGGCTTGAGGATCGATCCATATCCCCCAAACCAGATGTCTCAAGCGAGGCTAATATCTAGGATTACCTTTGGAAGAAAATAATAAATAAAAAAAAAAAAGGTAAAACCCCCAAACATCCCACATTTTACATCAGGTATGGCTTTAACCAGCACAGGAATTTCCACATCGCTATTTCAACGGCTCTCCAAGGAAGAGAAAACGCAGCACCGATGATAATCTGAAGCCTGCACACCTTGTGGTCAGTCTGGTTTTAAAAGCATTCAG
>NW_009259683.1:2147051-2157131 GCF_000687185.1 Egretta garzetta
GAACATGCTAATTTAGAGGAGATGAATAGGAAAATTATCTTGGAAAACACCGCTGAACGACACATGTTTGCCAGTAGTACGAGGAAGCAGACAGCAACTCATTTCAGTTATTTCAAATGAAACATCCTTGTTAGCTGCAGCCAACAGAATAAGAAACTTTACCTTTTCTAAAAACAGCAATAAATAAAAATACAGTTTGTTCCATCAGGTGCATTTCACTGGTGCTGGTTTTACAGTACTGGTTTTCCCCGCTTCCCTAGCTAATGAGCAATATAAGATTTTTTTCAACAGACCAAAACCAGTCTCAAACAGTCTCAGCCTTTAGAAGAGCTGAGTTTTTCTACAAAATACATAGCCATCCACAAACTGCTGAAGAACAGGGAACTGAAAGACAGAACACCTCATAAGACTTAAAAAAAAAAAAGAAAAAAAAAAAAAAAAAGAAAAAAAGAAAAAAAAAAAAAAACCTCTTTCTTCAAAGGCCAGGAATGAAAGGAACGGGTAACACAAGCTACCCTAACTGCAAAACCAAAAGCAGCGCAGAGGAGCTGTGTGATGAAAGGTTGAAACTAACTTGGCTAAAGCAACCAAACTCGCTGTGATGCTATGCATTTGCTAATCTTCTCCTGCAAGCAAACCCAGAGGTTTGGGACATCAAGAAAGGAAAGAAATCTGTTGAAAACCCCAGAAATAGATCAAATGTAATGAGAGCATGAAAAGAAAAGACAGCAGAAATAGAAATAAATCCCAGTTTAAAAAAAAAAAAAAGTATTCCACACGAAGTACAATATTCTTTTCAAAAGTAAAAAAATTAATTATCCACTGTGAAGGTTTTAGATTTCCTTTTTCTTATTTCACTGTCCTAAGTTTTGGGCATCAACAAAAATTAAACAGCAACTACTTTTCAATTAGTTCTGAATTTTATTTTACCCCAATTTTTATTCAATATTTACTAGTATATAGAGAAAAAGTCATCAACTTTTATTTTGGATAAGCACAAATTCTTAGAGAAATAATACAGTGATTCACCACTCTCTTTCAGGCTATGTGGGTAACAAAATTACAAATCATTATTTATTATTAGTCTGAAAAAAAAACCCCAAAACAATGCCTCACAATAGTATTTAAGGGTGAATTTTGAGCAGTTGCTTTCGAGCTATTCAAGCTGTCTGCACAATAACTTAGGCAATGCTAAGATGTACAACCTCGGTATTATTTTCTGTGACAGGGAAAAGGCACAGTTCTTTTTGTAGGTAAGGGTGCCTGCTTCAGCAATGCCCAGGAATATTTTATAGTTTACTCTGTAGTAAGAAAATGTAATACAGACTACAGGAGAGAGTCATTCACATTGTAAATCAGGCAGCTGACAGATAAAACAATATGAGGTTAATTCATATGCTATACAAAGTGTTAAAATTCTCACGGGTAGCCTAGAAGTGCTTTTGCATTTTAACAATTTAAGATATCTGGGTTGTTAGAAGTTGCACCTTAGTTTAATTTCCTCAAAACTCATTTTAGGATATTTCCGACATATTTTAATCTAGGTTACTTGACATTTATGCCCAGTCGTACCCCCCATTTCTAGGTCTTGGCATGGCCTCTCGACTTCCATCTCCCAAGAGTGGAGAGTTCTGGGTGTAAGCGCGTGGATCGCGGGAGAAAGGCAAGAGCTTACCCAGCGCGTGGCTGCAGCTGCGGCAGGGCTCGGCGAGGCTGACGACCGCCTGCTGCAGCTCTGCCCGGGGTGGCGTGGGCGGTGGGTTGGGGTTCTTCCAGCCATTGCACTTACAGGATTCCTCAGCCTGAAATCAAAGCAAAGGGGTATCAATCAACAGCGTAAAGAACCAGGAGGGCTACAACAATGATCTGAGGGCTGGATGTCTCCTACAAGGACAGGCTGAGAGAGTTGGGGCTGTTCAGCCTGGAGAAGAGAAGGCTGCGGGGAGACCTGATTGCGGCCTTTCAGTACTTAAAGGGAGCCTATATGAAAGATGGGGACAATCTTTTTAGCAGGGCCAGCTGTGACAGGACAACAGGCAATGGCTTTAAACTAAAGGAGGGTAGATTTAGACTGGAAGAAATTCTTTACAGTGAGGGTGGTGAAACACTGGAACAGGTTGCCCAGAGAGGTGGTGGAGGCCCCATCCCTGGAAACATTCAAGGCCAGGTTGGACGGGGCTCTGAGCAACCTGATCTAGTTAGCGGTGTGCCTGCTCACTGCAGGGGGGTGGGGCTAGATGACCTCTAAAGGTCCCTTCCAACCCAAAACATCCTATGATTCTAATCTGTTGAAATGGAGTTGTTTCAAAAGCAATAAAAAGTAACATTATTAATTTCAAGTTGGTCTTCTGTTCTGGTTTGATGGTTTGGGGAGGCGGCGGAAGGGATTTTCAGTGTGTTTTGTTGTTGTTGCTTTGTTTGTTTCTGGTTTTTTATCTACCACACAGCTAGACTTTATTTTCTAGAAATAACCAGAAACAGAATAACACCCCAAATAGAGAGATTGACATGGTTCTGGTAAGCAAACTGCTTGGAAAAATACGTACACAAACATTGGCTAATTCAAACAGTTACTGGTATATCAACATGTCTAGATCCTGCCATCGAGACAGTATTAATGATTTGAACACAAACAGGTTATCTAGCAGGCAACACGGTTATCACTGCCTTATCACCTATACCAGCAACAAGGAATCATGCAACTAAAATCAAGCCCAGGGTTAACTAAATACTGAAACAAGCAATCGATAACCACTATTGGAGAATGCCATCTAAAGCCACATCTTGGCCACAATGGCAACAGATGCCAAAGGCAGTGACACTACCAGCGAAACCTGCTGCTTACCCTGGGAAGTTTATTTATGCTTGGTGTCAGCGAAGCACCACCGATAGACTGCAGGTAAAAGGGGTGACCGTGAAGGGAGAGGCTGTGACCTGGGTAATCACGTTTCAAATCATTCAGAAGTTCAAAGTCACGGTTCTAGTTATCCGAAGAGCAGCTTTGTAGGATGGGATTTTCTGCTGCCTATCCATAAGATCTTAGTTATTTTGATGGTGAAGTTCTTCTAACAGCATTCATATCCCTATGTGAAGATCTAACCAGATGAAAAGCATGCATTTTTACCGTTCAGAGATATCTGTGCACAGGGCTGCAACAAGATACTCATGAATTTGCAGTGCTAAGACCCCAGTGAGGAAAGTATGCCAGCCGCTGCGTAATATTTATGACTGAAACAACCTTAGTAGGAAAAATTGTGATGTTAATATATCCAGCACTAATGTGTCATTTTTCAAAACCGATTCTGAATATATTTCAGCCAATCTATTTCTGGAACCTATTTCATTTTCCTTTTATGTTTCCAAATCCCATCTTACCTAAGGAAGGAGCACCCTGGAGAAGCAGAAAGGATCACAGCTTGACAGCTGCTAAGACTGACAGCTTTGTAGATTGATGCTAAATTGTTCTTCCAAACTAATTTCAATATTCAGCAATCTGAGCACTAAGAAAACGGCTGCCTGCAATCTGCCGAGCACCACAGAACGTTTTTATCATCTCTAATGCGTAAGTCTTTATCCTGCTGGGCTCCTGACCCCAGGTGGGATGGTCTGGCAGGTACGAAGGGGTGCGAGTGGCGTTTTCAGCAGCCTGAGCCACCAGCAGGACTCAGAAATCCACTTGCAAGTGCCCAGCGAAACCACTTCCACATACTTCCCATGGGAGGGGGACACCCTACATTGCCTGAACCTCCCGGGCTCTCCAAACTCACTGCATGGGTGCAGGCTGCCCGCTACCCCATGCAATTATCATGTGGCATCAGGGAGGTTTCAGTACGAAATGTGGGGAAGATTAAAATAATTTTTTTTAAAAAAAACCCTCTCATAAAATGCAATCTGGATGGATTTATGGTGAATTTCATATTATTTTTCTGTCCTTTTTTCTGTGAGTAATATGATTGCGAGAGAAGTGAAGAAGGCCTGATGTTATTTTACAGCAGAAACCGTCTCTTACAGTTTCACAGGCACTGAGCCAGTTTTACTTTCGTTTGTTATCCAGACCTACAGGACCTCTTAAAGTTTAATGACTAGATCAGTGATTGAGTGACACCTGCGAACCAAGGATTGCCCTGGTGTGGGGACTTTGGACATCTGTGAAGATAATGTGAAACCACACTCTGAATTAGCCTCTCGAGCTAGACAAAACCAATGCCAAATAAGCTATCCACATTTGCTCAGTGGGAGAGGCAACATTGCCATGGAAGTTTTTGCAGTTAAGACAAGGATAGAGAAACTGTCACAGAAAAAAAAACTGTCAGAAAATGAGATTATTGCCAAAGAAAATGCCAGAGACAATCATAAAGAAGTTCTCAAACAAAAATTGACTGAATATTATTTTAGGGAAGTAAGATTTGATCCTTCCCATGCAGCTGTCCAGACAAATGTTCAACATTGTAAATTACTGACATAATATCATGCTTATTATTAATTGCCTTAAATCATACCGCAATGAAACACGTCACCCAAAAAAACCACAAACTAGGCAGAAGCTTTCTGAGATTTTTTTTTCTCCAAGTGGGAACAGTATTTCACAGAAGCTCACGACACAATGTTTACTATCAAGCCTAAAACCTATAAACAATGAGTAACTACACAAACTTTAGTGTCACACAATAATTAACGGCAAAGATGCAAACAAACAGATGTACGAATCGCGATAACAGCTCAGTTAAACTGCCAAAAATAAATATCAACCCACCCACAGAAGAAGAAAAACAGCGTGTTCAACAGCACAGATTTTTTCTGCCCTCGGTAGTATTTCCTCACCAGATCTTTTTGAAGCAGATGTTAATTTGTATTGTTCAAATCATTCCAGAGACCTTTCTCAAACAACTCCTAGCACGTTTTTTTTTTTCGTTAATCTCTCTATAAAACACCGGAATCAGCATAAATGTTCTGTTAACCAAGGGGAGACACAACCGGAAAAGGTCCTCTTTAAAACTAAGCTTTCATTGTAGATGTTGACAGTGCAAGTATTTTGCAGTGAATAGGCAATGTGCATTCCTCAGTGGCTTAAATTGCTGAGTTGTTTTAAGTCTTCCACAGCATTTTGTTCATTCAATCTTTTCTTTGGCTATCTTCAGCTTTTTCCTTCCTTTCTTCCTTTTTTTTTTTTTTTAAATGTCACTCATCTGCTTTTCATTAGAAAATAAAGTATGACTTCACCTCTGCAAAAACTTGATTTAAGATCAAAACAGTTTTGAAGGAAGGAAGGAAAAGAAGCATTTAAACTAGTGCATCCAGTCCTTGGAGCCCTGTTTTCTGGGACATCTGCAGAACTTTGATAAAGCCACTGGAGAAAGTTGGGGACTTCTGCCTTACTGAAGCCTGCAAAGTAATGCCCGTCATTTTTGCAGGCCCGGGGATCGCAAAAACTGCATCTTCCTTAGGGACATGTTTTAGTGGTGGGATGGCAGGGTTAGGTTAAAGGTTGGACTCGATGATCTTAAAGGTCTTTTCCAACCAAAGTGATTCTATGATTCCTTGGCAGTTTTTAATAAAATTGGATGAGAGCAGTATAATAAAACACAACTACACACTGTTGCCTGCTCCCCCCCCCAAAAAAAAACCAAACAAACAAAAACAGTGCAGAAATTATGTGCAGTTTGCACTGTACAATATAATATCAATAATTTTTTTGACCCCTTCCATGTTAGGTGGAGCATTAGAATGTGGGAAATCAAACTGTCCGGTAGACAAACTGTCTGGGCAGTGAAAACTGCAACTCTGGACAGACTAAAGTTACTGTTTCCTTTAAAATACTGAATATATTGATAGCAGGTCAAAAAGGCACCGTGAAAAAATACAGCACATTTTAACACACATTGTTAGCATTTTTATTTAAAAAAGAAGCACCTGAAAGTTACAACGTTGCACATCTCAGGCCCTTTTAAGGGGTTTTCACGTCTCTGAATAATAATAAATAAAGGAAGAATGTTACAGTAACTTATGGATTAAAGCATAAACAGTGAAATGAGCATAGGAAGGTGCAAACTTCAAGCTAACTTAATTACAAAGTAAAAGACCCCAACAGTCTTAAAACTGAGTCTCAAAAGAGCTGTTGCACTGGGCTCTTTTTACAACTCAAAATCATACAGGTTGTCCTGTCTGGTAACTGAGATGCAAAGCCGACTCAACAGATTATATATATACAACATTACAGACCCTTCTATTTCCAGCAAGTATAATTACTCTAAAAAAAATATTCTTCCTCCCAACACAACAACCGTGTAAAATACCCTGTAAGTTTTTTCCTGCAAGCAATAATCTCAGATTGATGCTTTTAACAGAGAACATCACACAAACATAACAAATACATTGATAAATTTACAACACCTATTTTTCCTACTCAGATGCCCCATACCCAGCAGCCAGACAGACAGACACTGCTTGGAGAGCTACTCATACGCATCAGGAAATTAGCTGTCTTTAACAATACAAAATAATCAGTTCAATATTCAGTTCTAAGGACATCTTCTTCATTTATTGACCAATCCAAGTATTTTATTCCCTGTATTTTCCAGTTCCACTTACAGAATAGATGTAGGCTACCATATAAACCTTTTATTAATAACAGGGGTGCAATTCCCACCTTGCAAAGTTAATTGTAAATTTCCCATTTAATTTAAAGGAAGATGCTTTAACTGGGCCTGTAAGACATTGTAAAATAGATTCATCCCACTATGAAGATGATCATAAGAAAGCTTTAGGTGTCCTGTATGTCTCCTGTACACGTCTGTAGAAAACAAGTTTAACACATTTCCAGTACTCGCACTATCAGGGAAAAAAATATTTCACTACAGAAATGGCGGTACATATTTACCCTATGAACACTTTTTTATGTGTAGGAGCAGGAAAACTCCACTGAGGTCACTCTAGGATGAGAAGCGGGAAGAAGTGCCCCTGCCAAGGGTTAGCAGCTGGTTGGGAGCCGGGGACCCACATTTCACTTTGACCTCTGCCACCTCACTCACCTGCTGCAGGGCCTTGGCCAAGTCATCTCATCAGAACCCTTCTCACTCTCTGTCCATTTTGTTTATCTAAAGCACAAGGTCTTTCTTCAAGGAGGCATTATTCCCAGCTACTTGTGCAAATGCCTCAGGCTACTGGGCTCTAATTATATCTATAAACATCCAGGCATTACTGTAAGATATATATATAATGAGAAACAAGCAATTTTACAGAAAACTTAGTGTACTAAAATAGTACATATTTCAACTTGTTTATAAGAAAAACTCCCAGTGAGACTGGAGAGAGAGTTGTATTTTCACATACTGTAAACCAATAGGGGAAAAAAAGCCAAGGAGACTTCCTCCTACATCTTCTTTAAATGTATTTATGTGCGTAAGCCACACAGTGCTGCTTTTGTATAAAAGTGCTGCAAGCTCGCATGCCTAATGCTCAGTTTCACTCAGGACAAAACCAAAATGATGTATGCAGCCATTCATATGTGCGCAGATACAGCAAGTGCCAAACACAAAATCTCGCACAGCATACAGCACTACTGTGCACTTCCAAAAGTCATTAAAACTGTGCCAACTCCTAATATATATCTTATTGTTCAGAACAAGCTTTCTTCCCTCCCCCCAAACTTGGGCATTTACGGCAGCTTTTTTTACCCAGAAAAGCCTGTTCTCTCCCTTCCACCCCAACCTTTCCTCACAGGGGATAAAGTCAAGTGGACCAGCCCAGCCGCTACGACTCTCCTGTCCCAATCCTTTATCAGGAAAAAGAAACAAACCCCACATTTCTTTAGCCTGGGTAGAAGCTCCCTAAACTTCACTCTTGTTCTGCTCAGAATATGTGCGCACTGAAGATGTCTTTGCCATAAGTCTTTGCCCATGTTTCCTGCAAAGGGATTGCTGAAGAAGGACCAAGAGGTCCTTCCTGGGGACTGAGCACCCTACCCCAGAGCAGCGCCTTACACCCTTTTCTGCTCAGCATTTCTGCTGTCACCAATGAGACTCACCCTCTACACAGCCACTGACTGCCCTGTCTTCTTGTCTCGCTGCTCTTCATCCCTAGCAAACACACCCTCCCCTGCCTCTGCCACTCCCAGCATCTCTGGGGTTAAGTTCCCAGCAAATTCTGCATGCTGAATTTTGTGATGAATTTTAGGTGGCAGAAGATGATGGACACTAAGGATGCCATTACATATTTTCTGCACTCCAACTTGTACAGCTCTGTGTAAATTTACTCAAGATTCACCTATGGCCAATACTTGAATGAACATGGATGTCCCCTTTGGAGATGGTGTGAGCGAGCATTTGCCTTCTCTCACTCTTCTGCACTCACACACAGAAATGCAAAATAAATGGAAGCTGCAACCCAAAGTAAGAAAAAGTTCAAAGTTACACTCTGCACTGCTACAGTTTCTTGCAAACCACTAATGCTACAAGCCAAGCAGTGTCATTTTGGAGCACCTGCCTGGGGTTCAGGAAGAAAAATAACACATTCTTCCACCCTGCTCCATCCTTCCCCCTTTATCCCCCAGGAGAAGCCGCTTGATTAGTTTACAAGGAGCTTCCCGTCTGCCTACTTGCTTCTGTTCTGAGACCTGAAAGCAAGCTGCCTGCCACTAAATTACTGAAGAGAAGTGAAGAAGCAAATGTAGGCTTTGCATTTTAATCTGAACACAGAGAGCAGCGTTTAGTGCTCTAGATCCTGGCTGGAGGAGGAGGCCCTGGGGTGCCCTCGGCCATGGGTCCCACTCCATCCACCACTGCAGTGCCAATGGGGCTTGTACCCAGGACTTCTCACAGAAGAGGGACAGCAAGGGCACCCCAGCAGAGCACCGGCAGTACGAGCTGTCACCACACTGTACCCCACCACCGGAGCCCTGTGAGAGGGCAAGAAGGGCTGGCAGCAGGCCACGGCCTGCCCTCCTCCCCTCCGAAAAGGCACTCATCTCCCTTCCAACAAAGCACCTGCGGCAGTGCACCTGCGGGGCTGGTGAGTCCCCGAAAAAAAGCAAAGTGTTTGGGAGAAGACAAGGCTGCCTGCACTTCTTCACAGCACAGGTACCTCTGTGGGCCAAAGCACCTCAGGAGAAGGCTTTTGCCCTCACCAAGATCATCTGGAGGTGCATCGGAGGAAGAAAAAAGAACCAGCCAGGGAAGAAAAAAGCAATACACACACACACGCACTCCGAACAGCCTGTGAAAACCTTACCCACCCCACAACCAGCTTCACTTAGCAGCAAGCCTTGGTAACATTAAAATATGGGGATGCAAAGGGGTCAGCACTGGGAAAGCTTCAAACCATGCCACCCAGCCTGCAGTAAGGGCCACATGTTTCAAGTACACTAGCTGCTCTTTTAACTTACTGATGCCGGTGTAATCTTGCAATGTCCCACATATGCACAGAAGCTGAAGTGGAGATGCCTGCACATTTGGAAATTTAAATGTGGGGGGGTTCCTTAATTTGCCCTCACATGACAGCATTGCGCCATGCCTTTAGCATACAGCTAAAGCTCTGGACACCAACAGACAGCACCACAGATGCTTCCTCATGTACATTTGCATTTAGTTTGGCCTTTCACTTAATGTTTGGCCTTTCACTTAATGTTTGCCCTTTCTGAGGCTTCCGAAGTAAGGGAACAGAGAAAATAAAGATGCACATTTCTCACAAACAGCTATTTTCTACACTGGAAGCATTACCAGCGGATTTGGCATCAGCACTGCCAATCTGGACACGACAGACCCGCTGTGCATCCCAGGAATTGCCCGGACAGCAGCAGCGCGGCCGGCGGCCCAAGCTCCAAGGGCGCCGGTCCTGCTCCGCGCCCCGCGTGTGCACAGGCAGAGGCGACAGTGCCGGTGGTCACAGACCTGCGAAGGGGGAGCGACAGCCCTGACCCGGCTCCCTCCCTCTCCGACAAACAGACAAACCCCGCTTCTCCCCCCGAGAAAACTGCAGGTGGAGGGGAAGTGCTTGCGGAGGGAAACCCAGGGCAGCTCTCCCTAATCTGAGAGGCGACCACCGGGCGGGCGCCGGAGGAGAGATCCCCGCTGGGGCAGGGCGCGG
>NW_009259683.1:2158313-2159179 GCF_000687185.1 Egretta garzetta
CCGCGGCGCTGCCACGGCCTCGGTTCCCCCTCGGAGCGGCGCTACTTTGCGTGGCTTAACCGTTGCGTTTCCACGCTATGCACTTCGCAGCCGCTTTCAAACGATCCATTTTCTCTTCCCCGGATGATTTCTGTTTCAGCCGATATATAAATACCGGCCAGTTATGTAAATACAGGAGAATTCAAAGACTCTCTGCTCAGTTCCTCGCGTCGTGGCTTTGGGGCTTGCTTTTTGGTTTGGGTTTTTTTTTTTGTTTGTTTTTGTTTTGTTTTTTTTGTCCAGGAACAAGTGTTGACAGCAGGGCAACTTATGCCTTAGAGGAATTACCTTTTAATTGAAAGCTTAAATTAAGTAAATGGTCCCGCCGCAGAAACTGCGCTCCATACACAGAAGCAAGTGCTTCAGTTTTGAGGCGGCTACGCTCCGTCGCACGTATGTAAAAACGTGGTTGAGCTGTGAGAAACCACAAATGGCAATTCTATAGTGCGGCACCAGGGTTTAAAAGGTGGGGAGAGAGGCTGGGCGTTTTGCGTGGGCTCTACGGCTCTTTGATGAGTAAACCTAGAGCAGCGATATTAAGGTTTGGGAAGGAATCCCAGCGTGTTAAAGAGCTCTTGCAGACGCAGGGCCTTGCCGCCTTTGCACGGGGCAAGCAAAGATGAGTCCAGACTTCTGCAAAGTTAGGAGTAGTATTTTTTTGGGGGGGTGGGGGGTGGAAGAAAACACTTTCCCCGTGGTCTCCCTCTTCCCTCACCCCCATTTTTTTCAGCTCCTGGGGGTATTTTTCAAGCGTAAGGTTGTAGGGCGACTTGGCATTTCCATTAAATGGGGAGGGGTGGGGGTGTGGAATAAAACGCTGTAGTATT
>NW_009259683.1:2159259-2165490 GCF_000687185.1 Egretta garzetta
ACGGACTCTTAAGGTGGAGGAGCCGCTGCCCTCAAGCTTTGCAGCAAATTCAAGCTTGGAAAAAAAAAAAAAAAAAAAAAACAAACCACCAACCAAACAACAACAACCCCCCAAACCCCAGTTCCTCTTAAATTTAAGAGAGAATAATTTTTTTTATATTTTTTTAGGCGTCCGAATAATTTTTTTAAATAAAAAAAATAGCCGCTGTGTGGTAACAGCCACCTAAGAACTCTGTGCTTGCCTTTTCTTTTTCTTTTTTTTTAATGCCGGTTAAGGTTTCTATTCTACTTTCCTCCCGGGCTTCAAAATGAAACTGTTACTGCTTAGTTTCACTTTCACCTTTCCCACTACTCTTCCTCGGTAGCAAAAGTTTACGAGCGAAAAGCACATCTGGGCAACATATTGGCTCCTACGGACCGCTTGATGTCCATGCCTGACCATAGACTCAGTTTTTTTGGGAGACGCTGTAGCCTTTACATCCCCCAATATGTTTTTTCTTCTTTTTTTTTTTTTTCTTAATTAAATCACCAGCTTCCCCTTTAAACGGTAAGCTAATGATATGTAACTCAGCATCAAGTTTGCACACCCGCATAGTAATGAATTACAAGTTTCAATTCTGAAAACACGTTTACAGTTTTTGCACAGCTGAGTAACTCCACTGATGTTTACTAAGGCTGCTCCACATGCATTTATGTCTGAAGCTGCACAGGTGAATGTTCACAGGCTCACAGCTTGGGCAAATGACCATATTCTTTCACCTTACTCTTCAGGATCCTTAAAAGCCTGATAAGTTTTTACCTCCCTTGCAGTAAAATCAAAGCTGAAGGTTGTTAGGAAGCAGATAGAGAGTTTGGTTAAGTGCCCAAATGTTTATTTACATTTCATGGTGCGTTGATGAGGTTCTAATAGGAAATAGGCTGCTTTGCTGCATACAGTAAAGTACTGGTTAGAATAAAGGCAAAAAATACTTTTGCTGCAATTCCTCCCTGAATACTCAAGAGCACAGCTGTCTTACAATACTATGTCTCTTCTTTTGTTGTTGTTGTTTTCTGCCTTTTTACCTTGCTGCTCACTCGATAACCAGTACAGTAAATCTACCAGCCTGTGGCTACGGATACAGTTACTATAGTAACATTTATAAACACTAATTTCACTACACATGCAGAACTGCCTGCTACCGCAGAGAAGCAGCTTGGAAAGAAATCACTCTTTAACTGCAAATAGGTAAGTCCTTTTTTTTTTTTTTTTAAGTCTGATTTAAATCATTGATCTTATTCTACCTTTGTGCAGATACACTGTTTAAAAAAAAAAAAAAAACCAAACAAACTTGACTTTGCCTTAAACTCCTCCACTGACAGGTAAAATATTACATTCACGATTTTGGCAAGAATAAGGCATGAAAAGATCATTTGCTGGCTGGAAACGTGGGACTGTAACTTTGGCTATGTTGACTTGTCTTGGCTTCAGTGAGTATAATTTGTCCCTGACAGGTTGCACTACATTAGGAAAACACGTGAGTGCACACATGTCATTCTTGGTTTCATATATCCAAGCCGGCTTTTTCTATTGCCTGGATTCACGAGCAAGTACATATTAATTTTCTAATTGTAATGCATGTATAGCTCCATTTGAGCACAAGAGAACCACTCAGGTCCTTATTTTTCATCATTAAACATGCACTATGAAGATACCAAATTAGATTCAGACTCAAGGCATTGCCTGAAAATCCCACACCACATTTCTCAGTTTCTGTCCTTCGGGGCATGTCAGTGGGTTTGCACAAGTCGCGCTGACTCTGAAGCCGGTGTTTAGCAAGCGCTGGTGGGAGCCAAGCTGCCTGCCTCCCGCCCGCACTGCTTAGCTCGAAAACTCAGGTGAGTAGCCCCATGACTTCAGGAAGACGACTCATCTGCGTCAAATTAAGCAAGCCAGGAGCTGGATGAGACAGGAGTGCCAGCTCCTGTGATTCTCGGGTCTCCCTCAGGCTGTCAAAAGCCCCGAGGAGGTGCCTGCTTGGAGCCGGTGCTCCCAGGAGCTGTGCATCTCGCCCTTGTTGCTCTCACCCGAATTCACTGCAAACACTGGGCAGGCTTAAATGCAAGAGCGCGTGCCTTATTCCAGCAAAGAAGGCGGTTGTGTTCTTGATGCGGAGTCACAAAAGAGGAAATCAAAATGCAGTTTAGGGTGTGCCTGACGCCTGGTTATTACCTAGTTGTCGTTTGGGGCTTTTGAGGCCTATCTCGGTCACGTAAATTAAAGAATGACTCAACTCATAGCAGCCTAATAGCTGAATGCTGCCTCTCCAAGAGGGACCTCCCATCCCACTGCCGAGCTCTGGGAGCCCACCCGTGCCCCTCATCCCCATCTCCCAGCCTAGACAGAGTGTGTGTGCCCAACCCAGCCCTCTCTCCCTCTCCTTTTGTTCGAGATGGGACTTTCTTCCCACTCTCTCACCTGTTTTTGTTCTTGCCATTCAATGCAAATGTGAAAAGCAGAGCTCTTGCCCCTCTGGGGAATTTCTCTGAGTATAAAATCCTATTGTGTCCTTTCATTAGCGCATTCCTTGTGTGTGAAGTGGCCTCCCTCTTGGCCACCACACATTCAGGACTGCTATCAATATTTTATGAATCACTGGAAGTATTAACAGTACAAAAGTCTTGTCCATTATGCTGTCTCCAGCATCTTGTCAGCTTCCCATGGTGCTTACATGTGACTTTAATAATGCGGATGGCAGACCTTCCCACTAGGCCTTTGTCTGTTATAGGGAACCTCACCCCCCAGCCACTCAGTTTTTAAAGGAAAAAGATGTGGGGAAAAAAATGGAGAAAATGTCATTGCAGCACTCATGGCTGTTTTACTAACACAAATTTCTTGTTAGTGATGGAGCACTTGGCAGTTTTTATTCACTTCTTACCCAGAGGAAGCTTTTCTTGACTGCAGTCAGAGTTTTGATTTAACAAAAACCAAGTGAGAAAACTGAAGGCTGGGCTCACGCAGCACCGGACATTTACTGCTTTTGCCAGTACAATGTGAAGTGTGTGTGCCAAGTTCAGAAGCTGCTTGTTAAAGTTATTTAGCCATCTGCAGCCACTGCATAGACTCACACTGTGTTATTTCATGGTAGTGAGAGCTCTAGATTGCTTCATGCAGACATGGGATGTAATATCTATTTTTCCCTTAGCTTTTCTTTCTTCTGCTCTCCACATTTTTTTTTTTTTGTTTATTCCTTTAACATTTTTTTCTCTTCTTCCTGCTACTTGATATGTGGCAGAGATCCCTTCAGTTCTCTGGGACCCTGCTCAGTGTACTTTGCCTGTGCTTTGATGGTTTTGCTAACCACCCCATCCCCATGCAGGGCAGGTCCGCCAATGTTGGCAGCCTTACAGACCCCTGGGCGACTGGCACAGACTCAGCTGGCAGGAGGTGGGAGGGAAGGGGCCTCCTTGGGTAGCTACTTGCTACCCAAGTAGCTGCTGACCAGCACCATTGATATGACACTAACTTAGATAATAAAACTCTGGCCCCCAAAAAATCCCTTTTATTTCTGTACGATGAAGTTATGCTGGCCTAAGCACATCTGGCCATGCAAGCCCACGCCTGGGCCTTCCCCATATCTGTGTGGGAGAGCACCTGGAAATCCTAAGAACCAGAGATGCAATGTCAAGCACCACGGCTACCCGCTTGGCTAAACCACAGGAACGAAACAGGTAAAAAACCTTTGTTTAGACTATATATAATTGTGGTGTGTACGGCTGGAAAAAACAGAGAAACCCCAGACGTGGGTTTGTGGGATGAGGGAGGCAGGGTGTTGCTGGGGGGAGAGTGCAGGAGGCACAGTTATGTTATCTTCACCCATCTTCCACTTCTGCCACAGCTTTCTCCTTGTGGATCCCCAAACCCTCAGGTGTCCACTGTGCCTCCCCTCCCTCGCTGAGCCCAGCAGGCTCGCCATTCCCACTTGATGCTTCGCAGCCTCTCTGCCCCACGCAGGCACTTGGAGGGTTACAAGCTGCTGCCTCTGTCCCACCAAGACAGACCCAGCTACCAGGAACAAGTGCAAAATATCTGGGGTGTAGGAAGAGCTATTTTTGCCATGCCCATTTCCCAGTCCGATGTTTCCTTCCAGCTAAGGAGCTGCACACACCTCTGCCCAAGCAGACAGTGTCACAAATTATAACTCTCACCAAAGATGACCTAATGATGGGGACTGTTTCCACTTTGTAGGATGACACAAAACTGGTGGGCCAGGTATACCAAGATTCCTTTTTTGGACAACACTTAAGAAGATAAATAAGGAGGCTAATTATCTTAATTTATTCCATAATTATTTTAATTATTAATCACTTCCTTCTTTCTTCCCTATTATCAGGTCTAGAGGTGGGAGTGTTCCCAAGTCCTGAAGGCAGGCTCTGCCCCCGGCATGCTCCTGTGACTCACCAGGTTCATCTTTATCTCTTCCCACACCTTTCATAACAAGACTTCCTTGAAGCTGCATCATTGCTTCTGGGGATATAGTAAGTAGGCTACTATGCACACCTAAATTGACTCACCTGGGAGATGTCTTGTTCCTTCCGCACAAGTCCCTCTGCAAATGGGTTTAGGAGGATGAGTGGGGCCAGCTCTGCTAAAACTGGTGGAAGGTGCAGGGCATGGCTACTAGGTTAGCAAATGAGTTTGTCTTTTCAGGTGAAGAGTTTTTCAGAGGTCTTACATGCATTTAATAAGGGCTACATACGGTTTTTCATGTATTAGCTCTTTGCTGCTTTGGCCAAAGGTGGCCATGCAAAACCGGGACCTGGTAAGGCAGCCCCCACACAGGTGACAGTGCGTGCCTGTACCCCAGCTCGGGCTGTGCCACAGGGCATGCACTGCACAGCACCGTCAAACTGCACCATGGCCAGTGCTACAGCCCCGCCAGCTTCTCGGCAGGGACCAGTCCTGGCGATGCCGAGAGTCCCCACCACAGTTCCTGTATGTGGGTATGTTGCATTCACTAATGATTTTCCAGGGGAGATGCTGCTGCCAAACTGTGTAACAGACAGAGGGAAGGGAAATCAGTCAGGAGGAGAGGAGCAGGCATCATGGCACATGGGAAAGGGGAGACTGAGAAGGAAGCGCTGGCTGAGGCACGAGCAGAGGAAAAGCATGGTGAGAAGTAAAGCAGGGAAGAAGGAAAAGACAGGCAAGGAAGCTCGTGCTCATTCAGCAAGAATTTGCAGCAGAGGCCTGTTTATACATATTAGTAGATAATATAGTCATGAGAAGCTCAGGGAGACTGTGACCTCCACTTGGCATCCCACAACCCTTCTCTGCCTCCTCCTGTTGCCCGCAGGCAGGCAGGCATCTTCCCAGTGCTGGCTTCAGCATCGATAATAGTCACCATTTTCTAAGATCAAAAGTATGTAGCAAATGATAATAATAATAAAAAAAATCTCATGGAGGAAGGAGTTCAGGACTAGAGATTGTGAAAGTGCTGACTGTGACAAAGGTAAGTGAAGAAGAAACAGGCTCAGGGTGGAGACAGGAATGACATGTCAGAGGGGGATGACTGTATATGGGAGTCTTCTGTTTGGATACAAATCAGATCCTGGATCCTCGAAGTTCAGTTAGTGACATCTTCACTAATTAAAAAAATGAGATTGCAGTGCCAGATTGCAGGAACAGAAAACAATTTTGCCTTGCTATATGAACAGCAAGCGACTCCAAGTGCCACAGCTAGAGAGGGTTGCCAGAAATATGAGGTTTACAGAGGTGGTGGTATCCTCTGCCAGACAAGCCCCTGCCCTGCAGTCTCGTGTTCTGCCCCTCTTACAGACAGGGCAGTGCCCGGCCGAGAGGTGAGGCAGCTTCCTTTTCCTGGTAGCAAGAGTAAGCCCTGACCAAGAGCCTCTTTTGCTGTGACACAAATGGCACACAGGGCTTTTGCCCTTGAAAACACATACAGTCTCAACCTGTCGTTCCCCTCCACTTTATACATCTCCTAATTTTTTTTATTTTTTTTTTTTATTTTTTTATCTGCTTCTATTTTCAGCTTGGAACATTAAACAGTGCTGGGTTTGGGCTCCCTAAATAGGCACAGGGAAACTGCAGTGAGCTAGAAAGCTGAGTTTTATCTTTTGCTCTCCGAGGCTGATGAGACCGCTTTAGCTTCTCAGCATAACTTTAGCGTATTGTGCTGTCAGCATCTCACTGTTATCCTTTAACCTGACAGCAAAAACTTGTGAGCCTGTA
>NW_009259683.1:2165538-2192562 GCF_000687185.1 Egretta garzetta
TTTTTACTTCATAAGAGATCAACAAAGGAGATTTTTCCCTTTTTTATTTCATTTTTACAAGGTTTTCGGCTATTGCCAAAGCCAGTGTACACATGCTATAAAAAATTAACACCAGGGCTGCCCTTTTAATAATTATGAGCAAAATGGTTGCAACTGAAGAGTTGTAGCTTATCTTGTTGTTCTATGTGAATTATTACATATATTTTCCTGGTTATTTACACATTGTAATAAAGCGGGACTGTTTTGGTGCTCTGAAACTGATTTGTTAGCACTTACACCCACTTACTGAGATCTAAACATCTCTAAAGTATGTTAAGAATTAAGTTTACTGAGGCCACACTAACATTTTGTTACAAGTTCTCAAATTTCCTGTCTCTAATCCAAGGGGCTTTTTTTACACACTCCACGTAAAATGGGTACATATTCAAAAGGCTGACAAAAAGCAGCTTACCAGATTTTCTGTATATATTAGTCCTAATTTTTCTCACAACTGAATGCATCATCATGACAGCAGCAGTGAAGAGGCTTGCACGATCTCCCAGTCTCAAATTCAAACTAGGTAGAATAAAGGAAAAGGGATGCACACAAGCGTTATCTTTTGCTGCTGTTTTAGTCACACGCCTCCTTAACTTGCCCCACTGAAGTGATGTAGCAGGATTTTTAGAGGAGGCTGATGCTCACCTCTTGTGGGGAGACGGACTTTCCCACAAACTGGTCCTACAGCAGCGGATCGAGAGCTGTAACCACCTGCAAGCTCCTCTCTGCAAGGACAAGGTATGCTGCAGTGTCATAAGGTTTTTTTTTTTTTAAGTGGCTCTGCTAATACTTCAGGCAGTATCACTTTCTACAGAAGATGTTTTCTTTTAAAAAGTTTATAACTGATCTACCTCAGCTGACCAGAGGCGCTTGACTCTTTAAGACGCATTAATTGGAGCTGGAGAAGGTTGGGGCTTTGTCTTTTAACGCTCCTGTAATTCTCAAACAGTTAAAGCGATTCTGTCAAACTGTCACCACAGGAGAAAAGCGCATGCTTTGAAAAAAAAAAAAAAAATAATGGGAATGGTTATAACCCAGGGGTGGTGAACAGAAACAGTGAGAGGGAAGAAAACGTGCTTCCCAGCTGAAATCCTGGAGGAGACAACAGTTGCAAAATAGTTGCTTTAAGGTGTGGCTGTGTCAAGTTTAAAGAGAGCGCCCCAGCAAATGGAGGAGGTTTTGAAGCAGGAGGAAATTACTGATGGCCGCTCTTGTAACGTGGCTGTGGGGTGTTACTGCTGCTAAACCACCACTGTTTGCCCTGGTGGTGGGTTAACAGCGGTAACGGTTTTAAACTGAAAGAGGGTATGTTTAGGTTAGATATGAGGAAGAAATTCCTTACTGGGAGGGTGGTGAGGCACTGGAACAGGTTGCCCAGAGAAGCTGTGGATGCCCCATCCCTGCAAGCGTTCAAGGCCAGGTTGGATGAGGCGCTGGGCAGTCTTATCCACTGGAAGGTGTCCCTGCCCATGGCAGGGGGGTTGGAACGAGATGATCTTTAGGGTCCCTTCCAACCCAAACCATTCTATGATTCTAACAAAGGTTAACTAAAAGTCAGAAATCTCAGAAGAGAGAAGATAATGAAAATCTGTAAGAAATGCATTTTTGTCTGATTTCTCACCCCCCCATAAATAACACTAAATCAAATAAATGCAATTAATTTAACAAATGTAAACACTACGTTTTCATACCTAGTAGAGAGATGGATGCATAGGGTGGCAAGCTGAGCTTCTCACACAGAGTCAGGATTTTGAATGCCATTATGGTTTCTGTAGATGTATGTTATGGGCTGATCTAGGGGGAGATGATGTAATGAAAACAGCTGTAAGGCTTAGGATCACTTTATAGGACACAGCAGCCGCTCAAACAAGTAATTTAATCTACTGCCTAAGCAATATTGATACTTACCTGTTTTCTTACTAATTTCAAATCATAGGCAGATTTATTAGTGTTGCTACCAATAGGGTTGCCTCATGTTTCCCACAACTGAAGACTCTGCCAGATATTAACTTGTTCACACTGAAATTTTTCAAGCCTGAGGCAGAACATTTGAAAAAGTTCCAGGTAATACGGTTTAGCTGTTTCTGAGAATATGATTTGAAAAATATGTTGGTTTGCATGTATCAAAGCAAAATTATAATAACTACTTTATAGAGAAATCTCCAAGGTTATCAGGTTTTAAACTTGGGCTTGGAAATTTGTGTGAGACTGTTGGTGGTGTACCTTTTGTCATTCTTGTAAATTTACCCAAAGCAGAGCAAGTTTCAGTATTTAAAAAGAAGCATCAGTTTGCTGGTGCCGAGCAGAAGAGACAATGCCAGTGCGTAGGTGCTGAATTTGGGCAGCCCCTTCTGCTCTGGCTGGCCTCTGTCAGGGAGTGCCTTGCTTGGACTTAACTCTACAGCTCTGACTCTGGTTTGTAGCACCAGGTGCCAGACCTAAGAACAGTAAAACAGCATCAAGGAAGGAGACGGAGGAGAGCTGGTGAGGAAGGGGAGGCTGGAGCGAGGAGGTGCATGAGGACAGGAGGGGGAAGGTGGCTGGAGAACAGGCAGAGAGGCTCCTGCTGCCTAGACCCTGCGTTGTCCTTGCAGTACCTGGCCTTGATTCCACATTTTCAGCCTCGTTGCTCTCCTGTGAGCTCTGTTGCAAAGCACGTCTCACCTTCCATCCTGGTGGCTGGAGAATACTGAGGGCGCGTGCCACCGCTAGCGGGTCTGGCAGCTCCAGGAGCAGGGGTGCTTCCCACAGACCTAAAAGCTCAAAGAATGCTTGGCCCATTCGATACTACTTTTGTTCCTCATTATGCTCTCGTGATTTAGAAACTGATCATCTTCAAAATCCATCCTGCATTAAAGGAACATGAACATTGCAAAATTTAGCTCTTGTAAGCAAGAGAAACAGTAGAATATTGTCCACGTAAGTGTAAATATATCTTGTGTGCCTACATACGATGGCATAATTTTTTTCCAGTTGACTCCTGAAGTCCTCTAACAACTAAAGCTGATGGCAATGAGAGTGAGACTTGATTAAAGAGACAACACCAGCGCTTCTGGCCCTGTTTCTTATTTCCCATGCAAGATTGGCAATTTTTTTTTAATCTTAATCTTGAATATGCCCCTTTTTTTTTTTTCCCCCAAGTAGGAATTACAATCCACTACCATGTCTGGAAAGTGATGAATAGATACAGAAAAGCTGATGAGGAACTAAGTAATATTTACAGTTCTAACAGCATGAAGGCACAGGACTATGCATTTAATCACAAAGAGGAAACAACTGACTGGAACCTCACTAGGTACAAGAACAATCTAAACTGTGTCATGAACTCCACATTTCCAGACTTTTCACTTCTTGAATTTGCTGTATTACTGATTTCTAACATAGTTACAATTTTTATATAATCTCATACGGGTTTCCCAGTTTCATGACCACATATGCTTAGTACACAATGATGCAATTCAGAGTTTGTAAGAAATAGAAAACAAGGCTTAGGTAAATGCAGTCTTACCTAATATGAAAATATTGAAATATGAAAGCCCTTAACATATTCAACTCCTTTATAGAATGACATGGGAGGAAAAATCTAAGGACAAAACAAACCCACTGGATTTTGAACTTGCCAGAGATGAGGAAGATCACCTGGAGAAAGTCACAACTGCACCCGAGAACCATGATTCCAAGCTCATTTCAATTTTTTGCTCTGTGTGTCAACAAACAATACATCCATACCACCTTCTTTGTCATAAAAAAACCCACAAAGCCCTAACTTTGCTGGGCTTTGACAGCCCACAAACACTGACTGACAACAAAACACTTTTGGCTCAGAGACAGAAACAAATTTCAAAATTGACCACGATTCCTAAATATTCTGAGACACATAGGCAGAAGATCAATTATTCGTTTGAATTCCTTAGGGACAACCACACATCTACATCATACTGTGATCTTGCTAATATTAACAATCCTAGTACTTTTAAGAAAGTAAATAATTCTTTAATAAAAGCATTATCAATTTGCCAAGATAAAAATTCCACATGGAAGGGAGACATGGAAGACAGATTTATTGTGCTCGACAACTATGGGAATAGGTCAGATACGTGTTTTCTGGGCTTAGTTGATGGCTCTCATGGCGCATCAGCTGCAGAAACAGTTGCAGCAGAACTTCCACTTTTATTTCTTGACCAGCTTGCTCAAACGGATTCCTCCTACAAGAAGAGTAAGGACGAACAGCAAATTCTAGATTCTTTTGCCACAGTAATCAAGGCAGATTACAGGGAAAAAGAGAAGATTTTCTCTGATAAACCAGGCAATGACGAGACCAACAAGACCAATACTTACGAATGGATTCACAAAGCATATGCCAAGTCCTTCTGGAGAATGGATAGACTTTTACGACTGGGAAGGAACGAGGTTTCCAAAGTTCGCTGGAGTGGCTGTTCAGCGGTTACCTGTTTGGTGGAAAGAATCCCCGGCGAAGAGACAGGCTGCACTGAGGAAGAAGAAAGAAACCATTCTGAAAACACCACACATAGTCTGTTAGCCAGGACAGCCAAGGGTGTTGCTGGGTTACTGCACGTTGCTAATATAGGTATGTACATTCCACACCAGGAATTTTTTTTTTCCCCCCTCTGCCCAATAAAAAAAGAGAAAAAAATAAGCTAATCTAGAGATTTGTTGGCTGTAGATATCTGGAGATAAAAAGCAGCAACTGCTTTAACTTGACAATGTGAAGGAGACATCATAAATTCCCTTGCAACTGATACTGGTATCAGACAGTAAGCATTAAGCTTCTTAGAGAAGTGTCTTCAATACTTCAATACAGTATTTGAGTTAAAGCAGTAAAGTCAATTTACTACTGTGAAAGACACAGTTAGGAAGTATTCCATAATCCACAAGTGGCCTCTCTAAGGGTAGTAAGGACTTTAAGTCAAAAGGAAATCTAAGGTGTCATCATTTTAGGGCAGACAATCACAAATCTTCTGATTTTAGATCTGATAAATCCTTGTCTCAATGAGACATGCCTAAGATATTCTTTTTATTTATTCGTTTTGTTAAGACTGAGTGCCACCACATTTTGTTACCAGCAAACTGAAAACATGATCTGCGGGGTTCATCTTAATTACTCACTTCTGAAATAATAATTGGTTGTTATTTACTGTTGTTATGGAAGATCTATTCAGACTTGTTTTCTTAGGAAGCACTAAGACCTGTTTTCTTGCTTTGCTTTTCTATAGTGTAGAAAATCAGTTATTACAGTCAGAAACACTGACACATTCCCAATGCTTCTCCACCCAGCCCTGCTGCAGAAAACACTAGACAAAGCTCTTGCAGTTCTTAGCAGCTCATTGTATCTTCCCACTCGCCGATTTTTGTTACCAGTTAAGTTCTCTTGTGTATGTAAGGCAGCTATAAGATTACAAGCAGGATGCTGACTTTCCCATAAAGGAGTACACAAGTAGAACTGCATAAAAAAAAAAAAGCTCTTGGGTGAATAGTTTCAAATGGATTTGTGTCTAACTGTTCATTCTCTCGTGTCTTCCACACATGTCCAGCACTATCATACTTTTCTATCACTCTCCCTAGCATTAGCAGGGAGTGTGCTAACACTGCGACTTTCCACCTACAGGGGCACTCTTTCTTCCTTAGATGAGTGTACCTACAAAACTTGTAAGACTTATTCATATTTCTTCATATGAAATTTAACTGGAATTAATCAAGAGGGTCAAAGATCAGTAGAGGAAGGGAAAACCATTTGAAAGGCTTCATTTCTTCAGGAGGCAAAAAAACCCAAAGCCAAACCAAAACACACATTCCACGTTCAGAAAAAAACGATCCCTGTTTTAAATAAAGAATACTTTTGCTTAACAATAATATACAATCCTCTGCCAGTCTGAGGAACACTAAACTAACTCGAGCATGCACTGACAGTGAAATTAGTAACTGTGGTCTATCCCCTCCCTTTCCTCCCGTCCCCCGACGCTTGCCGCTATTGCTGTACTTTCTCTACCTCCGTAAGCATTTTTGCAGCTACCAGGACTTTACTGTTACTGGTATCAAAATCTGTAGTCTAGTGCTAGCTCAGATAATTCTTGCAGGAGATGCAGTCACATCTTTAATGGAACACAGGACTAACTCACATACAGGTTGCAACGTTTTCACAGCAAACAAATGCATTTTTCTTACCTTATTGGGGACGAAACCCAATTTTATTACAATGAGCTTGAGAGGTACGACGAAGGCAAGAAAATTTGGTAGAGAATTACACTCAAGTTTCCTGGTTCTAGTTACCTGCCTCCATCCTTCCCGGCCAGGTGAGGTTTTAGCTGGCTGCAATTAAAGGTACTGTAAACTCAAGCTCTGCTAATGCATTAAGGCTTGAGGTTGGTCAGAGGTACTTTAAGCTTTTTATTATTAAAGTCCACATTTTTGAACCACTGCTAAATACACATTTATTTAATCTAATACACTTAATCGTCCACCAAATGTATCACAAAGATTTGCACAACATCAAGCGTCTTTCCCCCCCCTCCCTGAATGTGTTCTTACAGAAGTATAGACGTGTTCCTTCAGCACCAGGTAAGCAACCAAAGAGGATGGTCAGGTACATGAGGCAGATGGTGGCGCTGGCCAGCTTTGTCTTCTTCATTTAGTCCCACATCAATAGGTCAGCTAGTTTTTGTCGATTCTTTTGCCCTGCCCCTGATTTGCAGACAAGGGACTTGCATCCAAAAGCAACTAGGTTTTACTCTTTCTTGCAGTCAAGTTGTTCCACGTGGGTTATATTCTGCCTTTTGTTAGGCTTACAGCTGGTGGTCTTACTCCAAGGGTTCAAAGGAAATTTTAGACAATATTCTAGTGCTCCACGGAAATCAGAGGAAAGAGGAGGAAGCAAGCACAAGGAAACATTCACACAGCATAACTTACACATCTACATTCTATCATCAATAAAAAAAAAAGTGCATCCTTCGGTTTGATATTCTGTATCACCTTCTAGAGAAATCTGCCTTCACACAGACTATACTTCACTGCCTCCTGCACTAGACAATGCCAATACTGCCCAAGAAACGCGACTACTGTATAAACAGCGCCTCCTTATAAATACTTTTCAGAGATCTATGCCGTAGTCTAGCCAGATGATATTAAAAATACAATAAATGAACACACTGCAGGCAGCTCAGTATCTGGAAAGCTACCATCCCGCTCAAGTTCCTTCTGCAAGACATCACTTTTGCCCTTATGCCAACGCATGGGAGCTGACCAATAACCTCCTCTAACACAAAAAATGGTCTTCTCCCAGCGCAGCCATGGAGGATCTCACACAATACATCACTTTGTTTCAGAGCTGCTTTCTTTTACACTCTGTGTTCAAGTCTGCTCACCTGCAGCGTTGCAATTTCTAACACTTTTCATTTCCACCCTGCAGATTTCAAAAGTGTTGAGAGAAAGGCAAAGCACCTACTGCTACTAAAGGAGAGAAGTTAGTCCTTGACTTCTCATGATGACTGTGAGAACTCTTGCTCCCTTTGGTTCCTTAATGGAGGAAGAGATTTAAGGCATCATGTTAGAAAACTGTAAATTCTATACAATGTCCAAATTATTTTTAGGTATGAGAAATTTTATACTGCTAAAAATAGTCTGAACCTGAAACTTCTTGATGACTTCATTCAGCCATAATATTTTGAAAGCACACACTCTCCTAGGGAAAAAAAAAACAGTATTTGAAAAACTAGTATAAAGGTGCAACATTTTATCAGCCTGCACTTTAAGCTGCATGAAATGTCACTTAAGACTGCTCGTAAGAGTTTAGTTTCAGTCAGAAGAATAAGGTTCTGGAATAGTGTTCTGAAAATGGGAGGGAAAAAAAACCCACAGAAAACTTTGCTGTAAATAGAACCAGATTCACTGACAGACATGTTGTTGCCTGTGGCAGTAGATAATTCAACTATGACCTCAGTTGTTTTTTTTCCCAGTCCTTAGCAGAAGGCTAACTCTTAATCTAACAGCAGTATCTTAAAAAAATCAGCATGCTATAATTCAAAATGTTGTTTCAATTTTAGGTAATGCACATGCAGTCTTATGTAAAAATGGCAAGAGTCACTGCCTCTCAAAAGAGCACAGCACTTCTAACGTAAGTGAGAGAAAACGCATACTTCAGAATGGTGGAAAAATCAGCACTAATGAACCAGATGGATTAGTAGAAGGGTACCTGAGAACTACAAGGGGTCTTGGACATCACGGAGATCCAGTATTGAAACGATCTGTTATACCTGTACCTCATACTATATCTGTCCCTATCGACAATACTTGTCAGTTTCTTATTTTAGCATCGAATGGGCTTTGGGAGGTTTTGGATTACAATGAAGTACTTGCATTAACTCTGACAACATTCACTCATTATTTGAGAATGTATGAATGCATTCAACACAATGGGACTTCTCCGTGTAAGTGTCAGTATTTGATGCCCCTCACTGAAGACAACTTAAATGACTCGGAGGCTATTAATAATCTGAAAGATGGAGTAGAGATACTGTATTCCAATAAAGACATTTTTCTCACTGACTCAAAAGGCAACCTGAAACAAAAGAAGCCAAAATGTTCTAGGAGGAACTATTTTCAAGGTGAAGATGGAGTTCCTAAGGAAAGTGATGACCACAAAACCCAGGCTTATCCAGAACTGTCTCTTTTCAGTAACAATGAAGTAAATTCACAGAGCAGAGAAATAAAACAGTCAGATTCTAGCACACAAGGTGGCTCTGAAGAACTGAAACAGTTTGAGGACAGAAAAGTTTATCTACCTAACAGTTCTCAGCCACAGTCACAGACTGCAGAGCAAGAAGAAACAGACACTAACACTTTCTGTGTGACAGGTCCAAGCTGCACCCATAAACAGCTGCAAGAGAATGTACTGGCTAAAGACATGGAACAGCCCCCCAAAAATACAAGAGCATGCCTTCCTAATTATGACTCTGGTCCACAACTGGCAGAAAAAGTGGACTACAAGGTATTCTGTGATAAACCTGCAAGTTATACTGGCCAAGAACTGCTAAAGACTGCATCACCAGTGGGTTCCAAGCCACAACCACAGTTTGAAGAGGACACAAAAACGTACCCATCCAATTGCAAATCACAAACTGCAGGAAGAGGCAGAGCCATCTCTGAGACACTCTACGACAATGCAGCAAGCTACATTAGTGAACAACTGGTAAAGACTGCGTTAGCTGCAGGTTCAAGAGACGATATTACTATTCTGGTTGTACTTCTAAATGGATGTGATAAGATACCCAATTACCTCAACATTTAAAAACTGATCATAGGATAACTGGAGTGCCACAGTACAAGCTTTTATGTTCAGCCCGTGACATGAATTTACTTGTAGTCATCTTGAATGCTGACCGATACAGTAAATCAGACATCTTGTCTGGAACTGTGCAAATGCAATAAAACCTTCTGAAACTCTCAATAAGAAACAGTAATCAAACCCCCTTTTTTTTTTAAACCACTTTATTCAAACCTGAGCACCTCAATATAAAACTAAACACTGGTGAACTGTCATTTTCCTTGCTAAATCCAGATTACTGCAAATTTAAAATCTGCACAAGTAAGTTTCTGCTATCAGTTCAACATTTAAATAGACTAATTCATCTCTTCTGACACACTTGGTAGATTTCATATAATGAAAATAACTAAAAGAATTAGTGCAATATACTGGACAGATCAAAATAAAATGTACTTTGGAAAACAAAGTTGCAAAGTTCATTACTGACAGACAGCAGTGCTTATGTTACAGATACAGGAGCATCATTTATTACTGTTCTAGCCATAAAGGAAGAACTCAGAACCCCCTTTGATTAGAGAGGAAAAAAGTTAGCTTTAAGTAACTGTACATTCTGTATACCTTTAAGCAACTCTTAAATATTACAGAAAGTATTAAACAAATGTAGACTACAATGCAGAGTACCTATTTACAGTACATCAATATCCAAATTTAAAATCAAGTTGGATGTACATAATCTTTAGTGCACTATTTTTTTCCTTAAGGGAAAAACAGAAACTGTAATGGCCAGCAATGATCAAAACCAAGAAAGAAGTCACAGACACCGAGTTTGTTGTGGTTTTACTTGAAAAGCTCTTACAGTTTGTAGAGGAAAAAAAAAATCCTAAGTAATAAAGTTGAATTTACTGGTCTGTACCCTCTGAACAGATTAGAAATGAAGTTAAACTTGATTTATCACTAATTCCTTTAGAAAACTAACTGGGTTGATATAATTTACATACAGTGTACCAACTAAAACTCCACTTTCCTGCAAGCATAGGGTTCTTAAAATTGTTAATGCAAGTATTATTTGTAATTAAATTATTAAACTATGGAATGTATAACTAAACAGCAGATATCTGCAGAAACAACCAGTTGCATCAATACTGTGAATAAGTTTGAGTAATTTTTAGACCCTGTTTCTAAAGAGGTTTTAAAGCATAACTGAGAATTATGAAAGTCCCAATTCTATTTATTATAACAGTAATCAGTATTGAGGCTACAGGAACTGGCCAATTAGGTCCACGGAAAGTAGTTCTTCTACACCCCTAATGGTAAGTGATTTTTAAAACCTTTCAACTGAAGGAAGTTTATTCCTCTTCCATCTCTCCTCTATTGCTGAAATATTACTGCCAGTGGTGGATACATGCATGTTAAAATCTTAGGTCAAAAAAACCCCACCCTCTGTATCATGAACTTGACTATTATTGTAAGTCTCTTCGCTGTTTGGAAGCAGTACTGGGCCAGGTTAAGCACTCCAATTCCATGGTTATTAACAGTTAGGAAGCGGAAGAATATTCAGAACAGTTTAAAGCAATTGATGTTTTAGTTACTGCAACATTGACTCTTGGGTGGTTGCGTGGGTTCAGTAAGGTCTACTCCTCTTGCTCTGGCAGAGTTGGCTCCTGCATTCTGTGGTTCGTTCTTGGGCAATTTTTTTGCTATAAAGTCAACACGAAATAAGAGTTAAAACTGAGATCGTACTAAGATTAATCACTTGAGTACCTAAACAGTCAACCCTGTTACTCTATAAGCATATCAATATAATTACTATAAAATCTGATTTGATTCAGTGCATTGGTAATAAAAGATATAAAGATACTTAAATTCTTAATCATTAACACCTTATCTATGATTTTCAAGAGGAAAATGCGTTAGTAACTTGAGCAGTAAAATGTATCTGCACAGGTATGCTACACCAGCAAATGATGGCTCTTGTGGGAATCCACCTACACAGAACAGGCTTTAAGATGAGGATGTTAGCACCAAGAGATACAGAAAGACTGAAAAGGCACAAAACACAGACAGAAATGGGTCAAACTACTGCCCAGCTACCTAGGCAGAATAAGTATTTGCATACAACATATAAAATGGCCCTCAGCACTACATCCAGTCTTTCCTCTTTCTTTCAAGCTATCTCTTCTCTTCAGCTCTTATGAGTCAATTGACTGTGGTAATTTTTTTGTTGTCCTTGTAGCTCCAGGGTACCTCCTTGGTCCTGACATGAAAAATAAGGGTGACAAATATTACCCTTCTGAGCAGTACCTCCTCCTAGCAATTTTCTGATGGAGAGAAAGCTAAGTTCCACAGAAAAGGACTTCCGTGGGGCTGTCTTGCACTTGTTACTGGGACGCAACAACCATCCCTATTCTACAGTTTGGCTGCATACTTTGACTCCTAAGTAATTACTTCGGCCAGCTTTTTAAAGAACATCTTTTCTGAAAAGGAACAAAATACAGATACAGCCAGAAAACCAAAAGAGTACTCATCAACAAGATGCGTTGTCATGCTAGATAATCTCAGGGTGCTAAACAATCTCATCTAGGCTCCCTTTCCCACAAAAGGCTGGACCAGATTATCTTTTGAGGTCCCTTCCATCTTGGGCTGTTCTATGATTCCGTGATAGAACCCAAGAGTTCACATGGTACTAAGCTGCTGAGACAGTACCACGGGACAAAGTACCACTATAAAAATGCCTTCAGAGCGCTGTTGTTTTGGATTCTAGAACTGTAAACATGAGTTTTTTTAACTGGAAGTTCTGAATGAGCTCTACAGCAGTCAATTTACAAGCAGTTGTAGCTTACATCCCTCAATTCTGTCCATGTTCTCATTTTTCATTTTCTCCCATTTTTGAAGATCATATTTACACATGGTCCTAAGAACTGCATCCATGTTGTGCAAAAGGCCATTCCAAGTTCCACACAATACTTACACCCTTGTCAAGATATCCCTTCAGGGTCCATTGCTGCTGAGATCTTACTCTGATGCACTGACAAAGCTGAATATCACCCATCAATGTGAAAGAATACTCACATGGACAACAAACCTTGCAGACAAAATACCCAGGTACTAATCGGGCACTGTTTTCTCAAATTTACTTTGTATACTTCATTAAAATACGGAGAGGTAAGAATTATTGTTGATATAACAAGTTACAAAAAAAATCATGATATTTTTGGGATTGATTTTTTTTTTTAAACAAGATGCAAACTGCACCTTTAAACAAATCAATTTTAAAATTTCACCACAACAGTGTAATTGAGCATTTCTGCATCATTAAATGCAGGTCTACCTTGAGCATTTATGAGAAAAATACACTTTCCATTCATACAGTTATGTGGTTTCACCCACCCCCAAGTATTTATAGTTAATATGAAGCCAGTACTTGTTATAAAGTGTTGCTATAGTGATAATTTAATTTGCATCTGCAGGAAGTTTGAGCCACATCACAAATTACCTTCTGCTTTACTGACTTGGAAAGCAGACAGTTAAGAGCTCTTTAGAAACATTTAATTTTGATAGCAACTGTTTTTCACAAAAAGAAGTGGGATAGAGAGGTCACTGTAGTGCAAAATACAAAACAGATTGAATAAGGTTATTTGATACTATGCATTACTATTCCCCAGTAGCAGTGCCACTACTGTGATTAAGCTGATTACTAAGTAAGTTTGCATGCTTTCTTTTTCCTCCACTTCCAAAATTTTGTTAACAATGAAATACAATTTTGTGTCTATCAATGGAATTCACAAAATTTCTCAGTAATTTATACTTACTATTACATGTTAGCATCTTTACGGAAATCCTGAAGATTATGTCAGGGCTATATACATTAGTAAATTTACTTCTCACGTGAAGTGTCCTTTACTTATACTCAGACACTGAATTTAAGCACACCTTGTCATCTTTGGCACAACTTTTGGATTTCAGATAGCTGCATTTGTAATTCAAACAGAATTTTAACACATAAGTGTATTTAGCAAATATTTTGTTTAAACTAAAATGAGTACTTGACCTTGCTTTTTAAGTAAGTCCATTATCATTCTCCCATTTTGAAATATTTCCAGCTTCAGTTACCACTGTCTCATAAAAGGTACATTATTCCAGGTTCTGCACCTAATCAAGGCAGTGTGGCATCTGCTGCAAACCTACTACCAAAAGGCACACATTTATACACTTTCACTTACGTTGTTACACTCATTTGATTAGCAAATGCCAAGCACATCTTACAATTAAAAAAAGCTGTGTAAAGCTTTTTATGGTTACTATACCATAGGAAAGGTGTTTTTTTGTATATAACAACTATAAGCTTAATTTTGCTTGAACTCGTTTCATCATGGAATCAAAACAGGTACATGGAACTTACTGACAGAATTCAAAAGTAACCTAGCTTAGTTATTCCAAGCGCTTTGGTGCTTGACAGAAGACCTGTGCAACTGTACTTCCAGTAAGTTTATCTGACTTCTGAACATTAAAAAGGATCTGAAATGGCCTAAGGAAACTTCAGTGGCAGAAATAATTTAAGTGAAAAACAAAGATCTTGGGTTAGGAAGATTGTGATGGTATGCATCTCACGAAAACAATTCCCTTACGTTCTCAGTTCATTCGTAAACTCACCAATTGCCATGAATATTTCATTTACGTTCATAGATGTTTTGGCAGATGTCTCCATGAACAATAAGCTGTTGTCGTCTGCATAAGCCTGTGCTTCCTGAAAGTTAAAATAAGAATTCATTACTTCTTTTAAGAAGAAAAAAAAAAAAAAAATAAAAAAATTCACAGAATCATTACACATTGTATATTTATTGCTACTTAGGAACAATTTCTGTACTATTTTGAAAGAAAGTTTGTTGAAACACTCATGTGACAATGCGTTATTCATCAGCTATGAAGAAGTTACAATTCCATCAAACAGTTAAACACTTAGAAATACAATCTTAAAAATCTTTACTCATCTTAAAAATATCCAGATAGAAATATCTCAGGCAAAACTAAATAATAAATAAAAATATTTCTTAAAAAGACAACCCTGATCCAGAACGCTAGCTGTGATAGCAAGAATGAATAAGCTCCAGAAAGTGCCATCAAATGTCAGAAAGTCTATTATTACCCTAGAAAGAAGGCAGCTTGTGAAGTATTGAGTCTTTCAACCATTGAGGTGGATGGATTAGAACAGTTTCATTATCCTGACAGAAATTCACAATTATGAAACAAATAAGCAGTATTAAATATCTTGCCACATTGTCTCCCTTTTAAGTCTGAAGTTTGATCTGGAATACACCATTTATAAAAAGATTCCTATTTTTGCCATTGCCTGTTAGCCAATTCAACTGAGAATCCCCAGCTTCTTATGATTACATAACTGCCTTTGCATTTAATAGGAAATCTGCAAAAAGCCAAACTAAAGAAAACCCATGATGAAAAAATAATCTACAGCATTCTATATTCATTTAAGCGATATCTGCTAAGATCTATGCAATGATATCTGAAGTAACACATTAACACCTAGAATCCACACTAACAAAAAAACAAACATCTGAAGAAATACTAAGATTGTAATTGTACAAAAATAGTAAAGGTAGTTCTAGTTTGGTAATCAAATTTGTTTAAGTTTTGACTGCGCACATGTATGAAATTTTTGTTAAATACCACAATTTTTCATAAAACACAAAGGTCTTCTGTCACACAGCTTTATGTGACAATTGATACGGAAGCACAGAATTAGAAAACAGAGTTGTTGAATTCTGGCAGAAAAATACCTAACACACTGAGAACCTTCATAGTCCGACTCTATAGTTAGAAAAGGATTCATTGCTATACACAACAGTATCTCAACACAGTGGCACCAAGTACAGATTAAAACCATAAGAGAATTAATGACTAATAAATATGATCTCAATTCAAACTCTATCAACCATGAATGGACCAGAACCATTTGCACTAAGTTTTATTTGCTTTAGAAGCTATTTTCTGATGATTTGGTTAAACTTTCTGGAAGATAAAATATAGCAGTGAGAGCATACTAAACCAAACAGAATGCCGTGAAAAGCACAAATAAATCTTGAATGCTGCTTCAGCAGTTTAGCCTAAGCAAGTTAAGCACATCAATCAGCTTTGCATCATATGACAATCAAAATTCCCTGTTGTCAAGTCAGAAAGAATGGTTTGCACTGAGAGTTACTGCTGTCTCATCCATTGAAACTCTAGTTACTAGTAATTTAGGATAGAAGACAGGAAGAAGTCACATCAAAGAACAGAAATTCAATTAGCCTTAAAGATATGCAAATAAATTAGTTATTCCTCAAAGTCAAACTTAATTACTCAAAAAAGTCTATCACTACATATCACTTGAACAGAAATAGATTTCTCAGTAGCACGTATAATTTAATTAGTCTCAGCTGACACTTATATTTAACAGCATGACCTCTAGAACAACTAGCTAGGCTATACATAGAAGCTCCTGGTAGGTTTATTTACTTTCTATTTCAACAAAATGCTATTTCTATAAACAGATGTTACGTACATACCTGGAAATCCACAGCTCTTTTGTTAGCTAGATCAGCTTTGTTTCCTGCTAAAGCTATTACAATGTTAGGACTTGCTTGTCGCTGAAGTTCTTTGACCCAATTTTTCGCTCTGGCAAAGGACTCCTGTTAATGATTGCAAAATGATGCAATTGAGTTTTATCATCCTTTTGTGCTCACCTATTATCCCAATCTCTGTTATCTATACTTCAAGCAAAAGGCCAACGCGAGGCTGCTCAGCCTTTGTCCAAAGGCACACTCCAACTTGCCAAGTGCACTTTTAAAATGAAACATTCCTACCTTAGTTCTCAAATAGGCTTATTTGGGATAATGCTGAAAGAGTAAGTAAAGATAGGAAGATCTTCATGTAGACAGAATAAGGAAATAGAAGTGGTTAAGAGAGAAAAATGGGGATTTTAATTTCTCCTCTAGAAGAATCAAGTTTATGAACAGCTATATTGAAAGGTTCTCAAAACACTTTGTAATTACTGAGCACCGTTCATTATGGTACATGGGTCTTTGGGTTTTTTGAGGGTTTTGTTTTTTAAGTCTCATTTTACTAAAAACAACTGAAGCTTATCTGATCTGAGTTCAAATAAAAAGAAATCAAATAAGCTTAGGTTTTGGTCTCAATGGCTTGTGCTACCTTTCTAATCCTTAGCCATAACTTACATTATTTTATTACTGTATTATTGCATTTCACCATCAGAAATAAATTGCCACCAGCAATGTGGTGAGAGTAATAGCTCAATTCTCTACAACAGAATTTGTTTTCTTTCTCTCTTTTTTTTTTTTTTAAACACAATAATAAAAAACCCCTAGAAATGGTCTTTTGGCAACAAAAGTTTACAGACACAATTTAAAATTACATAGTCCAATATGAAGTGAGCAACGCAATCTAGTGAAGTTTGTCCTGGCCCATGGCAGGGGGATTGGACTAGATGACTTTTAAAGGTCCATTCCAACCCAAACCATCCTATAATTCTATGAAACAATGAACTGATTCACACAAGTCAGTAAGAAAAATTAAGGAAAGATTGACACAAGACTGCTATCTTCCAAATACCCCTTGTGCCTCCCTAATATAGTACTTACCTCATTTGTAATGTCATACACCACTATAGCTGCTTGTGCTCCTCTGTAGTACATGGGTGCTAAACTGTGGTACCGCTCTTGCCCAGCTGTATCCCAAATTTCAAATTTTACTGTTGTATCGTCGAGACATACAGTCTGAGTTAGAAAAGCAGCTACAAAAAAGATAGAGGTGCTGAAACCAAAAGTCTGCTTGTATCTCTATATTCATATAAAATTATGTTCACAGAGATGCAAACATGATGTCCTTAACAATTCAAGCCTATTATTAAAATATAGCAGGTTTGAAGCAAGCATTAGCTGATAGACCATAACTCTGATCAACACAGAACAGTTAAACAACCAGACTTTGTTCAAATTAAAGATATAAAGCAATAATTGGAAAGAATTATTTTTTTACTTTTTGTAATAGTGAATCTGAGTAACCACAAGCCTTCTCCCTTAAGCCTTCTAGATACATTTCCTCCTGCTTCAACAGACTATACAGAGTACCAGTAACAGCATCCGATTATGCTGCAATCCAACAGTTCAGATATTTACAGTTCTAAACATTTACGTTACTTGAATAGTATCTTAAAGTCTTTGTTTTCAGTTCCTGACAACTCCACCTTAGCTAATGGGTATAGATGAAAGAATCACTTCTCAGAAGTTCTTGTTCTTAAAGCAGCCATATTTTTGACTCTGCAAGTGATCTCAAGAATTAATTTCAGCATAATTTTGACAGCCTGCAGTTTCAGGGAAACTTGCATCCATTGCCACTACAGCTGAATGCATGATCATAAATAATAGTCTTCTAATTGCAGAAATTAGTAAGTAACTTATTCCAAGTCTTCAAACAGTTAGTCCTAGTAAAGATTTTCCATTCAGATTAAAGTACAATTAGAAATATGGAGGCAAGTACCCACACAATATAGAAACCCATATTACAAAACTAAGCTACAATCTCAAGAATTTCTCGGAGGGGGAAAAAAAACCCCAAACCACTGAAAAGCAAGATTTCCTTCTACTAGGTTCTCTTAACCCTTTGTGTTTTAACTAAGCTATCTGCTCTACCTTAGTTGTGTGTTTAAAAGTAAACTTCAAAAGCTATTACAGCGGTCTGACAAGCTATCTTGATTACCTGCTTTAGAGTCACATTGTTTGCCCTGCTATAGCACATATGCAGCAGAAAACACAACAATTCCAAGAATTTAGATGAAAGTTTGAGCAATCCAGCATAAATGCTTGGCTTTGTTTTTCCAGTTATGATGGACATTTAGTGAAATACTGTGGACTGGCTTGCCCTTGCTCCTTCCACAAACAACAACAGAATTTTAAGACCTTCCACTTGATGAAACACTAAGGGGAATCCCCTACCTGGTTGAACTGGAGACTCCCATCACTAACCATACTGACAGACTGTGGCCGATATAAATCAAATGTCTGAAGAGGCACTGACCCGTAACCCTTGCATACCTGGGATGTTACCCTGTCCCACTTACTCAGAGACATTATAGCCTATGAATCATTCCAAAACTGCTGCAACTTTCAACTCAACTTATTACAGTAAGCCAAAAGCAAGTCAATCTTGCTTTATATAGTTGCTTTGTCCTTATTTATAAAGGACACTGTAACTACCATACAGAAACTGACTACGTGGTCAGGTGTTCCTGCTTCAGGGGTATTAGCATCCATCACAGAGGAACAGGCAGGTTGGCGAAGGTAAAGGCTTTGATGTTCCAACATTAAATCATCATAAATCTCTCTAAATGTTAAATATCCAAGCACTGGTAGAACAGGCTCCTCCTGGTAGCTCCCTGAGCAGCCCAGAACCAAAACAGAGAAAAAAACCCCATACATCCTGCATCCGTCTAAGGGCTTCCTTCTCAGAATCGGCTCAATATTGTCTTTCTCCAAGGCAGAGACAAGATGTTGAACAAGTGGAATTTGAAGTTCTTATAGACATTCTCTCTTCAACAGAAGAATGCACCTACACTCCATAAATGAAGGGACGTACTCAGGAAGAAAATTAAACCAAGGGTTTTATGCTAGGACATCCCTCTTGGTTTTGTTGAAAGGAACATTTCAAGCACCATAAAATGCCAGTTAATTTCTGCAAACAAGTTAACTTTCTTCTATCTTGCAAGGCTATAGTAAATTGACAATTTATCAGTTGTGTCAATTATCTGAAAGCCTATCATCCTTAAGAGCCATACTTTTGTCTTAAGCAACCAACAGGCATTGCTACACTAGTCTGAAGTAGCAAAGTCTATTTATCAAACACACCACCACCATCCAGCATATCTGCCTTTAACTGCACTCTTTCAGATGTTTTTATTCAGATTGACAATGCACATAAGCCTTGCTTTGTTAAAAGGCCTTTCTGTATACAAAGAAATTATGCCTTAGGCAACCACAAGCTACAAAGTTAGACAGCTTTCTCTACAAAAAACTTTTTCTGAATCACAACATGGATACATTTAGTATCTCTCAGCTGTGTTACATGGCATTTCTTTGTTTCTATTTTATATAGAAGAGGTGCAAGTTAATACAGAGACTACACGAAACTCTATATATCTGAACTTGAACTTAAGCTCGTTTAACCTTTGTATAGATTTCAAACAGTGTAACAGGGTTAGGATTATCCCTAGTTGTACTCAGACACTAAAACGAGAAAAAACAAAATGGAGGTTACATGAATTGGAGATCGCTGAAATTGAACACTGAATTTCAGTTCATTTAACAGTGTTTTTTTTTTTAACTAAAAACCACGCTGATATTGGGAAGTCAATTCACTATACATCTTTGAGAATGCTCTCCATATTACCACATAGCTGTATGAGATAATACAGAAACTTTTCACATTAATACTTATCCTAAAGCCATTACAAAATGCACAAAGCCAAAAGCAAGCATTAGTTACACTGCTAAAGGAGAAAAAAAAAGTGGTTCTCCCATTTATGCTGACAGATACACAAACTAAATGTATATAACAGCTAGAAACAGGGTAAAAAATGATGCAATTAAATTCAGTTTGTGTTTATTTTTGTAAGCTTTGTAGATTTTTTACATTTCAACAACTGTTCAGGTAAAAAGACACATACAGACCACTGGAAGAGCTTCACATAAATATTACAATGAAACAGACCAATTCATGCAAGCAGCAACAGGGACTACTAGAGAATATTTATCAATCCATAAAATCCATATTTTGTTTAAGTCTGCATGCCATTAGGTAGTTTTAGGATAAGTTTAAATTTATCCAAGGAGGAATACAGCTCAAAGCACAAACAACTTCAACATACAATGTAACAGAAGAAATCTGCGGGGGTGGTGGCATAAAATCTGTTCACAGTTAACCAGGTTTTTTTGTTTGTTTTTCTTTTGTTTGGTTTTTTTTTTTTTTTTTTTTAATTCTAGTAGCCAGCACCTGTTTTGTTTAAAGTCACAAAATGTGAAAACAGAACATTAAATTCTGTGACTACTAACAAAGAAAGGTATATCCAGAAACGTAGCAAGCTCTCCCAGATCAAAAGTGAAGCCAGAATGCATAAATGACAACACAACCTTTTTGGAATATGCAGCACTTTGTTTTCATAGAAAGTACGTTCTTAATTCTTATTAAGCAATTACTTCATGCATTTAGCATACAGCACAACTGAAACAGCCACATGTCCACCCACAAACAAAATGTAACATCAAGCCCAGTTTTCAAAACTATACAGTTCAAGCACACTCTCCACTTGACATGGTTGCTTGTTACAGCCTCGTGCCAACTACAACTTTTAGCTTAGAAAGTTATAGTTCTCAATTACAGACATAGGACTCAGATTTGATCCTTGCTGTCAATGACCCATTCTAGAAGCACCATTACATTCAAGGTTGTCAAGGGCAAGGACAGTATAAACTCAACATGAAACAAATTAACAGGGTAATTTTCTCACCTCCAATCGTACTTTCTTGAAACTCATGAAACTGTCCTTTTACAAAACGAAGCACCAAACTTGATTTGCCAACTGCAGACTCTCCTAAAAGTACTAGTTTGAACTGGCAAATTTTATTTCCAGCATTTGGCCCATTGGGTCTTGTTGCTCCTCTATTAGCCATACCCAAATTAGAAAGAAGTCTTTTGTTTCAAGCTCTTGAAAGCAAGTTCCAGGATTCAGATCTCAGTGGTGCTTCTGCCAGTAACAACCTGTTTATGAAAAGACAGTGGGTGTATTAGATTTACAAACCAATTAAGAAAAATCTAACTCATTAATGCAACATGGACTACATACAACTTGTCCTAATATGTACTGAAGTCAACAGTCCACAGTGCAGCTACCATTGCTGTTAAGACGTCAACTACAGACAAAATCTATGACAAATGAACCAGTTATCTTCTTCAATACCTAGTCTTCCCATTAAAGCTTCAAATTAAGACATTAAAATCCAATTATGTTTCTTCTTGCAAGACTTCAGTCTCTTATTTCTTAACGTATCGAGATTGAAGCATAACACAACAGATTCAGACTTTCTTATTATTAGTAAAATACCAAATGACAAGAAATATTTTTTCCATAATTTCGCTATTGCTAAGCAATATTGTGAAGTCAGCACCACTAGAGGATGTTAAAAAATTGGTCAAATTGGGAAAACTAATCACCACATCAAGTTCTTTGCAAGTATATTTCATCAATTCACTTCTATCACGTATATCAAATGCAATTTCCTTACATAAAAGTACAGAATATCTTGATGTACAAATCATTAATACCTTCTCTAGTTAACAGCTGTACTTTTAGCAGCAAAAATACAAAGCCTTCAATATGTAGAAAAATGGATTGTCTTCACCAGTAAGAATTCTAGATCAACGTGCAAGCCACTAGAGAACTATCATATGATGATAAATTACTATTTTCAATACTAACACGTCCTAGCAGATCAATATTCACAGAGATCTTTGTTAAGAACACGCATGCATAGTGTATCCTTTAGTCTACCTACTCTTTTTTCAAACTTTTTTTGAAAAAAAAAAAAATCACAATATTTATTCATATAGATAGGGCAGGCTTTAGACTCTACTGGTATAATTTCTGAGCCTAAGATTCATACTTTTACATACTTAACAGTAGAGATTAAATCTTTTTGCAGGCAGGCATTGCTGTATGAAAGACTGGCATAGTATTTTTCTGTATTCTCTTTCCTCCCAGTTCCCAAAACAAAATTCCAAGCGAGCCCATAGGAAATATACCTAAGTGATGGTCATTCAGCCCTCAGTGAGGGAAATGTCTGCTCAAAAAAACCCCAAAACCACAACCCACAACCCCAAAACCCCCAAAACAAAAAAAAACCACCAAGCCCACCAGCCTGTAACTTTGTCCTACTGCAGTTAATTATTTACTTGAATTGTGAATACTTTGTGGGTATACAGCTTTTCTAGTATCTAGGATGCAAGCAAGTTAGTTTAGAGCACATTCTCCTAATGCAGAAAATGGCTTTAATACATACGTGGCAAAAAGCTAAGCAAACCCACTACTTTCAAATGACTTATTGCTCTTTATTCCTTATGGTAAAGCTAAACTACATTTTAAACAAGCAGTAGACTTCAGCCATTTTCCCATTTCAAACCACTCAGCACATCTATCAGGTACTTGAGCATTCCAGTTTGCTGCACACCTAGCTCCGACACTAAGCCTTCATTCTCCTTCCTAACTCTCCCTTTTGTAAACTCAACACAAGTCCTGAAGAATCTTCTTTTCTGGGAAGTGCTTCTAGCACTTAGCAGAACCCCATCCTCCACTAAGATACCCTCTTACAAACTAATTTCCATGCAATATAGGAAAGAAATCTTAGCATACTTATTCAGGAAGAAAACTATTTTTCAACTGTTATATTTCTCACTGTAAACAGAACATGAATATAGGTATTAGAAAAAATATTTTCAACATCTTAAAGACAGTTCTATTTGCTCATGTTGCTCCTTTTCCCCTATCTCTCAAAATAGTTTAGCTTCTTCCAGGTAGTATATTCCAATCCTGTATTCATCCCTGTCTGTCCAGAGTTCTGTGTCCTGTTTGACTATTATGATATCCTTAAATCAACAGGGTGGGTTTTTTTAGTTGCATAACACTATCTAATAAATATAAAATTGTAGATATATGTTCTTACAAGCATATGAAAGTGTACCACAGTGAAAGAATGTTCTATGAAGGAAAAAAGCCCCTGCATATCCCACCACCATTATTATTAAATACCATGATAATCACATCCTAAAATTCTTACTCATTAATTTAATTTTGGTTGAGTATCTTAGAATACAGAAGTGGATCCAGTTATTTTAAAAACACCAGACCTTTCATCCTTAGAGCATTAAACAAGCCACACATAGCTGGTGTGTTGGTTCTTAGGCAAGACACTTCCCCCCATACACGCTGCTGAAATACACTTCAGAAGTTGTAATTTGGATAAAAATGGATCAGTGACAACAGTTAATCTCTCCCTAATTATACTGCAGGAGAGAAAGCAGTAAGGCATAGCCAAAATATAAGTAGCTCAAAATACTGTTAGCCATTTGTTTCTTTCCCTTTGCAGAAGTAATGAAGACAATATAATTTATGTTTTAAAACAAAATACATCTGTTTGCTGTAGCATTCTAGTGTGCTTGAATAACCATGAAATAATTTAAAACTCTAATATTAATTCATCCCACATTTTTCTAGACTCTGCAGCACTAATAAAGATGCAAGAACTACATCCAATGACCATGCGAGCTAGTACTCTTTGGAGCAGGTGACTTCTAGATGACACAGAGGGAAATCAACCCACTACACTGGTTACTCGCTAGGACAAGTTTTTTGCCTGCTGTTTCCCATATTGAGAGCAAAAGGAGGTATGACAGAAGAACAGGCAAGACTGATTTAGCATGCATATTTATTTGTTTCAACTGGTCATTTACAGCTTTTAGTTCTTCAGATTTACCACTTACAAACAACTAAATTACTACCCCTAGCAAAACTCCTTCAGACAGGTTGTCAAGGAAAATACCTAATTCAATTTTTACAGATGCCCAAGCTACAGAAGTTGTCACAGAAATTCAAAGTTTACACCCTTCTAACACCCCTCCCCCCTCACCAGAAATCATTCTAGACACTCAGATGCCATGTATAAAAATAACCAGCTGTCAAGCTGATAGAGATCACACTACCTGAGAGAGGAAGGCCATCAAGTCCCAGAAACATACCGCAAATATCATTCATTCAATAGTCACATCAATATATCTAATAATTTAATAAAAACTACTACAGTCATACCACTCACTTTTTAACAGCTCAGGGTAAAAAAAAAAAAAAGCAAGACTGAAAACCTGGTAGAGCACATCCAGATGATTTTGGTATATTAAAAAAAGCCACTAACACCTTCTATAACTGTATATGGAAATCATCATCTTTTGAAGTTTCAGATTATATTGAAACTGTTCATTAAGTTCACAACACTGCAGCACACAAACATGAAAAATGATGAAAAGATTTTCTTAATCTGAAAAAAAAGCAGTACTAGTTTGACATAGCCCTTACAGAATGTTTTCGGCCTGTTCTTTTCACATTTGTGTGCTGAACATAAAGCCTCACAAGGATATAAAAGTAGATTTCAATGCTACAGACCCCACACAAGCTCCAAGCCTCAGGTCACATTCATTCTCCAGTTCCTTAAATCTGTAAAATAGTAATCTTGAGAACCATATAAAAAAACCCCACCACACACAGGAGGACTACTACATTCAGTACCCTACATGTACACACTGTAAATTGGAAGTATTTTTTGACATATCACTTTCAAGACAACTCTGAACACTTACTTCAAGGGTTTAGCAGCCATACCTATTTTTTACCCTTAGCTTTGGTGAAAATTTCCAGGAAAAGACCCACTAACATGCCCTGCCCACCCCCCCACCTTTTTTTTTGTATTCTAAGCAAACTTTGTAATCAGTATGTTTGGACATGTGAAGAAAGAAAACCTTGACAAGACATTTTCATTCATCTACACAAAAGCAAGTACACAACTGTTTGACTTGAACCAAGCTCTTCAACTGATACATATGGAGTCATGTAAGGGAATGACAAAAAAATCTGCTGAGGAAAGCACTATGAAAGTTTCTTAGATGGATGGCTTCATATGAATAGAAAAGAGGGGGATTATTTTACTTTTACAGGGTTTAATGCGACAACTCCACCATATATTAAAAAGCAAGGCCCATTTTGCAGTCTTGGGCACTACAAATACATAGGTCCTTCTGGTAAGTAGGAACTTTCACTCTTCTAGTGAGTATCCCCCAAATGCACAGCAGCTCCATACTGAAATGCCAGAACAGCAAAGTTTGGAGCATATTATTAGGAAAGTACTCCAGTTAATCCTACCAAGTATTTTACCAGATGCTGGGTATTCTCATCACTCTAGAAGAGAAATTTATATGCTGCCAGATAGTCTTTATTAGTGAGTTTTATTTATGAAAGAGAAGAGTCATAAGTATTTTAATAGATCACCACACAAATTTTCTTAATATTTGAGTTGGTGTACAGAATACCAACAGTCCTAGCCAATACCTACAAACTCAAAATTTAATGGCAGAATTCACAGCCATGTAAGTGTTCAGATCAGCACCTATTTTAAACTACAAGAAAGCTAATACAGAAGTATCAAAATAACACTAGTGACAAAAGCCAGCCTACTAAAGAGATTAAGACAGCTAACACTGTTCCTGCAATGAATGTGATTAAGTGCATTATCAAATACAAAGACTACAACAAAAGTTCACGATAAATTTAAAACTGGAACATTCCACCTCTTTTCTATTTCAGAGCAAATGACAGTATTTCTTACTATGAACACACTTCCTATTGTAGTAATTTCTAATAAACCTCTTCACACTTCATGAACAGAGACAGATCATACAATGATGAGGTTGCAACCACTACCTACTTTAGATGTGTTTATATTGGACTACCCTGAATGCTTTAAAAAGCAGTATCTAAAAAGCCTTATTTATTAGGCACTCCTCTTTAACAAAGTTTTTTGTTATTCCCCTCCAGGTTTGGCAGAATTAGTGGGGCATCTTACTGCAGTGTTCAAGAGAGCGGTATGTACAACTATCAAAATGCTTGTCACATGTAAGCCAGTTTATATTGAAACATAATGAGCCAGTAACTTAAACAAGTGAATCAACACAGTGACTGCAAAAAACCATAGCCTTCCAATTAAAGATAATAACCATCTCATAAGCTCATATGAATGATGCATAGTACCAATTGCTTTCAGATAAACTGGTTTATCATACAGGAAACGTAAGGTACAATGACTGTACTATCATTGTCTCTAGCCACCTCACGTCCGCCAAAATCTACCTTTTTCCTCACATTTGTTATTACAGAATAACAATACACACATGCAATCTGTCCTGTCTGCAACTCTGAAAAGTCTCTACCAGCATGGAAAAAAACAAAGAAGCCACACTTTTTACTTGGTCTGAACCTTATGTGCAAGTAGCTGATTAATTTCAGCTGCTTAATTAGCTGTTCAGCCTCTCTTTTCCATCCCCAGGCTCTGAAAAAGGCATAAGGTAGGGAGATAAAAAAAAAAATCGAGAGCACTGAGATAATAGCCCTATTGTTTGGAACATTCTGATAGCTCAAACAATTCAGTTCTCCTCTAAACATAAGAGGGCACAGGTTTGTTCCTCCACCATACTCTCGCTTTACATCTAGTTCCAATTAAATCTTATGTAGAGCACACCCAGTACGCTAGGCCTGTCGTGATCCCCCGGATGGCGACGCGTTGTCTGAGTATTTTACTTCCCACCTTATCCACCGTCCCTCCTCCAGCCGCAAGCGAAAGGGAAAGCGAGGGACCCATCACCCAACCTCCCCTTCCATATCTCACAAGCAACTCGAAGGGAACAGCCCTGCCTTGGTAGCTGGACCCAGCCAGCGGTAACTCACTGCAGGAGAGCCCGGCAGGCCGGGAAGGATCCCCCCTCTCCCGGGCCCAGCCCCTCCAACCCCCGCCGCCACCACGGCTCCCCTCCCCCGCGGCTCCCCTCCCGGC
>NW_009259683.1:2193310-2199932 GCF_000687185.1 Egretta garzetta
CGCTTGCGTGTCGTCGCCGGGTAAGTCCCGAGGAGCGGCGAGTCCTTGCACGGGCGGCCTGTCAGCCGCGTGGGAACGGCGTCCGGTTGATCCCCAGGGTGTCCCCGACCTCCCGCTGCTCCTCAACGCCGAGGACAAGAGTCTCCGGGGGCGACCAAGCATCTTCCGTGCCCGTCCTGCGGGGGCTGCGGATGCGGTGCAGCCTGAGGGGGCCACTGAGGTGCCAAGGGCGGGAGCTGGGTACCGCACAGACAGAAGTGCCCTGATTTAATGCTCTAGAAGAGCATTTAGTCAAATGGGTTGAAAGAAGGATCGAGACGGGAAGATCAGAATTACAGCTGGGAATTTACCTAACTTCTTAAAAACTGAACAGCCGCTGATAAGGCCTTAGAGATAGGCTCATTATTAGGAGAGTGCTAAAACTTAAAAAGACAGGTTGCAAACGCAGAACAAGTCTTGATGGCCTAGTAGGCGGGTACAAGCAATCTGGCTTAAAACCTGCGAATATGAAATAACACATCTTGCTCTAGAGATTGTTGGACATACATCCTTGATTTTCTGTATTACTGACGTATTTTGTAAAGCCTTTGTAATTCTGTGTGCCTTTTTATGTCTATAACTGAGGAAGAATGCTGAAAATTTTGAGGGTAATTTAGGGATGGCCTTTACGGACGATTAAGAGTCTGGAAAACGCCTCATGGTGGAAGATGCAAAGACCTGCTGACCTTGTAAGAGAGAAGGGTAAGGATCACTTGGCCACAGACTGTAAATGGGCTATATAGGAAACGGAACAGTGATGGTAAGTGTTTCTGCAGCGTAGCAGATTTAACATGGTATAATAGTCGGCATTTGAAGGAAATAAAAACCAGAACCGGTAAGACATTTAATAAGTTTATCAATAATGGTATTTAATCACAGTTACATTTTAATGAAGATTTTTTTATATACTCCATCACTGGAAATACTGAACCAAGATTTGATGTTGCTGGCTTCTCAAAATATGGTTTGGTTCAACCACATGTATTTAACTGAAGCAAAGATTAAGTTAGGGAAAGCCTATGGCCAGTGTTTTATGCCATTCATTCATAAAGTATATGACTTCAGTGTTAGGTGTCCAGTCAATCCTCTTGCCAGTGCAGATTTATTTTCTCTTGTTGTTTCGGCTACTTTAGAAATATGCTGAGACAGAAAGAAAGGTATAATTCTTCATGTCACTGGTGCTTTTTTTTTAAAATCATCTCCACTCTTCAGTGCTGCTTTAGAAATATCTCATTACTTGTAAAATGTTGTAGCCAATGGCCTTGTAGAATGAGAGGGAAATTGACAAGTCTCCTATCTGACTACTTTTGTGTTTTCCTTTTTCTTTGTCGTTTTTTCCTTGCCCTAGTATGAACATATCAATACTTAAAAAAATACTGAAGTGAATGGAATAAAACCAGACTGTTCTTTCTCTTTTCATCTTCTTTAATTCTTCTTTTCCATGTCCTTTTCCATTGTTAACGGATTGGTCTTTGGGTAATGATTTCACCATTCTGCTTTACTAAGTAAAAGTTAAGTTGAGTTCACCAGTGATGTAGAATGCCGGACTAGCTCCAGAGAAATGCGTTTGAAACTACGCAAGTTTTCTGAGCTGTGAGTTTGCTGAAGTTTACAGTAAAGACTGCCTTTTGGAATATCTGTAAGCGTTGCCCTTTAAATCAGGTAAGCCTGCCCTAATGCACTGTCCAGCAGTAGCTGAAGTGTTGATGTGTTACCGACGCTGTTTTAGTTACGAATCCAAACCATAGCACTGTATCGGCTGCTCTGAAGAAAATGAATGCCATCCCAGCCAGACCCAGTACATACATGAATGGTTTGGGATGAAAAAAGTGAAAATATTACACTGTGAATCTTTAGAATGACTTGAACTTAAATTCAATTTAGGGATGAAATGCTCATGTCATACATGGCATTTCATGTGTCACTTAATCCACCCAAATGAAGAGCCACTGATGGAAGGTATGATCCTAGTCCATTTCCGTTTCCAGCTGCAAGCCTGCACCTCTTGGGTAAGTTGTGGTACCCTACAGCTGCAGTGTGAGTTGGATGAACCACTGATGTCATGCAAAAATTATTCGCCAAAAGGCAGGGTTTTCTACTGGCTCAGCTGACTGAACCGACTCATCTGTGGCTACAGGCTGAGTAGATCTGGTGCAGATGAGAGTAAGGGAGTATGAGCTCAGAAGAAAAAGAGCCAAGAACCACCTATTTGGCAGTGAACTTTGGTTAGGTGTAATGTGAAACCACGTGCTCAGTTTACGGAAGAATGAGAGAAAATACAATACATAATGCAGCTATGTTCCGAAAAGAACGACTGTGACATTCCATATGAAGGGATCAGACGTTCTATACTTCTAATATAAATAAATAAAGACTTTCTAAATCAAGAATAATCTTTCAGATCAGCAAATGTATCTGAAATTCAAGGCTGAATGGAATTTTTTGATGCAGGAATTATATTCATGTGATATAATCGCACTAATAAAAAGGGGGCAAAAGTGATAAAATTATTTTCTCATGAGAGAGAATTTTTCTCTTCAAAATCCTTTGAACAGACTTAAGATATGTACGCCATCTTGCTGAACTGCTAGTGTGAATGCAAATCTCACATTCTTTTTGTCTGCTAAGTGTATAGGCCGTCCGCATTTTGGATTATGTGATGGACACACTCCAAGACTCAGATCCTACGACAGCAGAGCTACGATACTGGTGTGCTGCTAGAAAGCCTGTGTTAGATGCATGGGGTTCCTACTGGCTAACTAACCCCCTGACAGCAACACAGAGCTATAGTACGTCTCTTTTGCTTTGTGAAACTCCCAGATTGTTCATAGCTGGTTGACACTCACACACAGGGTCAGCAAACAGCAAAGATTCACTATGAATGTATGAAATGGAGGCAGGCGAGCATGCGCCAGTGATCAAATGCCTGAGTTCCGGTTACCGTATTTTGGGCTTGACAGGTCTGTGAATGTTAGTGGTGAAGAAGAGTTTCTTCTGTTGTAGTCAGGACAAACAGCTGTTTAAGAAAAGCTCTGAAATCACCCAGATAGCCCTACCAGTGATCATGTTTTCATATTTTATGTCATCTTGGGTCATATGTCAAATACCAAAAGTGAAACTGCGCTGGATAATGTTAACAAAAAAAATTATGTTAGTGGGTCATGATTTCACCAGATGGATTTCCATCTATTTCAGCATTTCTCTGCAGAGTTTAATAATATGCTCTGTTCAGTCTTCTTGTGTTTAAATCTGAGTCTAGATGTGTAATGATAAGTGGAAGTTGACTTTAAAGGACGTGCAGAATCTCTTTATTCTGTTTGAACTTTCCAAATTTTTTTTTCATGTGTCCATCTGCTGTAACATCCTTTTTTCTGTCTCTCTTCTATCTCTGCTTGTGTACATTATCTCTGTACATCCATTGGTTTGGTCACATCATAGCATATAGAACGTGTGCAGCACACAGAAAGCAGTAATTTTCTAGCTCTAAATGAGTTGAATAAAAGCCATGAAAAGTGACCAGGCAATAACAGCAGCGAAGTGTATCAGCATCGCTGATGTCCTTCAAGAGTTTCACAAGATTTGCAGCATTTTACATCAAGTTCTCTGGCCTTCGAGAGACCTTAAGGGATTTACAAACTTAGCGCTTTGACTGCTATCTATGCTGGTGCCATAGTCAGAATGAGAACTGTGTTGCAGAACATGGGGTCTTTGTGCTTCATAAAGAAAGTAAAATGCACGGTTTTAGGTGGTTTCCATTCCTCAGTTTTAGCTTGAACAAGACAGAGGGCGGCACCCTGTTGTGGGAGTTGGATGTCAGCGAATAGTGGTAACTTTAAAATGGCAACCACTGTTTAGAAAAAAAGTACTGCTGTAGGAGGGAATATTTTATTCAAATTTTCCCAAAACAGATTTGTCTAGAGATCTGAATTTTTTAACATAGGAGATGACAAATGCATGCTGCAATAAAGAAAGTTTTGTTCTTTTTTTCTAAAATAAGAGTTTTGGGGTTTTTTTGTTAATTCATCAGCTTATCTTTAAAATTTACAGATCCTTCCTAGCCTACAAGTATTCTTGCATACCAACTGACTTTGAATCTAAGAAGGAATAAATATGGCGCTGATTCTAAAATGAGCAGAATTATAGGGAGAAGGGGCAGCTCTTCGGTTGGATACATCTACATGGAACTTTGAGTTTGCATTTATGTCTGCACTGTGGACTTAAGAAAAAAACTAGAAAATAGAGATGAGAAACTCTAGCTTTTATTACCCTTTCTCGTTGTTTGTCTATCCATAATACGCTGAGAATGCACTTAGCCTGGCTTTTACCAGCCTGAATCCTGTCTGCTTTTGATGCAGCTCACATGAAGGCAAAATATTTCCAAATTCATCCACTACTATTTTAGTTTCATTTCTGTGGCTTCAAGATTCACATTTTTAAGAATGTTATTTTTTTCTGATAGGGTGCGAAAATATGAATCAATTTTTACAGCTTAAGAGTAGAGTATTTTTAATAGAGGTGAAAGAGATTTATTCTTCTCTACCTTTTTACTACCTGGTTTACTAGAGTATCCACTCTGCTGTAGTAATTTATAATAGAAGCAGCTCCTGCAGTTAAAAATGTTTTCCTGCTTTCTCTGGCACCTGGATGCATCTCTCGTGGAAGGCAGCCAGTGAGGCATTCCCTCTTCCACAAAATGGCTAGCAAATGAGAGCATTTTTAAGAGCAGGTTTTTGGTCTGAGGGGGTTTAGGGTCTGCTTCCAAGAGATGTGTGAAAGACAGCTAAGAGAAGCATGTGTATTGTTAGTAGATTTCAAATTGTTTCATAGGAACCTGCATCTCTGCTGAAAAAAAAACCAAAGGGGCAAAACAGAGAAGGCTGGGGACTTCCGCTCTACTTGTTTCTGCAAGAGGCATTATTTTTGCATTGCCAGGTCCTATTTTTCTGCCTTTCACAAAACTCACTCCATCGGGGCTGAGTGGATTCTTTCAATTAGCAACTGTGGCCACCTACTGGGGAAAAAAACAATGTAAAAATAAAATAAATCAGAAATAACAGAAGGTACAAAAATGGTAATACCTTGAACACAGGTAGATAGCCAGCTAGAAATACATCAAACACAAGAACAAAAATTCAAGTCCCAATTTCCTGTGCTGTACTATTACCATGCAATTTTTGTGATGCTATGCTTTGCTCTTCCTCTGCATCAATACTTCCCTCTTCTGACAGCTTTATCCTTACCCAGTTACTCCTCTCAATCAGATCAAATTCATCCCCGATTTCTCATGCCTGCAGTTTTGTTCAAATTTAACTACCAACAATTATTGCTTTATGTGGCAGGAGCACAGTAACAGGAGCAAGTAACAACAGTTGCGCTTGAAGGAAGTATAAATGAACTGAACATGTTAAGAGTTTACAAGAGCTTCTTTAGTTCCCAAGCAGTAATAGACGTTCTCTATTGGTGGTGGTGAACAGCCGTGTCTGCAGCAGAAAAATACACCTGCTTTTGGAAAAAGGGCACCCGCAATGGCTACAGCTAGATAATAGCTGAAGATAACGTATGTGACCTGGAGAAGATTAAGCTATGTTCATGTGTGCTAGAAGCTAGCTGATCGTAGCATGTGCTGTGGGTGCCTCTGACAGCCGGAGCAGGTAGCCAGGCACCCCTGCCGCCCGGTGGCCCGGTCATCAGAGACCAATCGCTGCCCCAGCCTCTCATCTTCCATTTGTAGGAAAGGGCCCTGAGAATTCAGTTTTAATTTAGCTTCCTTCATTTTAGATCCTTATCAAACAAATGTTAGAGCCGAGAATAAAATGGCAACAGCTGGTAATGTTTGTTAATTAATTACGGTTAAGGTCTTTATGTTTATCTAAAATTGGTTTTGCCGTCATAGGACTATGGAGAATGCAGCAGGATGTGATTAAATTTAGATGTTTTGCTGGGAAGAAGGGGAGAGTTTACTAAAAGTCACCTGAGAGCAAAAGTATTTGTAAGAGCAGAGGGGCTTTTAAACAGCACTGAAACTTGTTCGGTGTTACACACGCTGCTCTTCTGAAGTAATCTGCATCTGTTGCTAAAAGGCGGATACAGTGGTTTAGATATACGATGTGTTGGCTCATTTAAGACAAACAGTAAGAGCCGTTCACGTGCCCTGATGTATGGGTAGTGCTGACAGGCTTCTCTCACCCACCTCTGTGTTGTTGCATAGATGGGAGTTGCAGTTTTCTCTAGAGGAGCAACAGTTGCAGTATGAAATATTTTATTAATATGTTTATACACGTGACAACATTTGTGAAAGGGGCTGTATTTTTTATTAGAACAATTAATAGAGATTTAAAGTTTGATCAGACTTTTGACCATGTAAGGCCTTCTTTCAACCCAAAGAAGACTCAGCACGCCTGGCTGAAAGCTGGTGGATCTTCAAGGACTTTGATAATTGGGCTAAGAAACATACTACCTCTGCAGTGGGACCGGAATTATATTCTTAGAGCATGACACTTACAAAATAGCCTGAGTGCATTTTGCTTCCTGGCTTTCTCCAGGGGGTGTGTGGGGGGAGGAGGGTGTGGGGGAGATGGCGGGA
>NW_009259683.1:2200908-2224901 GCF_000687185.1 Egretta garzetta
TATCAAAACGGGGACAATTAGACAACATCTCATGCAAGGCGTCAGGGCCCGATTTGACTACTTGTGCTTATTAGTGCAATGGGTTTGGTTATGCCTTATTTTTTGATTGTATTGCTTAGGCTGGAAAGTTGCTTCCCACTGGCGATACTGCTGCGAGTTGCCTCACTGAGGTTTTACCCCGGGTGAGTTGGTTTTTCAGTTGCTCCTTGTCAAACTTTTGTAATATTTTCCCATTAGTGATTGTGCTTTGAGACAGGACCTGAAAAAAAAAAGAAAACCAGTAAAACCTTGGATATTTCTTCTACATCTCATCTCATTAGAAACCACAATTTTTTTTTCTAGTGTTAGTTTTTGTCACGTGGGATACTAGAGAATAGCTGGTAGGATTGTAAAACACTTCTGCCGGTTCTTTTTCACTCTGCATATTTTATAAAATTCACCATGCCTGCTTATATGGGACTACATAGAATCGTTGTAGACAGTTTCTCTCTGGTAATACAATTATAGCAATTCTTACTAGGTATTATTACTTCTGATGGAGATTCTTCTTTTTCAAGGATGCCCCTCAGAATTGTGCTTCCCATTGGTCCTTCCCCATGCCCCTGAAGATTCAGAGGGTACTGAGACACAAACGGATCCCTTAAATAGCAGCTCTCCCTCTGAATAGGTAATTAAAATACCCCAAAACTGTGGTTAACGTAATTTCTGAAGTTGCTTCATTGATGGTGGAATTGTTGTGAATCAGGTTAAAGGTTTCTGAAGTTGGTAAGTGTAACATCTACTTTCCATGAAGTATACATGAAGAAGCTGTTACCCGTCTTAAAGATGGAACCAGATAGTTGAAACTTAGCAACTGTCTCGTTACTTCTGTTGCTGGTTTGATAAAATTTAAGCTGGGCTATGTTGACCTTATGCTCAGAATATCAGCATCTGCAGGAGCGTATGCATGTGTTACAGCCCTAAAACGTATTCATGTTTTGTTTTTACTTCTGTGAAATCACACTGAAATGGCTGCAGTACATTTTCTTTTCATTAATATTTTGTGAATATCTGGTGTAAAATTATTTTTGCTTTGCCTTATATATAGCCCATTACTCCAACTACTGTGCGAAAGTTTCGAAATACAACAAACCCAGCTCCTGGTGTTGAAAGAATATTCTATGGCAGAGCAGATGATCCTGACATTGCAGCTCACTTGACACACGGCATAGAGTCACGGTCTTCACTCAGTGTAAGAATGTGACTAATTTTCTTTTGTTTAAGAATGGACTGCTTAAGAATGTCCTTAATAAGAGCAATTGATTTCTTCATAGTCAGGGATGAAGGTACATTGCTGAGTGATTTACGCTGCAGCATTTCACTGCTGTTGTGGATTATCTGAATTCTGAGCTCAATTCATAGGATTTAATTAGCATGATTGAAATAGGAAACCACTTGAAGTTCAGTGGCTGTTATCTTATCAGTGACTTAACTTTTGCAATGACTGCTGAATTATTCATTTCATTTCAACATTTAAGTTAATGAACAGTCTTCTACCCCAAAATTTTGCTGCTTTCTTCACTAGTGATTACAGAGGTAAAACCTGTTGAGCTCTTACCAAGAGAACTGCTATCTGAGAATGTGCTTATAGTTCAATGTAATTATTATGTATTCTTTCTTACCTTTGGATTGAAACTGATTTTGTTAGTTAAAAAGGGATGTTTTGGATATGTCAGGCTATTTTGTATGTATTCTTTACCACAGAAATGATTTTTGTAATCTGCAGTCAAACAACTGAAGAGATCATTGGTGATTTTATCACATAATTATTGTTCAAATCTCTAAAAATAACGGTTGTGTTAGTAAAATACACTTTTATGATGCATTTCATCAGCGGGGCTTGTAAATAAATAGTTTTCAGTTTTACAAATTAAAAAGCTGGCACAAAGAGGAGTTCAGGTCTCAAAAATAGGTCTTCAAGTTGAAACACCAAGTCCTGATATTAGAGGTTTTTGAGTAGGACATTTATTAGGCATATCCGAAATGAAAAAAAATTAGGTTCTTGGTGTCCCTCCTCAGAAATTTTACGTTGAATGGATTGATTTATTTAGCCTGTACTGTCTGTTTAAGACTCTTTCACTTTGCATTATTAATTAAATATTAACTGGAGGAAGAGTTGGAATCTTAGTGAGTTCTCTAAGCATGGGTTTGGATCAACTGTATTTGCTACCACTTTTTTCAATATTTTTTTATATAACATTCAATAGGAGTCTAATAATAAACCCTCTCTAGAGTCCCCATTACTTAGATGGATAGCCTGAAAAATCAAATTATTTGGAAAGATGAAAATATCCTGTTTTGACATTTCTGAAACTCTTTTTTTTGAGATTTTTTTTTCTCCACCTTGAAGTCGACCTAATTCTACTTCTACTTCTAGAAGTAACTTCTATTGACCTGAGATGAATGTGTACACTGAGAAAAAAAAAATTGTCCAACCTAGTGCTAAGCTTTGAAAACCCTGCTGAAGTAATTTCTGCTGGTATGTCATTTTAGGATGCAGTATTAGTGTATATCTTGAAACATTATCTTAAATTCTACATTGGCAGAATTGGGAGTAGCTGTTTAGAGAATAGATAGTCTTAACCGCTAGACTGTAGGTGTTTTTAATCATAAGCACCAGGAGACCTTGCTCCAAATATAACTATAATTATTTTCACATTTAAGTTTTGGTCTTCTTATAATTTGACTATAGTTTCTAATATATGCTAAGAACAGAAAGGATGCAGTCTGAAATGTTATAAATTAACAAGTGGAAGAACTTGCATAAAAAGAAAATGTTCTGTCTCACAGTATGTATTTTATTTAGCGGGAGATTTATCACAGCAATAATTATTAGTGGTCTTTTCTCAAAAATACAGTTTTGTTTTGCAACTTGGTAGGTAAAATTATGACAGTGTAATCATATAGGATCTCATTAGAACACTTACGATCAAACTTTTGTTCATGTGTGTGTGAGGGGTAGTAATACTGATGTGTGAATGATTAAAATTTGCTGGGTTTCCTGCCTCTTCTGTTGTTTTTGATGTTTTTAGGTAGCTTCGTTGGTAAATCCACTTCCTAAAACTGATTTTCAACAAAAAATACAACACAAAAAAGAAGCGATCTACTTAAGTAATCGTCAGGCACCCTTGGGCAGATCACACGATTATTCTTCTATGTTACCTGAGGGCTTGGATATAATTAATACTACATTTGGAACAAAAATAATTCAAGGTAGGAAAATTTAGTGTTAAAAGATATTTCTTCTAAATACAAGATAATCTGCAATTTAGTATCTAGCACATATTCTATGCTTCTAACAATTCCAGCTTAAGAGAAAAGTTGTTATTATAACAGTTATTGAAAGGTATAAAAATACACTGGTATTTTAAAGTTATGAGAAACAAGTGACTGAGAACATTTGGTAACTAGTAGGGCTTTTGTAGGGCTTTTGGCTCTGTTCCAGATCTGAATTGTAGATTTCCCTGGAGAATGGTTTAGGTAGCTGACAACTTACTTTCCTTTTCCCAACTATTCTAATAGGTCTAATAAAAGATATTACCTTAACCTGTGAATCTTTCCTCCATAGATTGGAGCAAATCACATACATGTTGACCATGTAGCTCTCCTGCAACAGTTACGTTCATCTCACTTTCTGTGATTTTTTTTTTTTCCCTAGTCATTATGCTGTAAGATTCCTATAGAGTGACTAGAAATGTGGTAAGAAGTATCATTCTTCCACAGTATTAGCATCTTCTCTAACAAGTTATTGTTTAAAATTAAGAATCAACCAAACATAATACCCGTCTCCATTACCTTTCCCAACCACACCTTTATTCCTTACTTTCCAGATATATCAGCTGGAGAGCTTATAAATCCACCAAAAACTTTTGAGGAAGTGGATAAAGAATCCAGAGAAGGACATGATCTGTACATTGTGTCACACAGTGATTATTATGTGGGTAAGTTCAAAGGCTGATAAGAAACTGCATAAAAAGTTCTAATATAAATAAAGGTAATTGTTACTCTCTGTGTCTTCAACACATATTGTACACTATTTTTGAGATGTAAACTATTACTGTTTACTGCTGTATTAAGATAATATAAATGCTTTTTAAAAGTAATGATGTGAAAAAAAATACATGCAGCTGAGAGAGCATGACATGTTTCTAGAGCTGTAGATCGCTTTGTGGTGGGTGTATTAGACAGTATAAGAACTTAATGAAGGAGTTGGAAGCCTGATTTGTATTGGGTGCTATTTGTAAAGCAAAGTATTTCCAGGAGACTAGAAACTCATAGATGCCCTGGTTGCTTGTTGAGTTTGGCATTGTTTATGCTATTTAGAGCAATCTCAGGCTTAAAGCCACAGTCTGTGAGCCCAACCCATTCCAGTACTTTCACCTCTGGTTCCTCTCTTTTATCAGGATCCAAACAGAATTTAAGGGCAGCTGGCCTTTCTGATGGGGAGCTCAGTATCAAGCTCTGGTTACAAGGAGTTTCAGGCTGCTGCCTGGCTCTCTGGAATAGAGGTTCCTCAGCCTACAGTGTCCTGCCTGTGAGTCTGTCCCACAGCCTCTGTCTCTGCTCTTCCAGTGGGCTGTGCCTCCACTGCTTCAGCCGCTGGGGGCTGTACTTGTGTGAAGTGGTCTGCTCAGGGACAGTTATTTTTTAATCTCATAGGTCTGCACAGGAACAGAGTGATAATAACACTCTGAAATAAGGTACATGTATTACTTTTGCAGCCACTTCTATTTTTCCTAGCTCCATCATTTCTACAGGCTGAGAGACTAACATTGCTGCTCTATAAGACAAGTGTTATAAAACTGCCCATTGCCCTAGTACCAACAGTTTTGTAGGTGTAGGCCAAACATATAAGAAACTGCAATACAGGTATTTCAGTCCTAATAATGTGAATTTTACATGGAGGCAGTTACATAGAAGTGAAATTATAGTACTGTGTTCTCTCATTGAGAAATTCTACTACAAATACTATTGCTATAAATTGGCCAAACTTCTAATTTTATTTTCCTTCTTCGCCACCTTTATTAGGTGTTATAGTGGAATTATTCAATGTTGTTTCTGTCTCCTTTGTAACTTCCATCCACAAGATCATGGAGAGGCCAAGCCAAAAACAGACAGGAAAAAAAAAGTCAACTATGTGCCCCAATTCTTAACAATAACATAACAATTCCATGGTGCCACAGAGCCAGAGGAAGCCCTTATTGGAAAGCATGCAGTGAGTAATATTTTTTGCAAGCTCTAATTGCCATTCTTTTCAAAAGGTGATTGAAAAGTGCTTGAAGAAACATAAGGGCATTTTTTTCTGTGACAAGAAACATGTGCTTGCAGCTCACTTACATGGAGTACTTATGTGATATTCTTGTATGTGAAACGTCATTTTATAGGCAAGACTGGATGAATAGATTAATCAACAAGTAGGGTAAGATCTTGTTTGCAGTGAAGTCAGTGGCAAAATTTCCATTGAAATCAACATAGCAAGAGTATATCTGAAAGTGCAGCTCCTCAAAACCATTTTTTTTCCTTTTAGCATTTTTTTTAACAAATAGTGAATTATATGGTACACGTGTCTGCTCAGGTATGGACATTATAAAATTATTTGTTTGCATGACCCTCGCTACTTAGGCTACCTGGTATTTTTCCGTTAATTCTGTTGGGCTTGTCTTCAGTCAGACATTAAAGGACATCCAACTATTTTTTCACTGAAGCAGTTTCAGCTTTTTATTTTGCCTTTTATCTTCACTTTTGACAATGAGATTATTCCTAACTACTTAATAAACATGGGAATGCAAATCAGTTATCTTTAATGGAGCAGAATTGTTAATTCGTCATTTGCTTTTGTTTCTTCATTGTTTTGTCTTAAGAATGAAGATACTTAGTACATTCTTATTGCTGAAGTGTTTTATACAGGTTGAAATGCTTACTTTTTTCTACAGGTGAAGCAATAAATAGGAAGTACGACTCGCCAAACTTCAGCAAGTCTTTTGTTTATGGAAAAGAAACCCCTCACTTTAAAGATGGGCGAAGTGTATCCAAATCCTTAAATTGGCTCTGTGATCTGCAATTGTAAGTTGCAATGATTTAACTAGTTAATTAGTGGTGTGAGTTCTCAAGAAGAGTCTTGTATTTGAAGATAATTCTACATCTCACAATTTCATTCGTAGTTATATTGAACTGAGCAGAAAATGCAAGGAGTAATTTTCAGAATAGCTTATCCAAATCAGTTCTACCATAGTATAGGAGCAGTTAGCATGTCTTTAGCATTATGTAAAGACATCTTTGATTTTAAATAGCAAGATTTTGTGATGTTCTTGCAGAGGAGTGGCTGTTTCCTTCTAATATATAATAATAGTTCTTAATATTACTGAAAATATTGAATTTTGCTAAACAAATATGTGTGAGAATTATTTTAATATTTTTTAGGAAGAGAGCAGCAAAAATCGTATCAAAACGAAGCGATGATTTCAAGGAAAAATTTCAACCTCAGCTTGGAAAAGTCCTTGATCCGTAAGTAAGCAATGGTACCTTCTAAGAACTAAATTCACTCACATTTGCCAAGGCTCCAGTATCTTTTTCGGTCTTGGGTAAAAATTATAACTGTGCACTCAATGCTTCCACTGCAGCACTCAATTACAGAAAAGGACTTTATGCTTGCCCTAGTTAGGCTGATCAGTATGCAGGTTACTAATGAAGGCTGTATTGTGTCTGTGTGGTGAAGTTAAGTCTTACTGTTTAAATGGCCTATATCTGAATTGATCAGATTTGCACCAAGCAAATTGCAAGCACACTGTAACACTTCCTTTTTTTCCTGTCTTTTGCACTTAGGAAGGTTTGAAAGAACTGAAAAGTCTCACCTATTGTTTGGGGATTTGACCATTTTACTTACTCTGACACTACTTTTGGTCATCTTTGTTACATCATCTGTATTCTCACTTTGTTACTTCCTTGGAAAAGGACATGGAACTAAATTGTGTTACTAACTAGCAGCATATATCAATCTCAGTTGAATCGTTACAATGCTTCATAAACCTCAGGTGATCTGGAACAGTTTTTTAATTTTACAAACCAGTGTTTACGAAGAGCTACAGTAGTCCTAAGGCACAGTGTGGTGAGGGTCCAGCTGTGCTACAAATCTAGGGTTCCTGAACGTATACAAAGACTGTCTTTGCAGGTGCTTGAGATTTCTGCAAAATTGCCTCTGAAGACTCACAAACAACATTACTAACTTTGGTAGCAAAATATAATTTTAAGCTCAAGGTCACAGGCTTAAGTGACTCTGGAGAACTATGCCCATAATACCTGTAGGGAGCGAACACAAATGTGAGCCAGTTTCCTGTCTCTCCCTCACTGTGTCCTAGTTTACCGTGCAGTAGGACTGGAGTGTGAACAATATAAGTCAGTATGATGAGTCAGGGAATATGGGTTGCAGTGCAAGCTGAAACCCAGCACTAGTATTACAAGACAGATACAAGCTAACCTAATTTTATTTAGTGAATTTTACACCATCCACATCCTATGTATAATATGAAAATGAAAAATACACGTAGTAGTTTTTAGATTACAGTGCTTCTATCTCTGTGTGGGTTCTTTTGTTAATTTGTTTTGTATTCTAGAGCAAAGCACTGATTCTCTTTTCAACTTTGATGGGAGATTTCTGGTTAATGTAACAGTTTTAATTATTAAACAGAGAGAGAAAAAGAACATTGCATCTTTTTCAAAATAAGAAATAAATGCAGTTCTTTAATGTCACCAACAGCATCTTTATTTTCTGGTAAATAAAACTGGTCCAAGTTTTCCAGGTGGATATTGGGTTGGTTGCTGGTTTTGGTAGATACAAAATTGCATATGAAAAAGCATGAGAGATGTGATTCAATTTTTCCACTTTAGCCAAAACTATTTGTGTATAAGTGTAAAAAAAAAGTATAAGTGTATTTGGAGACATTATTTCAGTTTGTCCTAAATAATCCTGTTATTTAACTAGTATGTTACAAGGACTTTCCTCACCTATTTCTGTCATTGTCTTAGAAAAAAAAATACTTTAGCATAGAATGGTTTTCTTTTTAACGAGCATATATGTTCAAAAAGTTAATGTTTACATTTGGTTGTGTTACATTATGAACAGCAAATGTTCTAAACGGGTTTATAAAGGGATGGTTTTCTGGAATGGCAACTTTGAAGCAAAGTACTGATAAGCAAATTTTAGGTGAACTATGTGTATCATCCCTAATTATATAACAGATGATCACTTTTTTTTTTTAAAATAATATCATAGGGTTTATTTTGTCTGTTAATAAACTATTTGACAATTAACAAAGAAATGTGCTTATTGACAGTATAGCAGAAACTTTGAATGTTCCTCCGGGTCATACATTTGGAATGTTACTCCGTCCAGATGAATATGGTAAGGTCAGGGGCAGAATAAGATCTTCGGTTGTTGATGAAACGATGCTGAGGCAATATTGCTAGCCATGTATTATATAATTTTCCTAAAATCTTAGAGGCAAGGTACAAAAATTTAACAGTGACACTACATTTTTGGAGGGAAAATTTGAGAATAAATTAAGAAACTTTAGGTTTGGGATGTTGGGGGCAGGGGGGTGGTTGGATTTTTTTTAAAGCCTCTGTATCTAAATGTAAACAAAATAGGAAATGGCAGAAAACTCATACTGACATCTAAGTGACAAAGTTAAAATGGCTATTTAAATCAGTCATGTGTCTTTCCTCTCAATGATTTTTCCAGCACTTCTGTAAAAGAAGTAAAAATAGCAAACAATAAATAAGAACAATAAGAAGCTTTTGATGGTAGCAGAGAGACAAACACACAAAAAAAGAGAGATTGAAAAGAGAAAATTATTAATTTCCATTATGACAAAATTTTGAAAACTAGTCAACTCAAATAGTCAATGTTGGGATCAATGGTGTTTTAATATTACGTTTAATGACTATGGAATACAGTGAATAGTTAGGCAGCTAAAAAATGTAAATGGCCCAAAATTATTTAATTAGTCAAGACCAGAGAAGGCTTGTTCAAATTCTGCATAAGCTTTTATGCATGATTTACTATATAGGATAATGAAGTTAAATATTTTAAATGTGTAAGTATGCTTGTCCTATAAGGAACAGCAGAAGGAGCCAGTTTCTGTATATGCGCAACTAATTGAGGAAGTGTTTATTTTTATAGGAGTTGGTGATCTTCTTCACTGCCGGGTTCCATGTGAATTCCTCCATGGTAAAGACAGAGAGAAAGCTGTTTTGACTGCAGTTCGGCAAAGTTTGAAGAAAGCTAACTATGAGAATTTTGACATGTTACTAGAAGCATTCAGGCATTATGATAAGGTTAGTGCTTTGAAAAAATATAAATGTAAAGGAGTGTGTGACATTTGCGCTCCTGTGCTATGGAGATACAGACATGAAGAAACACAAGCATAGCAAGGCAAATATAGTTGAAGACTATAAAGACAAGGTAACTTCATAGTTATTTATGTTTAATATACTGTGATACGCTATGGAATTAAACACAACAGTATGTGGAGTCTTTCACAACAGTATTTGGAGTATCCAAGTTCACAGCAAGCATGGGACATGTGAGCAGTAATACTTTTGACACTTCTTGCTCTTCAAAATTTGGTATTTCTTCTTAAAAAAAGTTCAGTTGAAGGGATTATGTTAATATTTTCTTCCAAGCTGTACTTTTTGACTGAGTCACCAAGCATCAGAATTTCATATCTTTTCTTTTTTTCTCTCTGGAAAAAAACTCATAATTGACATTTCATATGTAACATTAATTGTAACGTATACAGAGTGATTGATGCCTTACTTTCAGAAGAAATCTTGGCTTTGCCTCAACATTTATGATTAGATTGTTATCTTGTCACAATACCCTGTCACACTGACTTTCCTTTAATCTCAAATTACTGTATTACTTCAGTTGAAAATTGTTTATTGGCACTTTTATGTTCAGATTTTTAATTTCTAAATTACTCGGGGCTTCTTTTTGTACTCAGCAATGTTACTATTATGAAATGGTGTGGCTGGCACTCTATCTCTCTATATATACACATGTGTGTGTGTTGCTTTTGGTGGAACCTTTTTATAATGGCTGTTATAACAACTTTTATTTTATTATAATAGAATGGTGATGGAATGATACACAAGGACAACCTGCGAAAGTCCTGTTTTCAGCTTCATCTGAATCTAGATGACGAGCTCCTGGATTCCTTGTTTGACTGCTGTGATTTGGATAAAGATGGTCTGATTAATTATGTGGAGTTTGCAAACTTTCTGAACTGGAAAGACAAAATGGCTGTTAAAGAGTTTGAAGAAAAAATAATCACCAAAGGTAGGTGACTTCATAGTGGGAAATTGTGGAGATGATCTTGCTCTTACAACAGCTACTGAAAGGACATTGCTGGTGTTGACTAGGTGCTCCTTTAGAAGCGTAGGATTTAGAGAGTGCACTTCATCCTTGCGTGCCACCAGCAGAGCCTCAGATACAAATGTATTTCAGAACCCTGGAGTGTGTCCCACAAATCAGGAGAAAGTAAAAAAATCTCATAGAATCATTATCAGATATGCAGATTAATTATTTTACGTTGTCTGCTTTATAGTTTTTCAAGGATTTAAGCAATGTTTTTTATCTCTTTGTCTATAATCTGCTGATAATGATTCCTGGCTGTACCATAACTTTTGTTTATAGGGAAAAAAATAGATGCTCCTGTTCTGCCTGAAGAAACAAAGACAAACGATGAGCCACTGCTGAAGCAGGAAGACCTTGTGTTAAAAGAACCAGGAAGCTCAGAAAAGACACCAAAACCGCTTACAAGATCAACAGATCATATATTTGCAAATTATCAAACAACTTCTTCTCAGTATAATGCTGTTCTAGGTGACCTCCCAACAATCTGTAAGTATAGTGGACTGTACTTCTCACTTCTGAGCATTATTTAAGACAAAATCAGGAAGAAGTTTAAAAAGTATTGCTACAGGTTTTACTAATGTACAAGAGTGAATTAATTTATCTAAACTAAATTTGTTTAGGATTGTGGCTTGGAAGTTGGCATGGCTTGGATGTTTGGCATGGTTAATGCATTCAAAATGTGACAGTTAATCTAGATGTCTTTGAGAAATTATGCTAGTAATTTTAGGAGAACATCATCATCTTGGAATCACCTAAAAATGTTTTTAGCTGGAAGTACTGGATAAGTACTAGTGTATTACTGCAAGATTTCCTGTTGTCATGCTTCATGATGTAGCTGAAGCTAGGAATTCTAAAAATATGAAAAAAGAGATGAGGAATAAAATTATGTAATTTCTTATTGAACCTATGTGAGATGAAGTATCAAATATGTTCTTATTTCACACAAAATGTTTTATCCTCCCTGGCACTATATTTGCATACAAGCTTTTCCATGCTATGTGTTGATTGATTTCCGCAGGTTATCCAGTGTGTGGTGTTCCAACTATTCGTTCAGATATTCCTGCTCCTCGAATTCGCCGCATCAGTGACAGAACTAATTATGGTGATGAGGCCAATGCTTATGCATTACTGTTCCCTTCTGTCTTCAGTCAAAAGGGAGTGTATGAAAGTGACTTTTTTAAAACAAGACCAAAGGCAGAGGTATAGTGTGTTTCTTCAGAATATTCTTCCAAGATAAATGTACCTTTAGCCATGTGGGAGTAGAAAAGCATATTATGAAATAAACAGGTTGTAAAATTAATTGTTGCAACATTACCATCTTTCTTTATGTCCATTCAACTATCTGAAAAATATATAGTTTTCACATTCAAAATTATTTACAAAGGTGGTAGGTATTAATTTCATTGAGATCCAACTTCATTAAGTAATATAAGGAAGTATGTCAGATTGTTGCTACTCACATGCTCAAATGTTGTGTTGAACGAGGGTTGATAATTAATCTAGGGCTTAAGATTCTATGACTCATCTTTTCTGCAATGTGAGAAGAGCAGAGCAGTGGTGAAATTTCCATCCTTGGACATACTCAGATTTCTGAGCAAGATCCCAAGCAACGTGGTTTAATGGTAATGTTAGCCCTGCTTTGATTATGTGGTTGGATGGATGATCTCCAGAGATCTCTTCCAACCTAAGTTATTCTATAAGTAGGTGTCTTAAAAATCCCCCCAAGAAGATTTTTACAGGTGTGTAAAACTAGTTTCTATCACAGAGGGATGTTCAGTGGAAAACTTTACTCAAGGTGTCTCGCCTCAAACAAATTTGCAGATTTTGCTAATGGCAAATTCAGCAGCCTGCTTGAATATACCTTTTAAGTGCTCTGCTGAGTCAGGGTCATAGGGTCAGATCTACAAAGGACAGTGATGGAGGATATAGGGAGTCACACACCAATGCTGTGCCATCTCATATTTCTGAAGAGAAAGATAGGATGTGAGGCTGTAGGGACTTACTTAGGGACTCTATGATTTTTCTATCTGATATCTCTGGGGGCTGCTACCACTCTCTTATCTCACAGTCCAGAGTTCCTCTCACATAAATACTAAAACAACTTTGCTCCTTCTTCAGTATTGTTTAGTCTCTTGCTTCTACATTTGTATGCATTTTCTAGTGAAAAAATATTAAGAGGTAACTTCAGTACCTGAAATACCATTTATGAGACAATTCTAACAAAATGTAAAATTCCAATCTAAAATGAAAAAAGAAGGCTTGACAACCTCTCCCTTTCTACTAGTCAATACATTAAATATTCAAATTTGAAAATGGATCTGGAACTTGAGTATATATTTTGCAGAATAGAATGTTGCTAATTAGTGGCTGGGGATGTAAAAGGTGTATTGTCATGGTCTATACATATCCATAAAACGGCTTGTCAGAATGTCGTGTACATGAGCATTTACCATTTTGTAATTTATCTGTGAAGCAGGAAATCCATGCATGCAGAATATAGTTAACAGTAAATAGAATTCATGCTTCATTGAGAAGCCCATTATACCTGTCAAACACTAGATAGAACTCTTCTCTGAAGTTATAATGTGGCCTGAGATGTCATACTTCACTGTAAACTATACAGACTATACAAAGTTCAGTACAGAACCACCTCCAAGTGTGTTAAATCACCCTATACTCATGAAATGGACTGTTTCAGTGTTTTAGTGATGGTCTTTGATTTATTTTGATATGGAACATTAATATTTTCAAACATGTAATATCTAATGAAGTTATCGTATGAAAGCCCAGAGTAATTTAACACTAGCAGTTCTTGTATAGGCTTGTAGAAATGAATGCAAATTCTGACTATAAAGCAGTTTCATGAGGTGACTTCATGTTACAAAAGAAAAAATAGTTCTAAGGCTTGCTATTTTCTTCACTGGAATTTGTCCTAGTCCATTGAAGAGAATAGAAGTTATGTAACTGAGTAAGTGTGTAATTTATATTCAACATGATCATGTTGATGATAGGTAAGGGTCAGTTTAACCTCATCTGCACACTTAATAGACTGTGGTTTAGTTGGTGATTATTTTATGGCTGTTGATGAGCCACGACAGAGATGTATTTTAATATGGTGAAACGTAGTTATGAGAGCATGTAGTCCTTTATGGTCCCTGCAGTGGTATCCTGTAATGGAATATTGCTTTTAGTTTAACTTAAATGTCACTAGCTTGTTGAAGACATTAGATCAAATCTGGTTTGCTTTCTTCATGAGTAATATTATTGATTTACCTGAAACAACGCCTGTGCTTAAAGAAACAAAATTTAGTCCATGTTTTCCTCCTTTAATTTCAGCTGGCATAAACTGGCATAGATTTATTGGCTAAGAAGAAGCTGCAGATTTGCTATACTGTGGATCAGGCCTATATTTACACAAAAGACAGTTTTAGAGAAAGATGACAAACAAGGTTGATTTGACTGTGTTAAAGGTCTTACTTTTTCGAAGCATACATAAAATCTCCTGACCATAAACATAACACACATGCTCAAACACACAATACAACTGAAGAAGTCAAATGTTTGCTAATACTAACAAAAGCCCAAGTCATGTCAATATTCTTCTAAAGCCACCTTCCTCTGAGTCAACAAGTCAGTTTAATGAGGCATGCAGTAGGAAGCATGTGAGTGAGAATATATGGAGAAAAAAAAATACTCTTCAGAATTACTGTAGAGTAAAACTATAGTAAGACCCAAAGTTGATGTGAACCATTTCATTTTAGTCACTTCACCTATTTATCAGTACCAATTGAAAATCTTGCATATATTATTCTTGCTGTGAAACGCAGACAACAATATAATCTGATTTATGCCGGGAACTGCAAACAGTAAAAATACAATGGATAAACAGGACTTGACTTAGGGCTTTTAAAAAACATTTACTTTTCCCTGAGTTTTCTGTGTTTGATTTTTCCAATGTTGAAGTTGCATCAACATCACTTTATTAACTAAAGACAATTTTGTACACCACAGCTTTCATCCCAGTAAGATTCAGATTTATTTAGATAGGAACTTCTTTGGTTCAGGATGCAGGATGTGGTCTGTAGTTTTTATTTAGGAGTGGGAAATACTCTTCGGCAAATAGAGATTGCTAACACATGTAAAAGCCAGACTCTATATAGTTTACAGAAAATGCTGACCAGAATTACATGAATTATTTTGTAGATTGCACAAATCCTCCGCAACATTGGTGTGAACATTTCAGATGAAAGGTTTGAAGAGATATGGAAGCAAGCCTGTATGAAATACCAGAAGGAAGAGGTTTGTGTAGAAAGCATCAGGAATGTACTGGATGAAATACATGTATCGCAAACAAAAAACAGTTGCTAATTCGAGTCTTTGGGCATTGCATTTACATTTATTTACATTGACATCAGTCATAATTCTGATGCTGAATACAATAAACATTTTTAATAAGGTGTGTTTACAGAACTGGAATTCACTGTTTATTGTCTTTCTGAATAGTGGGTTCACCACATATATATGAATCTTACTGCTATTATTGCAGTTAGTAGGAACTGCTATCCATGGGAATAAAAGAGGATACAGCATATTTGTGAATGAAATTCGAATATTTATTTTATATTCTTTATTTTATCTTTTTCAGTGTTTCTAAGTCTAAATAATAAGGCTTTGAGCATGCATTTTTGAATTTATTTTTTTCTCTCATAAATGGAAGGACACTTTTGAAAGTACTTAAGAGAAATGTTTCAGATATGCAAGACCTCTTAAAGATTATTATTGTAGAATGGCATCTTGCCTCGCTTCTAGCATTCCATAATTTCTTGTCAACAAAATGGTAGGTAAATTGGTGTAAGAAAGTGCTTTACAGTAAGATACCAAGGAAACTACATAGCCGTGGGTGTGGGATCTAAACTGGTGTCATGAAATAGACTCCATAACAACCAATCGATTAAGAAATGCAAAAATAAATGCCCAGTTGTGTGGCAGAGGTCTCATATTTTTTATGCAAGCTTATGGCTGTTAGGGAAGAGTGTTCTGGCTTTCACAAACAAGAAAAAAAAAATGGATATTTAGAGGTGTATGTGCACATTACATAAAAATACAGGTTAGGTAGTCAGAAAAGTTTGGGAGGACTTTCTGAGAGCTAACTGTTCACCTGTGACCAGTGCAATTTCTTGGGAAGAGGGATCTTCATAAATGAAAAACACTCGAGAATCACCATGGAAATCTCAATGAATATATATGAATTTCAATAAGAATAAAAAATGGAAAGCAAGCAATACTAAAGTCTGCAACTGTGAATTGGAACGTTCACTCTTCACCTACAATAATGAGCTTGGTATAAAATAATGGAAATTGTTTGGTATTGACAGTGAGAATGATTACTTTTAGACTTTTTCAAATTAATTGAAAAATCGTTGCCCAATGTAATCTTAACATATGGGATTTCAGGAAGGATATCACTTCATCACCTATCAGTGCTTTAATACCTTAGTAAGATTTAGAGGATTAGATAATGTTGCCAGCCAAAAGTTTTACTGAGTTCTACAATGTAAGTAAAGGTTCTAGATATCCTTTTGTACATGATTATTGTAGCATTAATAGTAGCTGTCTTGCATCAAGTAGAAAGAATTTGCTTTCTGGTGTCTCTAGGGAGCAGGTGGTGGAAATGCTGCGTTGTGAAGGCAGCTTCTTTCCTGCTGTGAAAGTACATTGTTCTGCGCTGCTGTTGCCTTGCCTTCCCATCCTTCTGGAACTCTGTGTATGCACTGGGAAGTGTACAGGAAGCAGACTGTGACTGTCCCAAGTGAAATTATGACAGAAAGATGAATGTACTGCTAATTTCAATTGAATTTGTTATGTCAGGATTTTGCTACCTCCAGTGAAATTCTCTTAAGCTCCTCTTCTGCTCACGTAGGGTGGGAGGGAAGAGTCCTTTATCTTTGTTGCAGTGTGCTTCCAAAAGCACTGCACGGAATTACTTTTAAAATATTACATTGTTTTTCTCCTTCAATAGAAAATTTTAGGTGAAAGATTTAAGCTCGCTTCAGGGAAAAATACAAAAAGAATCAGATTTGTGCATCTATATGTGTGTGTGTGTATATATATATATATAAATAAAAGAGATCTGTTGTGTTTGTGCAGCAGCTGAAGATTCTGTGTACCCTATTTTTTGAACGTACTGTAAAGATACCCACTTTCATTTCTCTATTTTCAGTAGAATCTTTTCCTTTGTCAGTGAAATGGAATTAACATTGTTCTTGGGCAGTCTGCTAAATAAGTCCAGGATAAAGAAGACTGAGAAATCATGGTTTAGTTTTTTGCCAGTATGTTTCTAATGACAGACTAACGGTTTCCTATTGATCTTGTGTTTGAAATGAACTCGAAGTGTTGTTCACCTAAACTTACCTCTTCTGAAGCTTTAAAGGGTTAATCACTGAACAGAGCTATAAATTCTACTTGTAGGTGCTTGGTTTTCATCATAATGTACGTATGAGGCCTGTGAGAAAGATTTAATTGCTGTGACACAGACAGTTACTTCTGCGGAGTTTCCCAGTCTCTTTGTTTTCTTTAGTTGAATGCTTTATGCACAGGGGGTCTTGGTGCAGGTTTTTGTATTTTGTTTCTGATTGACTTCCCAAAACGTATGAATTCAATGACATATTGATTGGCTTTACAGCTGCAACTTGTGTTCTGTGATTTTTAGGTTTCCCTTAATATATTCCAATTGACAGAAAATAAAAAGGTTGCTTTCTTCTATATTGTAGCATGATTGCCTTTATCTAGGTATGGAGTTGATTTAACTAGGACAGCACACTACCTTTCACTAACCTGTGGGCTGTATCCAAGGCAAAGCTTTCCAGAAAGGGTTAGCAAAACAACCTTCACTATGGCTCACCGTGCATTCTAAGAGCAAACATGCAGATTTAGCTCCTAAGTGAATTTATTCTGTTAACAGTTACATTAAAAAATCACAGAGATTGTAAATATGTTGACTGAGACTTCGTGGACAAAACTAGTAAATAGGAAATCCTGACAAAGGTAAATGTTTTGGTAAAAATCAGCGAGTTCTAGCCATTTTGAGGCAAATTTTCTTAATAGAATTTTCATAAAAATAGACACAGCACGTTCAGATATTTGTGCGCTATTTCTCCATTAATCTCTGTTTTACTACAATGATTATTACAAAGAATAACATATGTAATAATTACACATTTTTAATTGGTTCTGTCAAATGAATTGAACTCCTCTTAAATTCATTTCAGAATAGATGTATTGGTTTCCAGGGACAGAATGGAGAGGTCTTCCTTTCTACAGAGGTAGAGGCCAGGGTTTTCTTCTCCCCAGAAGCCGTGCCAGGGATACTGACTTTCAATACCTGAAGACACTTACCTGTAAAAGATTAGGCTGAAGATTTGAACATGCAAAATTATTTGTTATTCATTCTATATTTCTGGCTCTTAATCTTTAGAATGTGAATATTAGCACAGATAAGCACACAGCTAATATGAATTATTTGGTGGTAACTTATGCTATGTAAAGCAGATGTTGGACTTGATTATTCTTTTTACTGTTGTCTAATGGAAAAATTCATCTTTGCAATGACTTGTGTTTGAGATGCTGGAAGATCCAGCCCACTGCCTTCCATAGAAATGTATATACAAATAAATGTAGAACTTGCCTTGATATTATTATGACAAAACCTTAATATACATCTTAAAAAGATTTTTTTTTTTCCAGTAAATTAAAATTACCAAGAGTTGCTGGTTTTCAGTGATTTCCCTGACTTTCCTGGTCCTGTAACTCATTCTTAGAAGTGAATAGCCAGTTTTGGTTGGTTGGTTGTTTTGGTTTTTAAACAACTGTAGGTCATTATTTGGGTGCTAAATAGAATGCCAAAACCCCTTTATGCTAAGAAGAATACTTGCAGAAATATGATTTAAGTCTTCATCTTGCCAACAGATGTGAATAGGTAGGATGTTTTTTGAATGGCTTGTACAGCCCAATTAGTTGGTGTTTGCCATCAGGAGGTATGTCTTTGGAAACTGGCTATTTGCATTTGACAGTCTATCATTGGGCTTTTGGTGGTTTCACCTTGCTGAACGGCCAAAGTGCTTTTCTAGCAGATGGGTATGAGTTTAGGCATGCCAAAGAACTGCTACATGGTTTAGTTGGGATAGGATCTATATTTCTTTATTACTCTTTAAAACTATATTAATTTTGAAAATGCCATCATATATTATGCAAACCTTTGGGAAAGATTTGGACATCTTTGATCATGGGTAAGGGTAAGCTAATTAAAACAGCCTTCACTGTGTCCTGACTTGCTAGGATAGGTGCTTGTTGATTTCTGCCAAATGTGTGTGGCCTCTCTGAGCAGACTGGAGTAGATACAGAGAACTTGTGCATCCTGGGTCCGCATTCCTGACTTCCAAATGTCATAACCATGGGAAATTTATATTCCTTGGGACACAAGTATGTGCAGCTGTGTTCTGAAATTATATGCTAGGAGATGAGGTGGTAAATTCTGTAATACCTAAATAGTAAATCTTTGGTGTATTCTGCATGTTTTCAAAGCTCACTCCTTCTTCCAGTGCCTAGATGTTAATGAAAATGGCAAAACCAAGACCTAATTTGAAAAAAAGAGAAGGGCCTGAATATCTCTGATAGATCATATCCATGTGGCTTTCATGAAGTATCTCTTCCACGAGTAACAGGGATCATAGGCTCAACGTCCCTTCTGACAGTGGTCAAAAACATGATTAGGGAGAAGTAGCAGATCAGGGCAAAGATCACCATGTTTCTTCCTAGCAGTCTCCCAGTGCTTCAACCACTGGTTCAACTTAATGGTTGAAAGGAAGGAAGGACCTTTCTGAAAAGCTTGTATTTTCCTTGTATCATCTTAAACACATATCTCTTCATGAACTCATCCGGTCTGTGCTTGAAACTCTGTGATACTGTAGCCTCTGCAACATCTTTTGGCAAGGAGTTCCATAGCTTTAGCAATACATTGAACAGCAAAACTAGCTCCTTTGCTTGTTTTAAACCTTCATTGTGATGGCTTAATATGATGTAAGATGTTTACTCTATTTGAAGAAACAACAAACAAATACATTTCTAGACACTGTCAGTGATACAGATATTTATAGACCTTTGTCACATCCCTCTGAAGTCCTGGCCAGGGACTGCTTGCCTAGCTGTTGCCTCTATAGAAATTACTCCAAAGTGTTCTTTTGGCATGTTGCTTTTCTCTGAAGTTTTTCTGATTCTGCAGCATGGTTTCTGAGATACAGTGAACATGGATTTAAAAGCAGCAGATGGGAGCTTTCTCTGTGTTGTCAGTTTATTTCCCCTAATAACAGCATTAGGAACGATTACTGTATTTCAAACATGGAGGCAGGGGTAGTTTCAAAGGTGTGCAATTATAGGGCAGCTAGCACAGACTGAGTCAGTAAGGCACTGCTGAGTGCAGCAACCCTGTTATATGCTTAATGCAAACATAGTCTCCCATGACCTGCTTTGCTGCTACAAAGACACCGAGTCAAGTGGATTTGACTGCAGTTTGCATGTTGTTGTGAGAACAGAATTTGGTTCAGTTTAAACACCTTGACAGTCTATCTGTTTTCTTTCATCAAATGCTTTGGAGGCGTTGGATGGAAGGTGAAGCCTAAGATGAAGCTGGTTTTGCTTCAATAAATACTCTGTTTCAATGCCACCATGGTACATATAGCAAGGTAAATTGTTAAGCTGCTGGAGAGAGATGTTTATTATACTGAGATGTAATTCTTCCTCTGCATAAATTCAGCAAAGGGATCTAGCTACCTCTTACATCTATAATAGCCCGATGTTAGTGCATGAGCTTGTGCTAACCCTGTGAAAATAAAGATCAGTCTCTTAGCTTTCTTAAATGCCAGGCCTCTTGATCTAGGGCCAAAGCTAATGCTATCTGCCAGCGTTCTTTTTGTTGTTCAGTCGCAGTGGGAGTGTAGAATAATGCTATCTCTGTACTTATTGGTCTTCTTATTCCAGTGGATTTATACGGGTAACAAAACAGCACTCCTGGAATGATTCACTCAAAGTACAGTACTGCTGAAAGCCAAACGTGAATGGATTCCAGACTTCTGATCTCTCAATAAGCATCTCCTTTGAAGTCCTTATTTGCACCTTCTTTAGAATGGAGAGCAGTACAAAGAATTTCTGAGGAAAAAACAAGCCGATGATTAATTACCTCATTTGAACTGGACTTAAATTACAGTTAAAATAGTAACATGATGCATAGGGCTTTGCTTTTTTTTTTTTTTTTTTTTTTTTTAAAGTCTGCTTTTGTCCTTATTCTACAGGCAGGGAAACAAAGACTCATCTTGCCATTTTTTAGGACAAGTGTTAAATGCGTTTGTGGCTATGCAGCCGTCTGCTGAAGACAGTAGGCAACTGTCCCTGCATGCATGCAGGCATATAATTGTCTGTCACAGACAGGTTTTCTTCTCTAATTTAATCACACGGGTGGTTAAATAAACCAGTTAACCCTTGTTAAACCATCATCAATGTTTAATACATCCTTGCTTAAGATAGTACACAGTTCACCTCTAAAGTTGCTTTGACATGAAACCTAATACCAGTAACAGAGAGATAAGGTTGGGACCCAAAGCTTAGATACCATAACATGTATTTCTCACTTGAATAATAGCTATTGTTTCTTAAAAGTTGGGGGTTTGTTTATTGCTGGAAACAATAGCAATAGCCTGGGTATGTTGTCACAGAAAGTGCTAGTATTTCATTACTGACTCATTTGTTGCTTCAAGCCATTTCCCATGACTTACTGTGTTTGTCAGCTTTTCAGTTCAGACGATTTACTTAGGGATAATACTGAGGGTAGCAGGAAGACACAGCCTAATAGCGCGTGCAGGTGGTCAGAGCTGTGCTAACAATGCTCCGGTGTCATGATTCTTGGTCTCATTATTTGAGAACAAGAAGAACTGGGAGATTATTGAATAAAATGCTGCATGACAAACATTTGTTCATAAAAGTAGGCATGGTTCAGATGAGTGGTGATTGTTTCCCTTTCTACTGCTTCTTCACTGGAGAATAAGGCAAGCAGAGTGCTATCCTGAAAAGAGCATTGCATGGATTGAAGAGCTGTGGGCCCTGGGGCTTGAAAGATGTCAAATGTCATGTCAAATTCACCCTCAGGTTAACCAGTTAACAGAATTGGTGGGGAAAAAGGACACTGTTTGGAATGAAAGGAAAAGAAACTCAAGTTTTGTATGCTGTTACACATTTGCTGTGGAATATTCCCTTCTTCAGTGCAAAAAAAAAAAAAAATAGGGAAACAGTCTCCTCTTTCTCTTTATTCCACTGAAAAAAGTAGAACAAACAGAATAAGAAGAAAATAGGAGAAAGCAGGGAAATTAGAAACAAGTAACATATGAAAAGACACTTTTTTTTTTCTTTTCAAAGAGAAGAAAAACTTGCATCGAAATGACTTTGTTTTTCTTTGATAAGAAGAACAAAAGTCTGAAGGGACTTTTCAGTCAGCTCCATCCATTTCTGCCAAAGAGCCTACACAGAAGAAAGCTGTGATTCTCTAAAAGGAAATGCCTGAAAGTACATTGACCCTTTCTTGAAATACAGCCCAGGATTTGTGAGAAAAGATGTATTGTACCTGTCTATAGAGTAAGTAGTCATGCTTCAATATTAAAAGATTATTTGAAATGTTGAGGGAAATGTTGTGTATTGGATTGTACGACAGCGGTGTGCCAGTACAATGTGTGCCTGCCTCCCCAGAATGTGCAATATGCAGCACCTTTTACGGCAAGACTTTTATACAGGATGGTTAGACCATATTTGTTTCATGTCTCACTACACTTCTTAGCACCGTAAGTCCAATTATAAGTTTCTGTAGTGAAACAGAAAGCAAACATAAGAGTTTAGAAGTATCTAGAGGTTATGGTTGGGTTATTGCATAGATAATGATGAAATAATTTAAACAAATAACTTCAGTTACCCAGCAGCTCTTAAACTGAAATGCAAGTCCTGATTTTCTGCATAGCCCTTTTCAAATAGAAAGTGCTCATTTCTCACACAGAGGGCATGTGAGATACTCAAACAGTGTTTTATTATCTCAAGAGGTGTGGGAGGAAACATTCCTTGTTCAGCAAATAATCATTTTGTGGAGGAAGGTGGAGGAAATGAGGGAAGGAGCAAAAAGAGTAGAGGCAAAGAAATTTCTACAGAATGTGTTTTTCTCCCCCCCGCCCTTATTAAATCATGTAAGAATTTTCCATACAGGGATTTCTTTCTGTCAGTTACCTAATTAGTTAGAAAAAGGCAAGTAAAGGCAATAAAATGATGATTTTCTCCTTATTCCATTACTTTTTTCTTGCTATTTTGAAGAAACCCTGACAAGACCCACAATACTACTTTTATATATCACTCATTATGAACTAGAATAATTTATTCTGCTGATTCTTTATTTTGAATGGCTATAGAAATATGATCATAAATCATTGTTCTTCCTTAAGTTGTCAGCTATGCAATAGAAATATGGTATTTTATTATTCTCTTTAATTTCACTGGAAACTGTAGGAAATCTGTAATTATCTCTTTATTGAGTGACTGCTGGTGGAGTGATGTGGAAAATATACTCGCCTTAAATATTTTGTAGTGTTTTGTACAAGTGGGAGGGTACGTTGTATTGCTTCAACGCCATTTTCCTGGCAGAAGTGAGAGCTGCCACAGCTCTCTTTGCATTTCTGACCAGCGACCCGTTTGTTTGGATTTCTAGGTGTCAGTCACATCCTTAGTTCCAGGATTCCAAGTCAGTACTGGTATTCTGGAATTGTGAGTCGTCCAAAATGTTTTCACCCATGTATTTCACTTTAATGATAAATATATTTATGAAATGGGACAGTTGGTGATACCAAGCACAAAATCGCTATGCCTGTCACTGAACTGTAGACAATTTACTGAAGCAGCCGCCTGCTTAAAGGTTCCTTTATATTAAATAGAAGAAAAGATGTGCACTTGTATGGCAGTTCAGTTTTTCAAACATGCTTTGCAAAGACTAAGGGAAGGTTTAGGACCACTTTGGTGCATCAGTTAAGCACGCGAGCTTGGTGGGGCGTGCACTTAATTTGCCGCCTTCCGTCCCTCGCCGTCATTTGTGCCTTCCACACACGCATACTTCAGATGGCCATGTGGAAGAGAATAGTTTTCCTCCACATTAAATTAAATTACTTGTGAGTTTGATTTACTACATTTTTTTTTTTTTTCAGCCAAAGGCCTTGCTGTGCAGCACAACTCCGGCTGAACATTTGCTGCTAATGATTTGTGGGATTTAAAGCTATTTATTTTTACGCGGTGGCAGTAGAAAGACTGGGAAGAAAGCCTTGTCTCCGAGATAAAATTTAAAAGTTTAAATTCAACCTCTAATTATCCTCGGCTGTAGCTTTTTTAACAGAATATGGCTGGGAAATAAAGATTAATTATTTTATTCACACACACACACCCCCCATCCCCACCACCTACCCCCACCCCT
>NW_009259683.1:2224911-2237490 GCF_000687185.1 Egretta garzetta
GCCTGAGGGTGTTTTCCGAGGTGAATGATGTCAGGTGCTACATCTCGCTTCCGCCGAAGCATGGAGTAAATTACGCCCCTTTGTCTGTATTGCACTTTAAGGGGCAGCGTTATTTCGGGGGCATCTAATGTTGCGTGTTCATTCTGGTCCACGTAACCTTCTTCTCTGAGAGAAATCAAACTCACTAATTCCCGAGTATTGTAACGTGTAAATAAATACCTTATCATACTTTCTCCCCGCTATGTATCTGTGTCGCTGATCATCTTTTTTTATAGTGCTTATAGGACTTGGATTTCAGCATGCAAATTTAAGCGGGTAACGGATTTTCAGTCAGGTTCAATAAGTATTATGACAACGTGCAAATGGTTATGCAGGTGAACCTGAGGGTATGTTTGTCTGTGAGGGTCAGCATGTTTGTATCTGTAGTAGCCCGAGTTTATAGCTCTCGGATCTTCAGGAAGCATCATGTTTTACCACTGATACAAACAATATTGGGAAGTTACATAACTTGGACAGGCTGGATTGATGGGATGAGGTCAACGGTATGAGGTTCAACAAGGCCAAGTGCTGGGTCCTGCTGCACTTTGGTCACAACAACCACATGCAAAGCTACAGGATTGGTGAAGAGTGGCTGGAAAGCTGCCTGGCGGAAAAGGATGTGGGGGTACTGGTTGACAGCCGGCTGAATATGAGCCAGCAGTGTGTCCAGGTGGCCAAGAAGGTCAATGTCATCCTGGCTTGTATCAGGAATAGTGTGGCCAGCATAAGTGGGGAAGTGATCGTGCCCCTGTACTCGGCACTGGTGAGGCCGCATGTCAAATACTGTGTTCAGTTTTGGGCCCCTCACTGCAAGGACATTGAGGTGGTGGAGCGTGTCCAGAGGAGGGCAAGGAAGCTGGTCAAGGGTCTGGAGCATGAGTCCTATGAGGAGCGGCTGAGGGAACTGGGGTTGTTCAGCCTGGAGAAAAGGAGGTTGAGGGGAGACCTTGTTACCCTCTAAAACTGCCTGAAAGGAAGTTGTAGTGAGGTGGGTGTTGATCTCTTCTCCCAAGTAACAAGCGATAGGATGAGAAAAAATGGCATCAAGTTGTGCCAGGGGAGGTTTCAATTGGATATTAGGAAAAATTTCTTTACTGAAAGAGTGGTCAAACATTGGAACAGGCTGCCCAGAGAAGTGGTGGAGTCACCATCCTTGGAGGTGTTCAAAAAATATGTAGATGTGACACTTTGGGACATAGTTTAGTAGGCATGGTGATATTGGATTGGTGATTGGACTTGATGATCTTGGAGGTCTTTTCCAATCTTAATGAACCTATGATTCTGTAAACAATTCCTATCCCTCTAATGGTAAGTTTGTGATTTGACATATGTAGCAGCCATGGTGAATGGTAATTAAAATGGGAAAAGCCACAGGATATTTTATGGTAGTATTGCAATAAAAATTTACAACAACCTAACAATTACGGGGAAAGATTCATTAGTGAGTGCACATATTAGAGAAATATTTATGTCCTGGGTGTTAATATACAGGTTTTCATCAATCAAAAGGCCAGAAACATTTTTGGAGATTTTTTTTTTATTTGATTTGGTTTTAATCATCAATAATATAAAATACTCTTGGACTAAAAGGATGGAAATATTACTTTTAAAGTTTTTGAAGGGCTATTCATATTTTACTACTGATATCCTTGGTAATAAACATGTTTTGAATTAAGCATTTGGCCACGTAATGCTTAAGTATGGGGGTTTCAGTAGTGAATTAGTTAATCTGTTGCTCAAACACATACTGGTAATGCATTTTCTGCTTGATTCTCATATCCTCTCAATGCTAAACTTACTTCATGGTAAAATATACTCCAATTCACCCAGTAGCAGATTTGCTCTAAATGTCTGCCCCCAGGACCTGTTGCAGAGCAGGGGCACAGAGCTGGGGAATGCCACATTTGCAGCTCTTGAGTTGGAGCTATATTAAAACCTATCAGTCTTTCTCTGTAGAAATCCAAATGAAACCAAAACAAATTGAGCTGAAAATCAATGAAATCGTTCCTGTATTAAGCAAAACCTGAGTATATTTTTTTTTCTCTTAAATCCTCACCTGACAAATTTCTTTTTCAAATAAAAACCTAGACTCTAAGCCAAAAGACATTTTTCTGTAAGGTCATAAAGTTGGGGGAAGGAAATATAAAAACTCTCCTATGTTCAGAAGGACTTTTTTTTTTTTCTTTTAAGTACTGGAGATTTAACCTGCTTTCAGTTTTTTTCTGGGACCACTTGAGTTACTTTTAAGAGGTCTGGTATTTCAAAGGATAGGCTATCAGCATTTTATAAAAGTACAGGCAATTAAAGTTCCTCACAGAGTAACTAGAAATGTAGGCGCTCACAGGCAGGAGACATTACAAGCAAAGTAGTATGCCTTCATATTACTTTACCCATAATCTTCCAGTGATTCATACTCTAACTTTGTTACAGGGTTCCTGAATTTAACTTCTGCTTTAAAAGAAGTGAATGGGAAGCAAGTCCCAAACTGGTTATGACAACATCTCAATTCTCCACTTGCGTATTACTTTTTCTGATTAATATAGGGGCAAACTAAGTCCTAGTGCTGAGGTTGTCAGGTTGCCTGATGGTTTTTTTTTCCTTAACATTTTCTTAAAGGTTGGTGAAAATTCTAAAATTTCAGCTGAAAGAGCAATTACAACTGTAAGAGTATTTTGACTTGGTTTGAACCTACCCTTAGGGTTGCATGGTAATCATGCTTTGCTTGCAGAAGTGTATCCTCTCCAGTGCCATCCGACAGCAAAACATTGCAGCCCTTGCAAAGAAGTCTCCATATTAGCAAGAGCTCTTGCCGTCGGCAGTGCTGCAGAAAGTGATGATAGTGACGCAGAAGTTGCTGACAGGCTGACACTGCATATTAATCTGTGGACAAATGGTTCATGGTCAGACCATTGTGCAAGTCACTTCAGCCATGTTCCATACTCTGTTCAATGGGCGGGCTTGTATGCGGAAACAAAGTGCTTTAATTAAGGGCTATTCACCTACCCACTGTTTTCTTATGGTAGTTGAAGATTATTTCAGATGCTTTCCTAAGTATAACTAATTAAGGTTTTTTGGAACTAGCAAAATTATGTCTTTCAGTAATTTTTGCTGTTGAGTGCATTCACTACCAAGGCTTTCATCTGTGACTGTAATCTTAGAACCCCAAATTGATGCCGAATTTTAGTTCTTCCTTTTTTCTGCAAATTCTGATTCCTGATATCTATCCCAAAGTTCCTACTATGGTCTCATGATGAAGGCTTCTCTTTACAAGTCTTCCCTTTCACACTACTCCTGTACTTTGCTTTCTCTCCTAGAACCACAATCTTACTGTATTACTAAATACTTTTCTTCTTCTTCTTTCCTTGAGTCCATCTTGCATCAGATTCCTTTCTATTGTCCTCTTAAAGTATTCTAAACCCTCTATTCCTTAACTCCTTTAACATAATCTTTTTTATCTTCCACCATATCATCCCCTCACCTCTTTGTTCCATTTAAGATGCTGCAAATAAAATCACTGTACAATGACTGTACGCTGACCAATGTCCCATTGTTCTTTTTCCTGTCTATCTCTAAATCCTTTGATCTTTTCCATGAAGTTTAAGTGTATCTTACCATCATTGAGGCTAACCCAGTCTGGTAGTTTGCCCTTTTCACCTCTCTCTGATTCTTGCTTCCCTTTACTCCTTCCTTTACTTGTGTTAGCCTGGGTTCTAATGCTGTGACTACTCCCACTATTTTTATGCCTTTCCCCATCACACTTTTTGGCACAAAAACTTAGTATGTACCAAATGGATTCCTTCCCTATACTTAGATCCTTCCTTCCTTAAAATACTAATACACCTGTTACTTTTCAGCGGTGAAATATTTTAAAGATATTTGAAGTACTTTAAAAGTAGACCTCACTCCATGGGCTGTGTCTGACCCTACGTGTGTGTCACGTACCCTGAGAGATCCATGAGGAGGGAACTGTACCTTTATCTGTGGAGAAAGGTTGGGATCTGAACTATGCTGTCTTAACATAAAACTGCTAGTACAGGGATCAAAACCTGTGAGGGCAGGCAGATTTTTGAATTGCATGCAGTAGAGCTGGTCACAAGGCTAGAAGTTGCTGCCTCTCAGATGTTTACTTTGCTGCTTTATTTAAGATTTAACCCCAAGTCAGTATGAGTCAAGAGGCCTAATTCAAAAGTGCTGTAAGACTTCCAGTCAGCTAGTAAGCTTCATGGGATATCAAATCCTAGCTCCCAATAAACAGAAATGCCCAAATTCAGGGGAAAATGAGAGATGCTGCCAACAACTTCTGCAAGATTTTCCAGCTCTTGTTATCTACCTCTATAATTAATACTGATTTTGGAGAAGTAAAGCTGGACTTGCGACCCTGAAAAAGTTGCCAAATCTGGCACTACTTGCCTTAGACAAATTTTAAAGTACAGGACATTCATGGAAGCAAGGTATTTCTTCAAAAATTAGGAAATGTATCTGTATATCCTACTGTAAAGAAAAAAATTAGAAGTAGTTATCTCATTGCCAATGTTGACATTACTACTGGTATATACTTTCAGGACAAAAGAACAACATAGAGTGATGTTTTATATGATTTAGTGAAGACAGATACCAGTTGAAGTTACTATAATAGTAGGGTACTGATCTGAAATTTCTACCATTCCAGAACATTTTCTTCTTGCTGCTTGGGACAGTGGGTTTTTATGTGTGTGTGCACATGTATGCGGGTTGGTAAAGAAGATTTAAGCTCTTTGCTATGTGTTATCATTACTTGAGTTACCTGCTGCTTCCAGCTACTTCAGCCTTTGAAATTGAAGCAGGGTGGTGCAGAAATTATTCTTTCATTACCCAGGCTTCTGATTCTGATAATGCTGAATCAAGCTCTGCCAGTTTGTTAAGGATCATTTTTTGTAATTGGTTCTATAGGCTATGACAGTTCTGCCATTGGGCATTGACCTCTAACATCACTTACCTAGGTGTAAAGCAGAACAGACTCGACATAGATACAAAAGTGGATAACTAATGCAAGGAGAAACAGACCCTATGTATAGACTGAAATAAGTATAACTAAGTGCAACTGGTATTGGGCTGAAATCTGAGAAAATATAATTTTAAGGGTATATGTTATTAGATTTGAGTCAGGTGGTACTTAATTGCAGACGGTGCTGAAGCTGGCATTTCTCCCTGCTTACTGTGGCTTTCGGTCTAAACACAATGATGAAGTTCAATAAAATATGTTGTATTTGTGTGCTTAAACTGGATATTGAAATAATGAAGTAATTAAGTAATTGAGCTTGTGCTTTTTAGTGACCACTGGAGTTACCGATGCGTCTCTGTCTCAAGGGCGGTTAAACTATGGGGCACGTGAGGCCCTCATTGATCTTGCTTTGTGAAGAATGTATCTGCTTTGTCTAATACTTTAACGTATACTTTTGACAGACAACAAAAAGTGAATAAACCAGACATCTGTGCCCAAGAAAATGAGGGAGAAAATGTTTATTTTTCAAAATTATTTGTGGCTAATTTCCCCAAAGAAAAAAATAAAACCCCCAGAAACCCAATGAAAGCTGCTGGATTTTTTTCTTTCTTTGTTTCATCTCCATTAAAATACTTTTAAGCAACATCTGCTGTTGAGATCTCTGCACGGCGTTTCCTTTAGGTTTTAACTACCCAAACACAGCAAGCAGCATCAACAGATGCAGTGGACTAAGATTAGTATTAATCCACAGGTGTAAATGCTGTTCCTGAGAAAACCGTAAGAAGCTATTTGTATTTTAATTTCTTTAATACCCATTTTGTTTCACATGTAACTGTGGTGATGCTTCTTTACTTGTAGCTTTCCAACCAACTTTTTCTAAGTTTCATTTAGAAATCCATGGTTAAATAAACTTATGGGCTAGCTGCAATACTTAATGCTATGTCTAGCCGCCACCATTTTTACTATACTCTTCTTATTTACTTTCATTGCTCTTCAAAGCTACATGCTTTAATTCAAATACAACATGGTTTTTTACTTTAATTACTCATTCAGTAAATTGCTAGGTAACGTGAAATTGTCAGGAAAGTGTTCTGTGTAAGTATGCTATTTTGTATTCCTAAAGAGAAGACATGTTATTATTAAATATCTTTGTAATTTTAAATGATAAACAAAGCTGTATTTGCTGTACTTACCTGATTGTTTTAGAGACTGAACAAAAATATGTTTATTGGTCCATATATCTGGGGTTGATGCATGTCCAAGAGGGGAAAAAAGCCTTTAAGTAAATGGAAAAGTTATAGTACTTCAGATATACTAAGGTATACTGGTTTTATGTTCTAGGTACTAAAGTTTCATAAATATAGGAAATTTAGAACAAAAATTGACAACATAGAGAAAATCAGAATTTTATCTTGTGTAGTAAGGCTGATTTTTGGTTTTAGGTTTTCATTATATCAAGATAAACATACCTTTACATTCATAAATACATAACCATCTCCTAAAATTTGTCTAGACACAAAGGACAATTTGGTAGGGCACTGTCTTTTTTCCCATGAAACAGTGTTTTCCATAGTGAAAATTGTGCTCAAATATTACTTGTGACTGTAATGGAATACAAGGAGAGATTATATTCTATATGAAATGTATTAGTAAAATGGGAAAGGAGGAAAGCATTGATACCGGAGAAACTGAGTCAGTCCTCCCTTTCTTACTCAAATTACGCGTGCCATAGCATAGCCAACAGTGAAAGGAGCACATAAGATTTTAGCTGTATCTCTCTTCCTCATACCTGTTCAGGGCAATGGAGACCAAGAATGGGCAGCGTTGGGCCAGCTTTGATGGATGAGAATTCTAAAAGGAAAGTAAAACCGCTCATTTAGCATATTTTGGCAGTTATTTGTCACTTTCAAAACATGACCTAGTCTTTTTGTAAAGCAACCAGCCTGATGAATAGAAATTATTGCATACTTCTGCTGGTTTTGGCTCATCTTACCATCTCTTCACTAGAACCCCATATTCCCCTCCAGTCTGTTTTGTTCTTTCTGCCAGGTGGGTCTACTTTAATTGCACTGGGACACTGTGTCAGAGTTTGAATAGTCGGCCCTCAGCCTGAAAGGGAACATGGTAATGTCTTTCACCTGGGAAGAGTCACAGCTGCTCATATTAACTGAAAATAACACTCAGATGAGAAGATGATTACAAGGAAAAAAAAGCTTTTTCCTCCTCAGAACCCTTTTGTTTCTCTGCTGCACAATTACGTTGGGATCTCATTCAGGTGTTGTTGCTAATATCTCCTGGTGTTCTGTTTCTGTGGAATATGGCACAACTAGACTGCTGCTTTCCCGTGGTCTGCTGATTTTGCTATTTTGTGGTGGGATCCCAGTCCGTGCTGCAATGCTTTCATGTTGAGACAGAATGAAAAGAGGTATGTGAAGGTCTTCTTGGTGTTGTTAATTCTTGTGGTATCTGTGTGGTTTGTTTGCTTTTATTCAAGCTGTGATCCTAGAGCTATATCAATATTTTACTTCTGACATTTTTTTTTCTTCAAATAAGAACTTTTCTAATTCTTATGGCTTTAAAGAAATACTTGAAAGGGTTATTAGAATCTGCTATACAGATAGAGGATGGAGCTATTTTTCCTAACTCCTAGGACTAATTAGTGATGGTTTTATAAAACATGCCACGAATTTTTTCAGATTGGGCAAATAACCCTTGAAACCAGGATATACAAGTGAGGTAAAGGCCTGGAACTTCAGGTTCAAGTATGTGTATTTCTTTGTTTCTTCTTTTCCATTGGGACCCAAGAAGCTGCCTTAACAAACATCAAAACAGATTTTTTAAAAACTTATTTCTGTTTGTTCTCCTCAGAAGTTTTGTTTGTTTACTGTCAATGTTTCTGAAACTCTCCTCTTGGTGCAACCTGGTCTCTGCAACCTCGTATGCTCAGCGGCAGTACAAAATGCCATGGATTTCATAGGGTTTTCTATCTGCTTTGTATTTTTATGCTTGTGAATTACTATACGGTGTTCAGAACCATACAGAGAGGGACCCTCTTTATCCAAAACAGTTATTATAGACAGATCACTAAGGTTATGTGAACTTTCAATATGCTTTAATTACCTACATCGATATTGCTAGTGTGGGTACCTGAAACATAGCTGCTTTCTGTTGAAATGGAAGTGAAGCAAGTTACCTTTCCAGGTGGTATTGGGCTGTAGGAGTAACTTGGTCAGTGAAGCGCAGTACAGGTATTGTGGTGTAGCTTCAACATCCCCTTGCACTGAATTTCCTCCTAGGAAAGGCTTACGTAGCTGGGTGGAAAACAGCCAAATGACAACCTAGAAGTTTTGGGCCCTCTCCTTTCTGATATGCAAAAGCAATGCTGGTAGTAATCTGTTAGAGAGTTGCCGTAGGTGGGTGATAACTGCTGGGTTATGAATCCTCTGTACTTTAGTGCTGTCCAGGTCAAGAATTTGTTTCTGCTTGTAGTGATGCTGGCTGTAAACTATCTTAAGCTAAATGATTTAAGAAAATAGTCAAAAAGATGAGAGCAGGGCTAATCTTTAAACCTAGCTAAAACCAAAAGCGTGAAAAGCATGGTACAAATGCTGATTATGGCTTGATTGGTGCAAAATCAGACAGTGCTGCTGCCCCCAGTGGTATTCCTGGGAATTCAGCTGTAAAGAATGACAATTCTTCATGATTTTTAGTGCTATCCTTAGAGATGGAGGATGCATGACAACTTATTATTTAGTGCATATGAGCTTAGTGTCCAGTCTCCATATGTTTAGGAGATTTGAGTACTGGTTATTCAGCTTAAGAAAATGGACTATAATTCTTGAGCCAAATGGCCACATTAACTTTTTATAAACTGTTGAAAACATTCATATCAGGAAAACAGTGAACCTGTTATGAATAAATGGATATAGAACAGAAGGTGCTCAGGCTTTTTTTTTTTTTAGTTGATAATGATGAGGAAACAGTAAACACACGAATAAAAGGTGATTGCAGAGCATTCTGCAGATGAGGTTACAGAAATTCAGCTGGAATGTTCCTTAATTATTTTGATTTTTTTCCTTGTAACACCAGACATTTCTCACTAAGAATAAATGTTTTGGCTAATGTCACTAACTGCCTTAGGTTTTAAATCCTCATATACTGAATATTTTTCCCTCTTTCAGTCTAAAGGAAAAACATAGTATTGCTGTTGGCTTCCCTAGATAAGAAAACTATACAAGAGCTATCTTTTATTCTTTTGTGCCTCCTGCCTCAAAGGGGACTGGAGAGGAGGAAAGAATGAAACTGGTTCCCAAATACTCAGTCTGAAGTGTTGTACCTGTTCTTATAACAAGCTTCCCAAAATGGACAACTGTAACTATGTATCTTGTATTCTGATTTTTTTTTTTTTTTCCTTTTTTTTGGGGGGGGGGGGGGGTGTCAGAACAAAAAGATTAGAAATCCTGTTTTGTGATTTTTGTTGTGTTGAATTCTGTTCTTGATTTTTGGCTATTGCTAATTTTTATTTGATGCTTCAGAGGAAAAATGATGTCATAGTCCTGCCATAAATCTTGTGATTTGACAGTTCTTCCTTTTGTGTCCCAGGAGGCAGAAGAGAATAGGATGAAACAGCTTATTCCCCTTTCATTGCACTAGGTGCATAGGAAAGGCAGCTGTTGCTTCATGTGAAGAAATCTGCTCTAAGGGCAGGGCTGCTGCACCTTCCCCATTAAGGAGTAATCCCTGTATCCTCCCTTCAGGTTCTATAGATGCTAGCTATGCACAATGGCTCCTAAGCCTCTGGACTGTGTCTTTGTACCCAATTCAATGCCTAGGGGCTGACCCTTATGTTTCAAAAACATTTCCTGCATGAATGACATTGTGAAGAGAACACTGTGACTACTTTATTTTCCCCTAGCACTTACATGTACTTATGTCTCTTGGAAAATTAGCTCTGATAAAACTAACCAAAGTTTACTAAATAAAAAGCTAGCAAAAGGTATTGGTCCTCTAAAATGGAGGAGGTAGTACAGATGGGAAGCAGTGTTGTTGGCTAATGCACTGCTTAAACAGGATTGTGAGGTGTGATTTTTTTATTAGATATGTCTTGGATATTTCAATGGTCACTATTAAAACGCTAACTGAACTTCTGACAGTCCTTGATGTATTTATCCTGTCCTCATAGTCTTGGAGTCAAAGGTGCTGATATCTGTCTCCTACATCTTCCTAGATCTTCATTCCCCCAGTGACTGGTGTAAGGTCACATCAAGTAGTGGGTGGTAAACCAGAGTTGATTCTGGGATCTTCTGAACTACAGCTTGGAGTCCAAGTTGCTGAGCTGTTTTCTCCAGTAAAAGAGCAATACTGACAAGATAAGTGTTGAAACAGCCCAAAAAATAGAGGTTGGTGTTTTTTACATTCACACTCGGGAAAGAAAATCTGCCTAATGTTTCAAAGGTGGAAATGGTCCTGGAAATCTTACCAGAACTGTTGCAGAAGTAATTAAAATGCCACTGAAAAAATACTGAGAAATGTCCATGTTCTATACTGTCGTGTTGCTATCTGACAATTATATACCTCAAATAAAATGATCACTTCTGCGTGGGGTTTTCAGAATAGTCAGGTAGTTGATCAACAATACTTCAAGGAACTGAAATAGTTCCTCTTCTCCATTTTCCTTCTTTCTTCTAAAGATTGGTGCAGTAAAAGAATGAACTGATCTAGTGCAAGTTACAAATTAGTTTTGTGTTTCGAAGGTGCTAACAAAGAAAAGAGCAACTAATCTACTGCTGTTGAGGAAATGGGGAGAAAATGAATGATCTTAGCTTGTCTCCCCTGACAAGTTCAGAAATCAGTAGAATATTACTTTGATCAATGCTTAAGCCACCAAATTATCCTTATGATTCATGCACGATGGTATATGACTTGAAGTACCAGAATATGTTAGCCAAAACCTGTTTAAATGTTTGCTCTGGCGGAAAGAAAAGGAAGGGAAACAAATAATTTGCTGTAATACTAAGGAGATTGAGAGTAGTATTTTGCGTTTCTTCGAATCTCTGCTTTTTTTAAACACAATGATTTCTCAAGACAAATTTAAATGGTTTAAACAAACATCAGAAAGGTTATCTGCTCCAAAAGTATTTTTTGTTTACTTGTTTGGCCCTCTAAGTGCTTTAGGAACTTTACAAAGAGCTATTGGAAGAGGGAGCTTCCTTGAATAGCTTGCAGCGTATTGAAGAAAGCAAGTGGTGGCCATGTTCTAGTGGCTGGGCCTTCCTGCCAGTGATGTGGGCTGGTACCCACGTTCTCTTTGAGGATTGTGGGTGTGTTGTAAGGATGGAGGTCAACAGGCATATAATTCAGAAGTTATTTTTGAGAACCCTTGTGGTTTGCTCAGCAGCCTCAGGAGAGAAGTAGGCATAGAATCATTTAGGTTGGGTTGGAAAAGACCTTCAAGATCATAGAGTCCGACCGTAAACCTCACAGTGCCAAGTCCATTGCTCATCCAACAGAATACAGGTGCTAGAAATGACAAAATGCTAGAGTGAGGCTGTAATTGTTTATTTTTAGTTTATACTAATTTTTCTTTCTTTCATGTAGTGTTCCCTGTCATTGAAAAATAAGTTCTACAAGTAGGGGAAAAAAGTGGAATCATTACCAGGGCTTTCAGCAGCTTGCCACAAATTTTGCCGAAAAAATGCAGTTGAAACTAAAGTGTGTGCAAGCAATAGTGTTTGCTTAGTGATGTTCTTTTCCAAGTCGGAAGAATGGTGTTTGGGTTTTTTGATACGCAGTTCACCTGTGCAGTACAAGTTTGCATATGGGGTTCTTAGTGCAAAATGAGATTTCTGATAGAACTACACAATCTTTTATTTGTATTAAATAACTTGAGTAAGAACAGGAAACAAATCTGCTGTTCTCCTAAGTACCTCATCTCTTTGAGTATATCGCCAATAAGTCTTTGAGTAAGGTGATGAAGAATTCCAGTTGCCTTTGTTTGCTTTAGTATGCTGCCAATATTTTTTTTATTTCATGTGATACATTCTGGTTACTTGTACAGCCCCTTTCTAAATTAAATAGATGAGCTTTTGTTTGTAGTTGCTTTTTTTTTTTTAATAAGGAGGCAGATATAAGAAGAGCTCAGTATATTGTTCTCCACCCAAACTTAGATTTGTAGAAGTAGCTTGTTAAGTGTTACAAAGTTGTCTATATTCTCAAGTTCTGCATTTTGATTTTTCTCGTGTTAATTCCTTAAGCCAAAATAGGACCCCCCAAAAAAATCCCAGAATTTCTCATAATATTTTGAAGTATATTTCATTAAAGTCAAAACACAGGCTTTAAGTTTCGTAACAGTAAAAAAAGTATTTCACTGGCAACATTTCCTGTAAAACAAACCTAAAAGAACAAAGCATCCAACTCTGGATGGATGACAACTTCCAGGGAGCAAAAGGGACCAAAAACCTCTTTGACCACATTTAGCAGCTGGTAGTTTCAAAGCACTACTTATCTCTACTTAGACCTCTTACAAATGTCTGGTAAAGTAAATGGCTGTAGTAAAGTGT
>NW_009259683.1:2237546-2253438 GCF_000687185.1 Egretta garzetta
AACTTCTGTACTTGTGACCCAGCTGTTGTGCTTCAGTGTAAATTGATGTTGACTGTGGGTCTCTGGCTAAGACAATAAGCTGTAAACTGGGACAGCTGGGGCCTGAGTGCTGCTTCTGGTTTTTTTCACTCCTGCTATAAGGACAGTAACAGCGAGGAGTGAAGTATGGGATGAGCAGCTGCAGATAGTAACACAATAAACTACCACAACCATGTATGTTTACCAGTTTGTTGCCTCTGTAAAATTAATATTTCTACTATTAATGCATATCAAACAGATCTTCACAGGGCTGTGAAAATTTTTCAACCTCTACTATTACATTTTTTTGGAATGTTCATAGAGAAATTCTGCTAAGAACTGCTACAAAAATTAATATCGGTTGTGATATTCTTTTAAATAAACATCTTGTCAGTTTGAGGAAGTTCCAGGAAATGGGAAGAAAAGTGAAGGTCTCTTCATCACTTAAACAGAATAGACGAAATAACCTAGGTAACTGGGCTGGTTGCCTGGACACTGACACCAGGCAAGATGATTGAGACTGATATGGGGTGCAATCAGACAGTGATGTTAGCAAAGCTAATGCCAATCAGCGACGTGCTATGGAAAGCAGGTTGCCTGTTGTGTTTTCTTTTGAATTTGATTGGAAGTGCTAAATGAGATGGTCTTGGCTTAGATTTACATATGACACAGAGCTTGGATGCAATGTGAATTTCCTTAAAACATCGTGCACCCAGACAGCAGATAAGAAACAAATTAGAATGATGTCAATGCATATAAAAGTAACTGTAAATTACTTTTTATATACATATATATTTATATGTACTTTATACATATAAAATAAAGTTATATGGATATTTTCTAATGGAATTTGTGAATTTGAACTTTTTTTTTTTTTTGAATGGGTGTTGTGGAAGCATAAATTACAAAAGCTGGTGCTGTGTGCTTCTGAAATGGAGAGTGTGGAGTACCTGGAAAGCAGTGAGGTTTTAGGATGCAGTGTATTAGAAATAATCATTGCTTAAGAAAGTATTTTTGGAGGGTAAATACGTGTGCTACACTGACATAGAGGTCTCCAGGTAAATACGTCTGTAAATGTGTTTATAAAAGCATCAGTGACAAATACCTGATCAAATTTTCTCCTTATAGAGATGTTGATGTTTTATTACTGTATGTGTTGCAAATTGCCTTTTCTCTGTGTGTGTGTGTAAAACACAGATCACTGTTACTAAGAATGCCTTTATTCATTAAACGGTGATTAGTAGGTAACTGTTCAAACGAAGCATGCACTTATTTGCTTATGTAGCTCACTCACACGTTGGCTCATAGTACCCTTGGTGGAGCCTGGCTCATAGTACCCTTGGTGGAGCCCCAGCGGATGGGTTGTGTCTGTGCCCCAGGAGCTGCCAGGCAGCTGTTTGCAGAGTCCTTGGTTCCAGCAAGCACGTAGGCATCCCTGTGGCTTCGTCTCTGCGTGGTCTGGTTTGCACAGCCCCTTGCTGCCGCTGGTATGTGCTAGCGGCCTTGTGCAGGTTGAGCAGAACCTCGTGGCCTGAGTTTGTCAGTCTTTGTGGATTTAACAGGACCATTGGTCTCCGGGGCTTATCCGCGCTTGGGAAATTGTCACATGCTACCTTCCTGCGGGAGCAATGGGCAATGGGGAAGGAAGGTTATTTGCTTTCCGAAACCTTCAGCTGTACCGCGTGTTTTACCTGCCTCTGAAAATTCAACACCACCTTTCTAAACAACTTTTACTGTGTTTGGAAAGACTTGAAAACAAGCAAACACCACCCTCCCTGCCAAAGCTTCAGAGCCCTTAATTGATGCTTTTGAGCAAAACCCAGTATTTTCTTGTGACTTTTGTCAAACAACAACAAAAATCCATATATGCTGCTGGCAAATTTGAGATCTACTTTATATAGCTATATTTATGCGAAGAGGTGCAAAAGCTTTCAGAAATATTGAAGCCATAGTAGGTACAACATTTTTCCATTTCAGCGAATGAGCAAAAAATAATTTTCTCGAGGGGGGGGGAAAAAAAAAAGCTGCATGCTTACTGAAACTGTTGACTCATTGTTTGAGGGGAAAATATCTCAGTTATAAGTTACCTGCCAGTCCTTCCACTCTGTGTGTTGTGGTTTGGGTTAGGTTTTTTGTTTTTTTTAAATTTTGTTCCAGATTCCCAGTCTCATCTTAAAATTGTTTTTTTGAGTCGTTATTACTTGCAGACTGCCAAATAATGATAATCCATCAAAAGCCATGTGAAAAAGGCTGGTTGTATCCTAAATGTAACTGCCTGAAGGAAATCTCTTCAACATCTATGGCAGCTGGTGCATTTAGGATCAGTTCTGTCAGTTCTTTGTGGACTGGGTAAAATGGCACCAAAGGTGGAATGTGTTGTGACTTTTCAGAACCTGTTAAACCCTTTTTTTTTAACTGGTTTCAGTTACTTTGTTCTAAATGCGTTTTCAAACACAGGGGACTAAAATCCTGTCCAGAAACAGGCCCATGTGGGTTTTGTTTTCAAGACAAGTAACACAGAGGAACTGCAGATAATGAAGTGTGCAGTCAAACGAGCTGTAGAAATGGTCCTCAGAAAAGATTTAGAGAACGTCTTTGGGGTAAGTGCTGCCTGGAAAGAGCCTTGGAACTTAGGAAAAAGAAATTGTAGCATGCCTCTTGTTCCCTGAACATGGTGGAATTTGAGCTCTGGCACATTTTTTTTTTTTTAAAATTAATGAATTTTGTGAAGGAAATTACTATATATAAACATCTTCCTCTGGAGAGATGGGTGAGGGAGGTAGGAATTATTTTCTGAAAACAATACAAATAAACTTTTGTGTACCTCTTAAATAGATCAGATGGGGCTAAGCTTTTCCAAAAATTGCAGGAGGAGGCCTGAACAAGACTGTTTTACCTTCAGAGAAGTAAAAGTTACTTTTGGATAATAAATGTTACATATCCAGATTTATTCAGTATGTAATGCCCATAAATGTCTTCAATTGAACATTGATATTTTAAACTTTCACAGAGATCAGTGAAGTTTAATTATGTATTTCTGAGATATGGAGCCAGTTTACACAACTAAGCCACAAGAGTCAGCTTAAAATATAGACAGCTTACAAAAAAATGTGAACATTACAAGGCGTGATTTAACCTACCTTGAAAATAACTTGCTTTATTATAATTTAAAGTGCAGGTGACAAACTGCAAAGATTAAAAAGTTGGTTTTACAGAAAATGAATACAAGCTGCTTCTGTAGTCGTTTCCAGTACAGCCGATGTGGAAAATGCAGTTATTGCTTGTAGTTAATTTAATGCACATTTTCTTAACTATTTATGATTACTGTTATAATTAGTATTTCCAGAAATATTGTTATAAACCATATTATGTAGAAATAAATTGCTGATACCAGTGCTCAGAGGAACATGAAGCCACTTGAACACTTGTGGAGGGTTGTACTACCTGGAGAAGACCTGGCTGAAGAAGATGACGCCAAAGCCTGTCACTGCCATGAGGAAGGCTGTGCTTTGTTAGCTGGGTCCATCACCTATAAAGCTACTGTGGCCATCAGATGGTAGCAAGAGCAGCTGCAGCATCAATCGCCATCTCTCCTCCCACACCCCTTCTGACCTGTGCCTGCAATAAGAGAGAATACAGCATGCACCGGTGCCAGGCACTGGTGCTAGCTACTGCTATGACAAAATGACAGGTGACAGTTTGTGGTGGGTGACAGCCACAACCAATGGACCAAATGGGAGCTGCTACTTGCGAGCAGCTGTTCAGTGAGGCAGGAGAGACAATTGGCAGGCAGGATGTGGCAGATGACACGGCTACCCTAATATGCAGCTTCCTAGAAAATGGACCTATGTCACTTTTCCAAAAAAACCCCAAAACAAATAAAAAGCCAAACATCAAAACAAAAAACCAAACCCCCCTGAATTACAGACAAATCTCTGCCTTATTCAACTGCTGTAGCAAGATTGACAATATTTTCTCCCATTTCTTGTAAAAAAAAGTGCCCAACTTTATCAGGCTTCTGTTCTCCTTTTTCCTGAACTAGGCTAACTGCAAACTTAAATGATGTTTTACTACATGCGAACATCGGAAGTGTGGTACAAATCTGAACTAGAAACTTTCATAGAAATCAGTTAACAGGACCATAAGCCCTCCTGCGTGCAACTAAGTATTATATTTCAATTGAGAAAAAGCCTCTGAACATCAGCTGCCTCTCCAAAATCACTCCTTAAAAAACCCAAACAATATTTAGTATGAGGTTTGGGAAGGGGGTGGGGGGTGTAAAGACCATGAGATATCGAGGAGGTGATTCATACCTAAATGACATTGAGGGGGATTAAATACATACAGGAGTTCTTGTGGCTTGCATCTTAAATAAATACAAGAGGCCAAACCTGTTACGAGGGCAAATGCGAGAGCTCCATGGCGATTGGTTAAGTTATTACTTCTGATGTCCAGGGTGGGTGTAACTGTTAAGGATAATGTTCAAGGTAATGCTCTGTTATCCTCCAGCAGGGTGTGTTAGTCATTCTGTGAAAGCTGAACCTCTGAGATCCTGGGCTACAAGAAAATGGGTAGACTCCACAGTAATATGCTAAAAGGCTTGGAGGGACCTGAGAGTGGTCTTCACCACCTCGGGTGGTTAATTGGCTGGGTTTTTTTATTGTTGTTTTGTGGGGAGGTTTGTGGGGTTTTTTTTCTGTTTTGTGGTTTTTGTTTGGTTTTTTACTGGATGTGTTTTGTTTTGTTTTTTTCTTGTTTGCTTGGCCTTTTTGGTGTGTGTTTGTTTTGAGAAGGGTGGTGTTCCTTTAAGGTCTTGTGATCCTGGAAATCTGTTCTGTCCAGGAAGATTATATTCCTTTCAAGCTAATGGTGTGATTTTTTTTCACTAAAAAGCAGTAGCATCTAAACTGTAAGTCGAGGAAGGGCCCTTTTGATGCAATACTTCTGGTCTCCAGAAAAGTTAGATGCCTATTCAACCTTTTTTTTTCTGAATAGGTGATCTGTATGGTTATGTTAAGTGAGTGATTGGGGATGCCTCATGGTTCTTTTAAGTGAATAGATGAAACCCAATAAGATGGTCCAATAGATGAGGCCACTGGAGAGGAAAGACCTGAACAATGAATAAAGAGTGGTCCAGAAGCATTCACGTACAACATAATTTCCATTTAAAATTTCTTCTCTCCTATTTTTTAATTGTACTCTGCTATCAACTGGTAAATACTACAGTTCTGTTGTTGTAAAATTTGACAGTCATTATACCTTCCTAAAGGCAGAAAAAAAGATTTTAAAAGCTTGCTTCTGGGACTTTAAGTACTGCAAGGTTTCTTCATGCCTGGAATTTGTGCCAAAATACAGTGACTAATTATAAGTGTGATGTAATGAACGAACAGTTAAATTACAACTCTGTTTTTCTGTGATGTAACTAATCATAGTTTTGTCTCCTTGAGCTGAGTCTTTACTGGTGTAGCTTCCTGTGCTCTGTAGAGACTGTGATTAGAATATCTCTGCTTTCTGTAAACCTTGCTCTTAAGATGTATCATAAAAGATATTTTAATATTGGTCTTAAACCTAAGTTACATAAACCATGCTTGCTAACAAGACTCACAGTTGAACTTGCCTCCAAAAACATCACTTTTATGGGGAGTGGGAATAAGAGAGGAAAAAAAAAAAAAATGAAGAAGGTAGCCTAACCTTGTTGTCAGGGTCCTGCTCAGCTGCTGGCAAACATAGAGCAGCACTGACATCCCACCACCCCTCGGGCAGGCTGGGTTAGCCCCACTGCCATCTGTTTGGATTGGCTTTGTTAACTTACATGTTTTGAGTTTACTGTGTGGTTTGGGGGGGGGGGGGGGGGGTTTTTTTTTTTTTTTCTTTTAGCATATCCAGAGAACTTATTTAAATAAGATTTGGCTGTCCCAGCCCATGTAAGGATAGTGAGAAGAGTGGCCTAGTCACTATTTGAAAGATTATTTTTTTTTCTGTTCAGAAATTTGCTCAGGATAGCCAGTGAAACTGGTGTTTCTTTGCAGCCACAAGGAGCCAAAATAAAGATAGTGGGAGGCACAAACTGTACGGGACTGTTCCTGCCCCTCATTAGTGGCTATCTGAATCCTGCTCCACATCTTGGTACGTGCAGCATTTCAGTCTCTTTTTCTGGCACTGCAACGTAAGCCTCAGCTGTCTCAGTATAGCACCCTGAAAAGACTGTGTGTCCTAAGATCAGGGTTCTGGGGAAGCTATTTGTAGTCAAAGGGTTTTCTGCAACAAAGACAGCTGATCTTTGCAAATATGCAGCAGGATTTCCGCTCCCCTTCCTTCTTTGTGCATGACGATTCCCTAGGATTAAAGGTGCTGCTCTCCTGTGTGGTTCAAAGAGAGCCAATTAATGTTGATTTGTTTGATTTCTGTTCATTTTTTTTTTCCATAGCTCTCTTCTCAGATTGGAAAGTAAAAAGGTGGATGAGTCATCCTTTCAGCTTTCCAATCCTTATTTTACCTGCTACTTTTGCAGCTCCTAATAAACTGTAGGGATCTGTTGATATTTCTAACAGGGAGACAGGACACCACCATGACAAAGCAAACAAGTGGTGCTGTCTTTCATGGGGTAAATTTCACCAACTCCGTAACTCCCAGAATAAGCATCAATATTTTAGTTGATACTAAACATCAATAACTTAATTGGACTTAACTGCTTACCAGGTCCACCGCGATGTGCTCGTTATTTTCCACAGCGTGTCTTGTTTGAAACAGCCTTGTTAGTTGAACAAATTTATTGGCATTGCTTTAGGTTAAATGACAGTTCAGCAATGTGGATGGCTGCCTATAGAAAGTATCCAAGCAATTTCTTCTTTCTGCGAGAACAGAGTGGTGGCGTGGGTGGTAATGCAAATTTAGAGTGCTTTTATTAAAAAAGAACAAAAGAAACAACACCCCCAACCAAACACACACTTTCTAACAGCATTTGTTATAATTTAATTGGAAGTTTACCAAGATGAATGCGGTTGAGCAGTATGTTGCCCTAAAGGCAGGGGTTAGATTCATCCCTGGTGTTGTGGAGCTCTGCCGAGAGTGGATTTGGTGTACTGGCCGTGTATTTTCTTGAGGCTGTTCAGGGGGGAGGGGTGCGTGTGGATGCTTAAGAGTTAGACGTGAGTGTAAACAGCAGGTTGGAGAGAAAAATACATCTGTGGTACCTGTGATACTTTAAAGAATTCTGTAGGTTCCATTTTGGGTCTCTTTTCTAAATATGTAAATAAATGCGTTCTTTTCTGGAAGCCTTTGATAGATGGGGGGAAGCCTTATAGCAGCAGTGAAGGGACTGCACATAACCCTGTAATCGTCATTCTGTACTGAGACATGCACTGTGGAGAAACTGGTCTCCTAAGGCTGTGAATCCATAGCAAAACCCCTTCATGCTTAACCTTTGAAACAAATTATGGTTCATTTATAGCAATACAACACTCAGCAAAATTTCGATTTGCATTCACAACTTTTAATCTGGAAGCCACAGGAGCCTTGTGATGGGTATAAGTGACTTAATGAAAGTCTGGGACTGTCTAAACAACAAAGGAATCTTATTCTTGTCAAGCAGTATGGTTTCAAAGCAGAGCACTTGGCTGCAATGCAGAAAATTTTGGTTTCTTGCCATACAGCAGCTCTATGATGTTAGGAAAATCTCTTCCTTCCTGTGTGCTTCTCTTATATTTCTGAAAACTTATAATGATCTCTCTTATCTCCTCATGAGCTTCACAGGTTAAAGTCTAGATAAGACTGGATATAATCTGCAAATATCCACTTGCAAAACTTCATGGAACAAGGTACTTTATGCATTGCAGCATCTGTTTCTTTGGACATGGACAGATGTTGTGTATCCGGCTCAATTCCTTAGCTTAGAAGAATCAAATATGGTTAAGAATCAATATTGCACACATTTGAGAAAACACTCTGATTGATCTGGAGCTTACAGGCTATGTTATTTGTCTGGCAGTTTTTTGAATGTTTTCAGACAGTCTCTTCTCTTTCTTTTTTCCCCTCCCTCAGGAATAGATCTGGGGCTCTGCTTCCCACAGGCATGCTTACTGATAGCTCCCCAAACCCAGTTCCCAATGAGTTTAACCTTCTTCTCCAAAGCATCATGCATCCTGACTTTCTGCAAGGGGCCCTTTCCTCCAGTCTACCTAACCCTTGAAAGCCCTTGTGAGGTTGTCTGTTGCTCCCTTTGTTTGAGGAGGCCCTGGGGGCACCTTTTGTCCCCTTCCCCCAGCCAAGCTCTTTGCAGCTCTGTCTCATGTTTGTTCTGGCAAACTCCTACCTTTCTGAGGGAGAGGGAACTGCAATTCAATGCTCAAGCAAGCAAATTCCTTTATGATGTTGCTAATGAACTGAGCATCAGAATCCCAGAAATATTAAATCCATTTTTTAAATACTGGAGTTTCTAATAGAGAAGTAATCTTGAGTGTTTTTCCCCAACTTGCTGAAGAACACTTTAAAAATCTTTGAAATTAAGCATGTACTTAAGGATTTTTTTCTCCTCACAACTTTCTAATTTTGTCTTTATTGGTTTGAATTAAAGATCAAAGTTGAAATTGTTCAATCTATAACTTCTTTCTGTATCTATTCTGCTTGCTTTACCCCTTAAGCTAAGGTTTGGACTTCTTTTTTTGTTCTGTATGAATTTTAAATTTTAAGAGCATAGGAACAGTTTTGTATTGCTTAAAAACTATCAATATGACTAAGGTAAACCTCCATAAGAACAAAATATCCTTTTGTCCTCAAATTATGACCTTTTAATTGTAACGAAAGAACCTCTTCCTCCTTTTGTTTTCCTTATTCCTCATCAGGCAGGTTGCAAGTAATAAACAAACAAGATTTTGGAGACAAGGTCTTTTTTCTATTTAATTCTCTGCCACACTGCACAGATTTCTTCCCTTTTAGAAATTCTTTGAAAGAGGCTTCTGTGCCCTGCCCCCTCCTCCCCCCGGCAATTTTAGTATGCTTACATAAATGTTTTGTGGACAACATTTAACTTCAGGTTAACCCCTGTCTCTTTGCCAGGGATTTCCAGCACGTGTTCTCCAGCTGAAGGAGTTTTTTGTTTGCTCAAGATGTCCTACTTTGCCTGTGGAATGATAGTTTTTCTTCTCATGATAGCTTTTCTTCTCAGCCCCAGGCCAGGAAAAACCACACTGATTCTTCTTTTCATAGATCCTTTTTTTTTTTTCCCCCCCCATTACCTTATCCTCTGCACTTCTTTCCTCTCCAAAGGTAGGCAGTCACTCCTCTAATTCCTCCTCTTCCACTTTTTAATTTCTGGATTCTACTTTCTCTTATGCTTACGCAAAGCCAGCCTTCATGTTGTGTCTTTTTCTGTTGCTGCTCATGTTTTTCCCTCATCTGTCATCATGGTCAAAGTTCAGAACTTGTCCTTCTGGCTTCTCTGCTTGTCACTTGATTTTCCTCCCTCCCTCTGCTGTCTCATCTCCTTTGGTACTGCTCATCCTTCCTTACCTGTTATATCACACCATTGTGCCACCTCCAGTTCATTAGCATCTGTCCAACAACCTGCTCGTTTGGGAGCATCTGAGCCATAGGACACAATGCCATCTAAGGAGCAGCAGTGACCTCCCTGAGCCCCTGTCCTGCTTCTTGTCTTTGTGCCTGACTCTACGCCTAAATCAGTATATCTGACACAAATCCAGACTCTCCGTCAGAAATGATCAAAGCCATCATAATCCTTCTCTAATGATGAGATAGAGTATTTACATGTTCACCTCTGATCTTTATATAAGTGGCCACATTTTTGACAGTTTTCTCTCATTAAATGGCTTTTGCAAGCTAGAGGTTGTCAGAATAAGTAGGACAGCAGTCTCTGGAACCATTTGTTAGGGTGTTCTGACTTGAATGCTGTCCTTAAAAGCACCAGCACAGATATTTGTATTATCTTTGGCTGCTGCTCGCTCTGAATAGCGCACAGCAAATTTTCAGGGCAAAGTGAGTGTAGTAGGGTAAGAAAGTCTGCTATTGCAGTTCTTTTTAACAGTTTATGCAGCTTTTTGGTCAGTCTTTGCAATTATATTCATATTTTAGGGTTTTTGTGATCACTGGATCAAATAAGCCTTGGTGTGGGTTGCTGAAGGAGGAGAATGCTTGATGGACATCATGTGTTTGTGTGTGCCTGGATGGAATCCAGAAGAAGGATAGAAGGAGGTTCATTCTCAGAACTTGCCTTATTTCCTTAAAAAATAACAACTCATAAGGAGAAACTCTTGCAAAATTCAGTTTGTTTTCAGCGAAATTACTCGGCTACCCTTTAATAGAATAAAGTCTGAGTCATAGTTGCCCTCAGGATTGCACCACACTCAGTGGCTGCGTGTATAAGTATTAGGTTCAGGAAATCCTTCTGCTTACCTGTACTTGGAAGTCATATGGTTCAATTTTCTCATAAAACAAAATTAGTTCTCTGAGTTTTAATTAAAATGCAAGGAGTAGATTCATATTGTGATGGTGGTAGTGGTGTTGTATTCTCCCTTATAAGCAACACTGAAGGACACTCAAGATCAGGAGTGGGTCAGCTTGTTTTACATCTTTTTTTTTGTCTGAATCAGAACAGAGACCAAAATGCCAATTTACTCATTTAAATGGGGATTAAACCTCTGCTTTCTTCCTGGGTTTGCTAAATATTTGATACGAAATTAACTAGAGAAAGTTAAACACAGGAATACTGTGTGTTTCTTGGCAAGAATGTATGCCTGGGAAAAGAGATCTGAATCAATTTCCCAGTTTAATTCAGTGAATTTTGTAAATGCTGAATGAAAGGATATGAGAAGGCATCTCCACAGCACTGCATTTCCATTCAGCTAAAATTATTTCTAAATTGGACTTGATAATTATTCTTGCAAATAACTCTGAATCAGCAATCTGTGGAGTTTTTTTGATGGATCAACTGTTTTCTAAAATGGTTGTCTATCCTTAAGCATCTTAATTTACAACATAAACAGTTCTGTTACGTCTGAGTGATTCCTCAACTGTGACCAAAAAATTATGCATGATTTTTTCATACTGATGTCAGTCTGACATTGTGATTAATCAGGTTGGTGATACTATAAATTTTTAAGATTTGGCGAACTTAATTATTTATAAACTAGTTGACTTATCTCCATTTTTTTAAGACTGTCATAAAAACATTTTGCAGCCAGAATCAGATCCTTTTCGTGGTATTAACTTCGTATTGCAGAAAACTATTACATTGTTATAAGTTTTAGGATTCACTGAAATATAACCTTACTGTAGAATCACACAGATTCAGGTATTAACACTTCACTGGTATCCCTTACTTCCAAAAATATGCCTCTGGAGAAAAGAGAATGCCCTACCACCTGGAAAGTGAACAGTAGTAATACTGTTTTGGACTTGTACAGTGGTACAAAATCGCTTGAGCATAAGTCAATGTCTCTTTAAGTTGTTAGAGGCTTTCACCTTTCAAAGCACCTAAGCAAGTTTGGTGTTATCTACTATTCGCATACTCTGTCTCTCCTGGTTTAATCATGATTGAAAATCGTATGCTACAAAGCTCTTCATGCTTCTTGTCTTGCATGGATAGACTCCTGCAAGGCAAAGCTACTTGACATGTAAGATTAAAAATAAGCTATTGTTTGGGGGGGGGGGGGGGGGGGGGGAAAAAAATACCAAAAAATCTGAGAAGTGCAGGTTCAGTGGTGATGACAAGATAAGTGTAAAGAGAGACTATTGGAGTGGAGTATATTTATAGAAAGTATACATCAGGAGCATAATGCACTGAATGGAAGAAGAAATTCTTGTGCTGATAATGTGCACAGTGGCAGCTATATATATAGCTTTTCTTCTGTACTCTATAGAGTTTTTGTGGCTTTTTTTTTTTTGAAAGTGAATTTATTTCTTGTGAAAGTTGATATATCAAGGGCATTAGAAATAAAAACCCTTTGGCTATCTACAAACAGGGGAAAGTATGAAGCAATGTCATGGTCAAGCTTCCTCTGTCAGTACTCTTGAATCCTTTTTTTAAAGGTACTATGTGACAGATGAAACCTTGTGAGTTTTACACACTCTTTTAACAATTCCAATATTTCAGGGTGTCCATGCAGAATGGCTGTCCCAAAGCCCTCCTGTTTCCTCTGCTAGTCCCCATAGTGGTGATTGAAGAGAAATATAAATTGGAAGCTTGTAATGATGACAGTGCTCTGAAGCAAGCATATAAACTAACAAAAATTTCGAGAGGGGTTGTAGTGTTTCTTGTTTGCTAGGTGTCGTCTTGATTTTGGAGGCCTTGTAAGGTTTAAAGAAAGCTAAATCTAACACTAAGGTGCTGTCCCCTTCCTTCAAAGACCCTAATAAAAGAAAGAGGCACAGGGATAAAGTTATTATCTGCTATCCCTAAAATAACTTGAAGGTATCCCCCTGAAATGCTGCTGGAAAAGACCAGGTCTCAAAATATTTCAGTCCCTTGAAAAAAGTAGAAGAGACCAAACTGAGGTCTTGGGAGTGCAAAAGACCAGGTCTCAAAATATTTCTGTCCCTTGAAAAAATAAGTAGAAGAGACCAAACTGAGGTCTTGGGAGTGTATAATCTGAACACTTTTGCATGTCTGCCAACCTCTAACCTGATGGCTTGGTCATCTGCTAGGAACTGGATTATTTCTGAAACACCGTACTATGAAAATGGTTCAGTTTGGCTTTAGTGAAAATAAAATGACTTTGGGATTTAAAGGAAAACATTCAGCATTTTTATTCTGCAATTCTTTCCTTGTAAGAGGCCTACACCATTGTGCATTGGTTTGGTTACAAAATATAATCCATATTTTTCCCTGTTTCTGTTCAGCTAGGTTAATGCTAGTGTTTGCCTTTTTGCTACGTTTGTTTTAATTACTGTAGTGGCACGAATTATTCTTAACAACATAATATCTTTTATTATGTCTATTGTGGTTAATTAGTATAAAACATAGTAGGTCAGTGTTCTACACTGCAATCAGTTTTGCAGTGATTGGGTTGCTGCATCAGTAATACATTAGTGATCTAGAGGATGGTGAAGGAGCTATTTTACAACTGTAATTGCCAATGAAGTATGAAAATTACCTGTGAAGGCATCTGATAACACCTGGATCCAGGTGTTCCTTTTCTACTTTACACATCCTTACCTTCAAAGATGAATTTTCAATATCTGTATGTAAAACATAAACTAGAAATCTGGTAGAAATGGAACCTTGAGTCTGTCCTGGGACTGAAGTTGTATACTATGAAGTAAAGAAAATCTAGAGCAGTGCATTAACCAAATAATGAGAAAACAAAACATTGGACCACTTCTTGCAATGAGCATGTGTCTGTCCAATGCAGGGAATAATGTATCGAGCCTGTAGTGAGAAAAAGAGAACAATGTGTGTTCACTAGACCCTTGAATTCAGGATTTCTTCAGTTCTCTGTGTGTGTGTGTATGTCCCCTTCAGCTTCAGACTGCATACAAATTCACATAAGTATTACAGAATTTTTTTTTCTCATTTTTAACATATTCAAATCTTCTGTTTTCAGACTGAAGTTATTACATGAGGATAAAAGCTACAGTTCTGTTGTCGTGAGGGATCCATAGGTGCCCAGGACTCCTCGGTGTCACACAGTTAGATAGGAGCACTGAGGAGTGGTGGTGGAGTGAATTATGCAGGTGTTGTGCAAACACATGGTATGAAAAGAATTGGCAGCTCTTCATCCCTCTAGTCAACCTGATAAATGGAGTCAGAAGAGGAAAAGATGTAATTTTCTAAGGCAAAAAATAAACCCTGGACTTCTTAGAAATAGGAAAAAGATGATAAATGAGCATGCAAATGAGTATTGGATAAGCTGAGAAAGAGAAGCCAAAGGAAAGAAAAGTAGGAGGAGCAAACTTTAGGTTAGGTCTATTAAATAGTCAGGTACTATTGTACAGGTGAAGTGATCACTACTAAGTGACCAGGAACAAAGCTTATCTGACATGATCAAAGAGGACACAAAAGCAGCACAGAAACAGGTACAAATGGGAAAATGAGTCCACTTAATCATCAAGGATGTTTTCACCATTGAGCAAAACTGTGCAAATATCACTGCAGACTCCTTCACAAAGACTATAATAAACAATACTAAATGATATTTGGGTACTGCTGTTGGCCAGTTCACAAGGAAATTTGGATGTATAAATGTAGATGAGTCAAATTAAGCTCCTAAACAAATGTCTAAGTTATGTACAATAAAACCAGTATGAATTTGCTGATCATCAGGTAATCACAGAATCGCAAGGGTTGGAAGGGACCTTGGGAGATCATCTAGTCCAACCCCCCTGCTAAAGCAGGTTCTCCTAGAGCATGTTACGCAGGGCTTCGTCCAGGCGCGCTTTGAATATCTCCAGAGAAGGAGACTCCACAACCCTCCTAGGCAGCCCGTTCTAGTGCTCTGTCACCCTCAGAGTAAAGAAGTTTTTCCTCATATTCAACTGAAACCTGTTATGTCTCAGTTTGTACCCATTGCCCCTTGTCCTGTCGCTGGACACCACTGCAAAGAATCTGGCTCCATCCTTGTGACTTCCACTTTTAAGATATTTGTATGTATTGATGAGGTCCCCTCTCAGTCTTCTCTTCTTCAGGCTGAACAAGCCCAGTTCTTTCAGCCTTTCCTTGTAGGGGAGATGCTCCAGTCCCTTAATCATCCTAGTTGCTCTCCTCTGGACTCCTTCTAGGAGTTTCTCATCTTTCTTGAACTGGGGAGCCCAGAGCTGGACACAGTACTCCAGGTGGGGTCTCACCAGGGTAGGGTAGAGGGGGAGGAGAACCTCCCTTGACCTGCTGGCCACACTCCTCTTAATGCACCCCAGGATACCATTGGCCTTCTTGGCAACAAGGGCACACTGCTGCCTCATGGTCAGCTTGTCATCCACCAGGACTCCCAGGTCCCTCTTGGCAGAGCTGCTTTCCAGTAGGTCAGCCCCCAGCCTGTACTGGTGCATGGGGTTCGATCTCCCCAGGTGCAGCACTTGACACTTGCCCTTATTGAATTTCATCATGTTCCTCTCCACCCAAATCAGTAGCACTGATTCAGGGAATCAGTAAAAATGTTGTGCTAATTTGAAAGTCAGATTGTTAGGCTTCATGATTTAATGGTGGAGGGAACAGATACTGTGACTGATCTACTCCTTGTCTTCCTGAAGCTTTGTCAGTTTTGTTAGATAAGATGATATGTCAAAGTTTCCAAGACTTAGTAAACCCCTGGTATAAGGAAAATATCACATTGTAGCTACTCCTTTAATAAAAAGAGAGCTGTCACTTATGAGAGAGAACCACCCATGGGCAAATACTTGAAAAACTTCCATTAGATTTTGTTCATCTGGCTTTATGGTTGGACTCAATTATCTTAAAGCCCTTTTCCAACCTAAATGATTCTATGATTCATAGAGTTGTCTCTTAAAATTGCAGAAAGCCTTCTCGCAACAGCCAGGTTGATGTGTTTCATGTTTTTCTTTAATTTTACAATTGCTTGCATTCATGCCAGAAGCCAGACAGGAAACATGGTCACTTTGACCGGCAAAATCAAATGGGATCTTTTCTAATGTTGTGAATTTTCGTAACTTCATATTAAATAACAAGTAGTGATGTGAAGGTATAAGAATGCCTTAAAATATTTTATGAGTTTGGGGGTTGATTTTGGTTACTCGAGAGAAGCAAAGTCTGCTTCAGTCTCCTTATTCTCTTTCCTTGTACCTCAGAAACTCCACTTTACATCATCACTGTGGGCTTTAAACTCAGTGTGATGTGGACAGTGACGAAAGACAAATGAGGTGTGGGTGGTTTTTTTTTTTTCTTTCAGGGGTTGAGGGGGGGTGTTTG